>NC_132858.1:54069277-54404277 GCF_048164855.1 Canis lupus baileyi
GAATGCGTGTGAGTACGCAGGCCGCCTCTTCCAGGCTCAGGAAAGTTCTATCCTGTGGCAGCGGCATAGGGCCCAGCTGAGGCCCCGCGGGGGCGAGTGACACCGGTCAGGGAAGCCCAGGGCTGCAGACCCGCAACGGAAGGCCACGGGGACGGGGCAGAGCATCCCCGCCCGTCGGCAGGGGGGCGGTCGCTGCCGTTGTGCTCTGGCTCCCCCCGCCCCCGCCCCATCTTTCTGGGTAAATTTTTGCAGGGGCATCAAAGCAGCTTTGGAGGGATTGCATACTCTTGGGAGTTGGGCACCTTAAATGCCAGCAGGGGCGGGTTAACCGGTGGGGTGGGAAATGGCAGAGAGGCCCCCCACTCCCGCCTGCACCTCATTTTATGCGGACATGATCCTAAGAAGCGTGTGGCCGAGAAGTGGTAAATCAGGTAGCGTCTGGACTGGGCCTGGGAAGGGTCACACACACTGGAGGCCCTGCGGGCAGTGGCGCGAGGTGAGCTCAAGCAGTGGGTCGGGTCCCGCTGGGGCTGGTGCGCGTCCCGCTTCCTAAGCGCAGCCCGCGTCTGGGCCTATCGGGGCGCCGCGTCCCCCCGGGAGTCACAGAGACGGAGCCCCGAGGAAGGAGGACGACGCGGCTCTCGGAACCTGAGCTCCCCTCCGATGCCCTGCGGGAGCCCCTCATCCTGTCCCGCGTTCTTGCCGCTGGAAGGACAGTCCGTGGCCCCGGCCCGGGTGCTTGGCAACGGCCTCGGCGATCCTCGCACGGGCACGCACGGTGGCCAGGCTTCAGGATCGTGCTCGGACAGTGTTTTATTTTGTTTCTGTTTTTTTGTTTTTTTTTTTAATTTTTTTTGCCTTTACCTCCCCCAACTTTATTTATTTATTTTTTAAGATGTTATTTATTTATTCACGAGAGACACAGAGAGAGGCAGAGACACAGGCAGAGGGAGAAGCAGGCTCCATGCAGGGAGCCTGACGTGGGACTCGATCCCGGGCCCCCGGGATCACACCCTGAGCCGAAGGCAGGTGCTCGACCTCTGAGCCCCCCAGACGTCCCGCCCCCGAATTTAGTAGTTAAGTGTGAGGAGACAACCCTCCCGCACACAGAATCTTCTGCTTGGGAACTCTTGCTTCATCCGCCTGCCCCCTGCCCCCCAAATGTTTTGTTGAGAAGCTGCTTCCCCAGGGTGACCCGGGTGACCCAGCGGTTGAGCACCTGCCTTCAGCCCGGGGCGTGATCCTGGAGACTCGGGGTCGAGTCCCACATCGGGCTCCCCGCATGGGAGGAGCGGGACAGGAAAGGAGCCCCCAACAGACTGAGGTCCGAGCCTGCCCCTTTCCCTGGAGACCCCACGTCCCAGACCTGGTTGCTGGGACGCCGTGTGAGCCCGGTTAGAAGCCTGTTTCCTGTACCGAGGCCTCTCCGCGCAGCCGCATCATGTCGCGGAGCATTTTGGCTGCATTGCATTAAGCCAGTTGTCGGAGTAAAGATGGTCTTAGCGCCGGAGCCCAAGGAATCAGTGTCAGGATGAGGAGCCAGCGTGGCTGGAGCACTTACGAGGCTGTGCTCGGCCTCGGCCCCACCAAGTACCCCCTCGGAGTCCAGGGACCCAGAGGAGGGCGCAGCAACCTTGTGCCAATCCGAGCAGGACTGATTAATCTTCTGTTGAGGCAGTTGGACAAGGAGTAGGGCACCTGGGGGAGCTGCTCTGGCCGGGGCCTTGCCCGGGGTTCTCCTGCCTGGAGCCGGGGCCCCCAGCAGCTCACGGCCCTCAGGGTGGGCGGCGGGTGCCTGGGCCGCCATCTGTGTGTCGCAGCCCCTGGTCTGCACACCCGGGCCCCCAGGTGCCTGCAAAAGCGTGATTGTGGCCTGAATTAACTGCCATGTCACTTCCTGATTAAGAACTAGATCCCGGGAAAGACCTGTGCCTTCTTCACAGGCGGCGTGATGCTCCACTGCCGGGGAGATTTAGGGGCAGGGGGACCAGCTTTAGGTATGAAAACCGTCTGCCAGGTGGATGTAAATGTGGCAAAGGAAATTCTTTGGGGTAATCTGGATTGTTACTCCCCTCCCTTCGTGAGTGATTCCCTGTGATGGGGACATTATGACCATCTTTGACATTCAAACAAGGTCATTTTCTTAGGGATTTTTTTTTTTTTTGTCTTTAAAAAGACATGATTCTTTTTAGCTATCACCTACAGCTTAAAATTTTCAGTTTTGGGGCGCTCCGTTGGTTGAGTAACCGACTTGTGGTTTCAGCTCAGGTCATGACTTCGGAGTCAGGAGACCCAGCCCCCCCCTCCGCCCCCGCGTTGGGCTCCGCACTTAGCGCCGAGTCTCCTTAGGACTCTCTCTCCCTCTCCTCCTCCCCCTAAAATAAGTCAATACAATCTTTTTTTAAATGTTCATTTTTTAAGGCACATTATACTTCTGGATCACAGAATATTCAGTGGTTAGCAGTATTGCTCTTGCTAATTAGCCTCTAGGATTCGAGTCCACGCATCCATGGACTTAACTGCAAATAGAACCCTCTTACAGCTGCTCTTTGGGTTGTGGTTTACCAGCGTTGGAGATGTGAGGATGGCGCTGCCCAGTCGGGCACCAGAATTCACGAGCTGTGGTTGCCCGTCCTATGCATGACCGATCTGCTCTCACCTACTGGTGTGTGGGTTTGACCCTTACTCAGCTGGACGGGAGGCAGGGTGCAAACTTGCCTAATCGGTGTGCTGTGTTCCCCTTTTCCAGCCATGCCATGATGGACCTACTGGTTGAACTTTGCCTTCAGAACCACCTGAATCCATCCCACCACGCCCTCGAGATCCGTTCTTCGGAAACCCAACAGCCTCTGAGTTTTAAGCCAAATACTTTAGTTGGGACCCTGAACGTTCACACTGTATTCCTCAAAGAGAAAGTTCCTGAAGAGAAGGTGAAGCCCGGCCCACCTAAGGCCCCTGAGGTCAGTGAGGCAGTGGAGGCAGGGGGAAGGGGTCCCCTCTGTTACCTGAGGGCCCATGACTTGAATAATACTCGTCATGGTAACTGAGCTCCTTTGTTTATTATAGAAGAAGGATCAGTCTAGAGCAGAGCTAGCCGCTGGAACGCCCTGCGCAGGTGGAAATGGGCTATAATTCTGTACTTTCCACAGTGGTCACTCCTGGACACATGTGGCTGCTAAGCAGGTGCAAGGCAGCTCGTGTGATTGAGAAACGGAGCCTTTCGTTGTATTTAATCTTTGATCAATTTAAATTTAACCACAAGGGAATCCCTGGGTGGCTCAGCGGTTTAGCGCCTGCCTTCAGCCCGGGGCGTGACCCTGGAGTCCTGGGATCGAGTCCCACGTCAGGCTCCCTACATAGAGTCTGCTTCTCTCTCTGCCTGTGTCTCTGCCTCTCACTCTCTGTGTCTTTCATGAATAAATAAATAAAATCTTAAATAAATAAATAAATAAATAAATAAATAAATAAATAAATAAATTTAACCACAAGTACCCAGCCGCTGCCTTGTTGAGCTAGTCATAAAGATTCTCCTTTTCCATCCTGGAGGCCTTCCTGGCCCAGGAAGCCGAGGGGAAAAAAATGGGGGGAGATTTGAACTTCTTCCGAAAGAGATGGGAAAACCAGAAGCTTTCGCTTTTGGAGACACAGAGGTCAGAAATGTTTACTCCTGCACTTGGAGAGTATCTTACACGCAGATTTATTTCAGGCTTTCGCTTATTGATCACGGGGAAGTCCGGCTGCTTACGGCACTTCTTCATAAAGCTTTGCTTTGGGTCTTTTAGCTCCATTTAAAAGGTATTCGATTCTTGGAAATAGGTGCTAAATTTTTCTGCTTCTAAAAAATGGAGATTTGGCCAACAGTCCATCTTTTGTAAATATTAGGTTTGGGGGCTTGGTAAATTGTAATTGGTGGGATCCGTACCCTGGAAAGGGACATGGACCCACCTAAGTCAGGTTTTATCCAACTCAACACTTACTGTGGCCACTTTCCAGCATTTTCAGACAATGTCACATCAGTAAAGGCCAACGACAAGCTGACTGCGTGAAACTTTGGTATATTTAATTCTTTTTTGATGGCCAGTTTATCAGTAGATGTTTAGAATCAGCTTTAGTCACGCTGATTTTTTTCTTCTGATTATGATGTCTGTCTTTATTAGACATATATGTCCGTTGTGTATCAGTTATCCTTTTCTGGTTTAAATATGTGTGCAGAATCTATAAAAATATATGTTTGCACAGACACATATACACATTATATATATTTACATAGATATTAATATATTTACATGGGTCTTTTGGCTACTTAAATAAAAATGTGATATCTTGGTTTTTCTTAGGCTTTTATTTTTTTTAAAGATTTTATCTATTTATTCATGAGACACACAGAGAGAGGCAGAGACACAGGCAGAGGGAGAAGCAGGCTCCATGCGGGGAGCCCGATGCAGGACTTGATCCCAGGACCCCAGGGTCACGCCCTGAGCTGAAGGCGGATGCTCAATCCCTGAGCCACCCAGGGGCCCCGAGGGCTTTTCTTTAAATTGAATTGTTCATGACACTTTGAAACGATTTTCCTTTACAAAATACATGTAAGCGCCTCGTGTTTGGGTGTGTTTGGGATCCTTGAAAGACAGCGTAGGTGTTAGATCATAAATCCAGATCCCTCACAGTGCTCGTTCCCTAGTGAGAGATCCTAAGGTGAGTTTATCACTGCAGGTATTCTCTGTTCGCTTTTCAGCTTCCCCCGTGCCCCCCCCCCCCCCGCCTAGCTGGGGACAAAGGGCTGGGGCTGCTTGCCTTAGTCAGCCCCAGCACACAGGCAGAGGGTGGAAGCCGCGTGACAACACACACTTAACGGAGCTCCTTCGTCCGGGGTGTTCTTCCAGAAATCTGTGCGCTTGGTAGTGAATTACCTACGAACGCAAAAGGCCGTTGTGCGTGTGAGCCCCGAGGTGCCGCTCCAGAACATTCTCCCAGTCATCTGTGCAAAGTGCGAAGTCAGCCCGGAGCACGTGGTCCTCCTCAGGGACAACATTGCTGGGGAGGAGCTGGAGCTTTCCAAGTCTCTCAATGAGCTGGGGATAAAGGAACTCTACGCCTGGGACAATAAACGAGGTGAGGCCACCTGACGTCTCTAACACCTGCCAGGTAAGGGCATGTGTGGGAAGCACACGCCCACCGCCCCTGAGCACCCCAGGTGCCAGGTGGAGACCTGCACCTGAATGTTCAGGCGACCCCAATTTTCTCCAAAGCACAGCTGAAGTCACAGAAAATAAATTGGGTCTGTTCCTGTTCCCCTCAATTATAACTATGCCCCTTCCCACCGCCCTCATCCTGAGCATGGCCTGAGCATGGCCTGAGCATGACCCCATCTCCTGTGAGCTCCCTCGAGGTAAATAAAAAGTAGTTCTCTAACAGAACCACTCAGAAGGCGCACGTGAACCATCTCCTCTTGCATTTTATTCCATTACCAGTAAATGCCCCCAAGTCTCAAACATCGCTCATCATCAAAACCGGTGGCAAAGGGGGCACCTGGGTCACTTGGTCAGTGAAGCAACTGAGTTCTCTCTCTGTCTCAAATAAATAAAACCTTTTTTTTTTTTAAGATTTTATGTATTTATTCATGAGAGAGGCAGAGTCACAGGCAGAGGGAGAAGCAGGCTCCACGCAGGGAGCCCGATGTGGGACTCGATCCCGGGACCCCAGGGTCACACCCTGAGCCAAAGGCAGACGCTCAACTGCTGAGCCACCCAGGTGCCCCAATAAGATCTTTATTTAAAACAAAACAAAACAAAAACCCCATGGCAAAACACACTTTGCAGTTTTTCTAAAACTGCTCGAAATTCGAGTTCGTGATGTGGTGAGTCCCTGAACCCAGCCCGCGATGCCACCTGGAGCTTCCTCACCATCACTGCCAGAGACATCTCACTCTTTGTGTGAGTTTGGTACTTGACCCGAGGGCCCAGAACCACCGGGCAGGGGTCGGTGTTGGCACAGAGGCGGATGCGCGTGTGAGCAGAGTTCCCTGATTAACACCCAGGGCGGACTGTATGCCAGCAGCTGTGAAGCCAAAATAAATAAATGAGTGAGTGAATGAAAAAAAAAAAATGACTGTTCCTTGACCTTAGCATTATTAAAATGAACTTCATAAAAGGGTCTTATGTTCATGAGGTTCATTCGGTATTTTTAGCCTTTTATTTATTCCAAAAATACTGAGTAAATTGGGTTGTGGAAATATATCCCATTCTTTCATGTTTTCCTACAGTTTGTTTCAGATTCTTCCAAGAAAATCTGTTTTCCTGATTACCGGTTTTATTGCAAAATCAATGATCATAATGGAACCTCTTCTCCTCCCTCAAATCTTCTAGATGCTTTGGACCCCAGGTCTCATTTGACATTCCAGAAAGGGTTTTATCTCAATCACGTAGAAAATGCATAGACCATCTATTCCTTAAAAAAAAAAAAAAAAAAAAAAAAATAGTGCTCTGACATTTGAGAGCAGGGCGTCTTGTGCTTTCTGCAGCATCTTTTTAAAACCCAGACGAGATTATTCCCAGCATCTGCTACACGGGCCTGGATATACTGGGTACGTCTATCTGGTTATATCAGCCCTATTTAAATTTGGTTTCTGTGCCTCTTTGGAAACACAGCTTTCATTTGGCAAGATAAAAAAAGAAAAGAAAAACTGTCCCACACAAGTATGCGGAGAAGTCTTACACAAACAGCTATTTCTGTTCTAGGTCGATAATCAGCTACATCTTGGAAGGTAGATGTAGAACCTATTATTACCTGGAGAGAGACCTAGAAAACTGGCCGCCCCGTGAAGGAGGGGATCCCAGCAAGCTCACACTGGTCCAGGACACGGAGCGAGGTGTTCAAGGGCGGGCACCTCTGTAGGCCTACGGCTCCCGCTTCCTGTCCCCATGCAGAGTCGGATTTGGAAGTCCTTCACTTGGGGGCATAGCAGTACCCAAGCCCTGAGTGCCCTTCTTCACTGCCTTGGGCGTCTTCTGAGGGCCCCTCCCCTCTGGGACCCCAGCATCTTCCCTGGAAAATAAAGGAGCAGCAGCCAGCTTGGTGGGTGAGCTGCTCCAGCCCGTGGCCAGCCCCCCTTTCCTCGGGATCATACTGTGCCATGTGCCGTGCTGGCTGCAAAGTATTTGATCATCATCCCTGCCAAAGGCCTTTAGCCAAATGCCTGTATCCCTACCGGCAGTCCAGCATTTGAGAAGAAAGGAGAACATTCCAGAAGATGCCTGTAGGGAGCCCTCTCCTTGGGTCCCCTCCCCAGCCAGCAGCTGCTCCGGTGGACAGGGGCCATGGGGGCCATGGCCGGGGGAGGCATGTTGCTAGGCAGGGGCTGGCCTCCTCTGGAATTCCTGGCCGCGGCAGCTTGAAATGACACAAGTCTCTGCTGCCACCTGCTTCCTCCGGAGGGCTTAGCAGCCTGGCAGCTGGCAGCTGGAGATCCCGGGCCTGCTTGGCTCCTGGCCTGTCCTGCAGGGACACAGACAACCGCCTTCCTTGCAAGGCTCCTGGGGGGGCCGCGGCCATGGCCAGGTGCTGCTGCAGGTGGGGAGCTGGGTCTCACTGTCTCGTTACCTGCTTCTTCCAGTTCTTCTGACCAAAACTCAGTCGGAGCCTTCCCTGAGCTGTCAAGGTACAGTGAGCCGGGTCCCACCCGGCCGGGCTTTGCATGGCTCTGACTAGGACAGTGCATGGAAGTGCCACTGGTGTGCCTTGCACCACGTCGGGGGCGTCTTATTGGCTGACATGAGGCTTTGGCTTGGTTTCTCGGCTCCCGGGTTGCCTGAGAGGAGAATGTCCCTTGCGTGCGGATTTGCAGTGTGGTTCCAATTGCTGGGAAATGAAGGAGGGTGTTGTAGAAAAGGAGCCCTTTGGGAGCACAGGACTTCAGGGCGGGGCCAAAGGGGCACATGCAGAGTACACGCGGTCTTCCTTTCTACCTGTGCTCACCTGTGCTCACCTGCCCTCGAGGTCCATTCCGTGTGCTGCAGAATCGGGGGCCGCACCGATTGTGAAACGTAATCTTCTCTGTCGCAGACGAGTATGCCCATGATCAGTCCCGCTTTTGTATTTACTCCGACAGTATACCCTTTACATACATACATATGTGTGGTTACGTGTACACGTGCACATATGTGTGATATATACACTTACACATATATTGGAATTTATGGGAACTTTTTGGACTAAACACACACACAGCCTCCAAAAAGTTCATTAAAATCCCAGTGAGTATTTGTCTTTCACATAAAAAAGTTTCAAGAAACAGAACTGGGCACCGGCCTGGAACAGGAGACTGTGCATGTTGCATCTGACCGAGGTCCTCGTTGCTTACGGACCCCATCATACCATCTGCTGCCAACAGAACGGCTGTCTTTTTTTTAATATATATATATATATAAGATTTTATTTATTTATTCTTGAGAGAGAGAGGCAGAGACACAGGCAGAGGGAGAAGCAGGCTCCATGAAGGGAGCCCGACGTGGGACTCAATCTCGAGTCTCCAGGATCGCGCCCTGGGCCAAAGGCAGGCGCCAAACCTCTGAGCCACCGGGGCTGCCCCAGAACGGCTGTCTTTTAAGAAGCACCATGAGTGGCATTTGTTAGGAGCAGAAAAGTCATATATATGAAGCCTTCTTCAGTTTGGATCGGTTTGATGTGGGGCAAGGAGCGGACGGAGAACAGCAGAGTCTGCCAAAGACCCCAATGTACCCGGGCTCAGGCTGGTCCCAGAGCTCAGCAGCTTGCCGTGGGGAGGAAGCCCACGTTGCACACTTGGAAAATGCAGGCCCGAGTCTGCTCCAGTGCTTCCTTGCTTGTGACCACGCTCGGGCCCCTGACCGGCTCTGACCTTCCACTGGCTCATCTGGAAAAGTGCACAGTTCGGATTAGCTGGTCTCCGGGGCCCCTGCCCCCCGTCCTGTGCCCCCTGTACTGTGCAGTTCTTTATTATTCTCCGAGTCACATTCGTCCTCAACACAGTGTGTGCATTTTCAGGGACGGAGCACGTCTGCCCCTAAACTCAGATGACTGTTGAACTTTCAGTAAATCAGGGTCAACTGAAAGAAAACAGGCTTCGTACTCAGGTGGTCATGTGTTTGGAGCCATGGATTCTGGGCCTAGGCGTACGTCCGCCCCGCCTGGCTGTGTGTCCGTGGCCAGTGACTGCTCTGATGCATGGCAAGCACCTTGCTTGACGGCGACACTGAGGAACACTGGGTGCTCTTGCTCTGCCCTCAGGCCGGGCCTCCTGCAGCGTCTCCGAGTCCTCACGGGCGGCACCTGTCACTACAGAACTGCCAGTCCCTCGCCCCTCCGTGCAACACCTTCTGCTTGAGACCCCTGCTGCCTCCAGAGAGCCGCAGCCTGCGGCCACACAGGGGGGTACCTCTCAGGCCCCGCAGGGTGGCTCTGGGGCCAGGCCTGCCCTTGGGCCTCCAGCCCCCTGGGGTTGGCGACCATCCTCTGTTGCTGTTCAGGGAGAGAAAGAGGCTCGATTCTGGGACAGTTTTCTGATCAGTCTGTCGTTTCTGCGGTTCGTGTAACCGCCTGTGCGCCAGTGCCCCACCCTCTTGTCCACCTGGGGTGCTGTGATGACAGGCGTCTTACTACATCCATGTCACCCGTCCCTCCGTCCTGGAAACGTGACCGGTTATAAATACACACACTCGTGTATGCCGCCGTTCACCACATGCAGCTTTACCCTGTGGCATAGTTTATATTAATCTTCGTGGCTTTGAGCCTCGCGTGCAGGATTTCAGCGTGATTGGCCTTGAAATCCGTGTGCACATGTGTGCGTGCAGGGATGCATGCTTCGTGGTTGGAGCCTCCCCGCTCCCTGGCCTGGATGCCGCGTGATGTGGAGGGCGCCCTGGTCTGCGGGAGCCGCCTGCACGTAACCCGGAGCCCAGGCCCCCTGCTGAGAGCTGAGCCTTTGCCACTGACACAATGACTTGCGTGAATGGAGCTGTTTGGCTTTTACCTTGTTGGGGACACAGTAGCCATAGCAATGCCTTGACTGCTAACACGCTAACGTGTGTGTTCTCTAACTGGAGCCTGAAATCCTAGGCCAGCAGATACGGAAGGTCACTGGTGGGCACATTGTCCGGGTTGGAAGTTGCGTGGTACAGTCCCAGTCCGGCTCCTTCCTCCTTCCACCGGTAGATTGGCGACCTGGCCCTGCAGCAGCTGGCGGTGGGCTGGGGAAGCTCGATACTTGGACAATTCCCCTGTCGCCGTCCCTGTGTGCCCTGGAAGAGGAGAACCGGGGGCTGGAGTGGCCGTGGCGTGTCAGCAGGCCCGTGGTGTGCAGGACGGTGGGCACTTACCTGATTCAGCCCCACCGCCTGACGAGCGGGGGCTTCGGTGGCTCCAGCTGGGGCACCAGGGGGCTCCTTCCAGCTGGGAACGTCTCATGAGGATGAAACAGCAAGAGAGAGAGAGAAGAGTGATGCTCTGGAGCTCAAGAATCCCAGAACAAAAAAAAAATTTAAATAAATAAAATAAAATAAAATAAAATAAAAGAATCCCAGAACAATCGATGAAGGAAGAATGGGCCCCCTTGAGAACGTGACCGAGGAGAACATTGCGGTTGAGCCCGAGGAAGGCGGATCTGGAAACGTGAATGTCGAGGGTCACGCGTGATTATTTCGACACCACCCGGGGGAACCCTCGCTGCCGTTCCATGTTCCGGAGATGAGTGGGGTTCCCCGAGCCGGAAAGCTGTGGGTTTATTTTATTTAGTCCGTGTTTCCGCCTCGCTCCTAATTCCTAAAGCAGATGTTTTACACAGACATCCGGGTCCCCAGGGCCACGTGTGGCTCCCGGGCACTGGGAATGTGGCCGGTCCAAGCCCAGTTGTGCTGCATGACCTGCACCCTGCGTTTGGAAGACTCGGTTCCAAAACGAATTTAAAACATCTTGTCAATAATTTTCCCATGGGTTGTATGATGCGATGATCATATTTTAGGTCTGTTGGATTACGTGGAACACATGACGAAGGCTGCACCTGCAAGGAGTGTGAAGCCGCATGTCTGGCTCACTTTCTTTTTCTGGGGGGTGGTACTGCCCCAGGACTTTGTGGTGTGACTGTTTTTTCATCACATACAGGGTTCCATCCCACCCAGAGAACGATGCCACCCAAATCCCTGGGCATCCTAAGAACTTGTAGTGATTTCACCAATGAGACCGGAGGCTTCGAGGTGGCTTGAAACGCTCCAAAAAAAAAAAAAAAAAAAGCTTGATGTTTTCACTGCCTTATAAAAACTACAAGTTTAAGAGCAGAGCAATTTGTTGAGATTTTTAAGGAGCTCTTTAACCTCGTTTCAGATGCTGATAATAGACCTTTTTTTTTTTTCCTTCCCCAGAAACCTTTAGAAAATCGTCACTTGGCAATGATGAGACAGATAAAGAAAAGAAAAAGTTTCTGGGATTCTTCAAAGTTAATAAGAGGAGCAGCAGTAAGGTAATGGATGAAACACACGTATGATTCTGCACGATGTCCACACAGATCCCTGGGGTGTTTTGGAATCTTCTAAATATTCTGGGGGGACATGAATTCCTTCGGGCAAAAAGCGCTTGTCCACGTGCACTAAGGAGGCCGACACGCCTCCTCGCTGGATCCCTAGGGCAGGGTGGCAGGGGTGTATTTGCCGGCGGGACCGAAGCCACGAGCTTCTCTGCCTGCGCGGGGCCCCTGGCGTGAAGCTGCGGCTTGGAACCCCGCGGTTTGGTGGACGAGTGGACGAGCGTGCGCGGGGCAGCTGTGAGTGCAGAGCACAGTCCATGTTCCTACCAGTGAAACACCCTCGGAGCTTGTCTGGCACCCGAAGCCCCGCGGAGGAGCTCTTGGGCCTCTCGGGGGAGAAGAGCGCACTTGTTGAACGGGTCCCCTGCTAGTAACGTTTAGGCGGCCTTTGGGGTCTCCAGTAGTTTGGAATGTGCTGTGTGATGAGTTGATTTTATTGATCGATCATCTTGGTCTTCATTCAATAGGTCTTTTTTTTTTAAGATTTTATTTATTTATTCATGAGAGACACAGAGAGAGAGAGAGGCAGAGACACAGGCGGAGGGAGAAGCAGGACTCGATCCCGGGACCCCAGGATCAGGCCCTGGGCTGAAGGCAGGTGCTAAACCGCTGAGCCACCAGGGATCCCCGAGACCAAGGGTTTTTACGGTCCCTTCTGACATCCCCCAAACCATAAACGCCTTCCCACTACCAAGAAAAGAAATTGCTCCTGCACCGACTATATTTGGCCACAGGTATATTTTGCTAGTGTCAGGTATTTTCCCCTTCACTTGCAAAACGACTAAGCCTTCCCGGCCTGCGGAAGCTCCGATGCCGGCAGCTCGGTTTGGCGGGCCCACCTGTGCGCAGGTGAGAGCGGGAGGGAGCGTGGCCTGGCCACGGCAGGGGGCACCTGAGCGCCTGTGCACCGGCCGCACCTCTCATCTCCCGGCCTCTCCGAGGCTGATGGGAGGACTCAGGCCCCTTTGCTGGGGAGGATGGGGAGTGCAAGGCAGTACAGCTCTTAGGGTTGGGGCTTAGATCCGGGGGTCAGACTGGAGCCCCGGGGTTTGCCCCCAGCCAAGGCTCATGGTGTGCCCCAGCCCTGGAAGCCAAGGTCCTGGCTTTCTCCACGCGGCCTGATGCTGGGATTTTGGTTTGTGAATCTCCTTTTACTGTGATAGGTTATATCGTCGCCTTTCCACAGGTCCTTTGAAAGTCTGCTCATCATGTTTCTCTTAAGATCCTTGGCATTGGGGATCCCTGGGCGGCTCAGCAGTTTAGCACCTGCCTTTGACCCGGGGCGTGATCCTGGAGTCTCGGGATCGAGTCCCACATCGGGCTCCCTGCATGGAGCCTGCTTCTCCCTCTGCCTGTGTCTCTGCCTCTCTCTCTCTCTCTCTCTCTCTCTCTCTCTGTGTGTGTGTGTGTGTGTGTGTGTGTCTCATGAATACATAAAATCTTAAAAAAAAAAATCCTTGGCATTTTCTTCTCCCCATCCTGGCTTCCCACCCCGTACTCTCCTCTCTCTCCTCTAGGTCCCCCTCTCTCTCTTCCTCCTCCTCTCCCCTCCCCTCCCTTCAAAGACAGATTCACTCTTTTGCATTTGAATCTCCCTTCACTCTATACATGTTGGGTTTCCTGGTTCCTGAGATTCGGGAGGTCCAGTTTGCAAGGACAGGTTCCCCGCTGTCTGCCTTGACCCCGAAGGTCCCAGTTGGTGGTGAAACCTACCATTTCCTCACCCCAAGATCACAAGAGTCCTCTTGTGTCTTCCTCTTTCTGGGACACAAAACTGCCAGCAAAGCCAGTTTATTAAAAAAAAAAATCAAGAAATATTTTTGTTTTAAGCAAAATAAGATTGCCTGTGGTGTGGGAGACTAGAGACTCTCTCCCTCCCCGAGGGTCCGTGAAGAGAGGCCACAGGTCCAACCACGGGAGGACCCTGGAAATGAATAGGCCACAGGCTGCAGGGACTCCCGTCTGGCTGCCCCAGCTCCCTCTCAGCCAGCGGGGCTGATTTTTCCTCCCTAATGCGTGTCCTCTCGTCCTCCCGCTTATTTTACGTTGCCTTAGACTTCTTTTCTTTGGGCAGATCCTCACCAGATTATTTGGCGTTTGGGGCACTGACTTCTTTATTCCCTGTTTCTTTTCCCTCCGTGGTGTGAAATGCCATGCTAAGTGCAGCTTCAGTTAGTCTTCTGGAAGCCTAGCCAGGGGCACTGCCCACCTCATTTTGCAGGTGAAGGAAGGAGGGCTGCACACCCCTGAGCTGCCGCGTCTTTTCCAGAACCCTGACTCTTCCTTGCGTGGTCACACCGTCCATGCCTGACTCGTCCAGGACGCCACTTTTCTTCATTAATACGGAGAGGGTTTGCAGGAAATCATCATTTCAATGGTTTCTAAAATGTCGTGAGGCCAGATAGTCTACAAATGTCTCAAGAGGACAAAACACTAATGGGGAAATAGCAAGGCAATCCAGCTAACGTGGGTCTTTATAACATCTCCTTAAAGCAAAAAAAATGTATTCATCTGTGTGTGTGTGTGTGTGTGTGTGTGTGTGTATAAAATCTCAACATAAGATACACTTAAGGAATATCATTTTGGCTGAGGTAGATGTCTTTCCTTCTTTTAAAACTTCCTATTTTACTGTTTTTAAAACATGATAATTCTGTACGATTTTAAGATTATTTATTCTGAAAAAGTGCCTAAGAATCACCCTAGGATGTAGCCTAACAATGGGATTCTTGGGTCATCTCCCCAAAGATGCTCATTTTGGTGGGGGGAGTCAGGTTGGCACCCCGGAGCCAGCGTACCTTTCTGTTGCACTGGTGGCCAGCTCGCTTGAATGATGAAGTGAGATGCCATTATCACTTATCGTCTGTGGACGGACAGCAAGACACTTGGTGAATTATTTCTGTACGTGCTCAGTCGATGAGCAGTGAGATGGTAAACTGAATGTAAAACTCAGAAGTCTCCCCACACCGGTTAGTTAGTTGGTTTTCCGAGCAAATTCCTTCCGCCCAGATCCACAAAAGTACTGTTTTTCATATCGCATGTTCTCTAAGCTTAAAGATGGACTTTTCTAGGCAAAAAAGACAAGAGACGGACATGCCCGTGGAGCATGGGTTCCCGGACTGGTTTTCAGTGAGCCCTTGGGTCACGGGCTTCTGGGTTCCTGCACCGAGGGCCGTGGCCGTGGCCTCCCACATCCAGGCCAGGGTCCGCGGTGACTCTTTGTCTGGACCGACCTCGCCGCGGAGCTGACGTGCGTGTCTGTGTTGCAGGCCGAGCGGACCGCGCAGGCCGGGGTGGACAGCGATGAGGACGCCTCGCAGTCCGCTTTGGGAAGGGGCTCGAACGTGAGTACTAACCCTGCAGGTGCTTCTTGCTAACCGGTGGGCTTCTCACTGCTTCACGGGCCTTCTAGAAAACGGGAGTGTAGATGCGAGTAGCTGTTTGGTTTTTGTATGTTCAGTCCAGACCGAGGCACGAGGCTGCGGAGGGCTGCCCGTTAACGCGCCCATGCTAGTTTGGAAGATGTGGGGTGTTCGATTTCCTGCTTATCTGTACCGTCTACGCGGTCAGGAGGTCCTTGGTTAGATGAACTGAATTTATGCCCTCTGGAATCGCCTCCCCACCTTCAGGAGCAGCTGATGGTTTGGGGGCCACACGGACCTCTTTTCCATCATGAATCTACCAGTTCCTGAACTCCCTAACTATACTTCGAAGGATCTTCCTTTCTCCTTTCCCTTCCCTTCCCTTCCCTTCCCTTCTCCTTCCTTCCTTCCTTCCTTCCTTCCTTCCTTCCTTCCTTCCTTCCTTCCTTCCTTCCTTCCTCCCCTTCCCTTTTCTTTCTACAGAGCATGGGTGTTTGAGCAGCAGGGGACGGGCAGAGGGAAAGGGAGAGAGAATCTTAAGCAGTCTCCATGCTTCGTACGGAGCCTGACACAGGCTCGATCCCACGACCCTGAGATCATGACCTGAGCTGAAATCAGGAGTCGGATGCTTAACAGACTGAGCCACCCAGGGACCCCATAAGGATTTTTTAAAACTACCTGTGTCCCATATTTCCAAGCTGGCATGTAAAACCTCTCTTCACAATTTTAAATATTTGAAGGAAAATAGTTCATAGCATCTTAAAAATATTGACATTTAAAGTGTAGCTAAAAAGTTTGAATATCATAACTTAAAAATTATATGGGTAGACTCTTCTGTAGCCATAAGAAATTTTGCATTATTATTCTTTTTCTTGATTTCACATTCCTACCAGTCATCAGGCACTGTTTTATTCTATTTAATATATATTTTATACTTAAAAGTCTTTTATAAATGTTTGATGTAAAATGTGATCTAAGATAAAAATGTCTATTTAAATTAGATTTTTAAAATTTCATGTGATCCTAAAGCTGTAAAGTAGGAAAACATTCTAGTAGATTAAGTTCTTATTACAGCTGCAAATACATAAAAATGGTATAAATATATGATGACCGCTGATACATACTTGTTGAGCATGAAAAATTAATTTTTGAAAAAGATACCACCTTTTAATAGGATGAAGGGTTTTTTTTTCATTTATTTCATAGATCCATTAATGACTATAATTTATGGATGAAACTAGATAAGCTTCCACATTAATTTTGTGACTCTTTTAATTTATACTAAGCTTGGAGAACATCTTATGTGAACAAGTTCATGAGGATGGGAAAGTTCTGTTACCTTTCAGGTCCCTGCATCCCTTCTGGTTACTCACAGAGTCCTGTACCATGAAAATGACTTGAATGCCCTTCTCTCTGTATCTGATTAGGTTCTCTTTCAAATCTATCAGTAGCGAAGATTTGAAAGCCATTTGTCTTGTAAGGGATTTGCCACTCATTCACACTGAAGTTACTTCTGGAAAGTTTAAGAAATAACCAACATTTAACAACAAATAACAGTTGTACTCTTGACTTAGAGACACTTTCTTTTTTAAAAGATTAATTTACTTATTTTAGAGAGAGAGAAAGAGAGCATGCCAGCAGGGGGAAGGGCAGAGGGAGAGAGAGACTCTCAAGCAGCCTCTCCGCTGAACCCAGAGCCTGGCATGGGGCTCAGCCCCAGGACATTGAGATCATGACCTGAGCAAAAATCCAGAGTCAAATGCTCAACCAACTGAGCCACCCAGATGCCCTTTTTAAAAAAATAAAATAAAATCAAATAATAGTAATGTTTAAAACATCTTTCTTAAAGAAACAAGTACAATAGAAATGGATGTAGAAATCAAATATACGTGAAAGAATTTTTTAGCTTATGAAGCATTCTATATATATCCATAAATAAATATTACAATTTGATATAATTACTGAATTGTTTTCTAGTTAACATTTTAAAAAGTAAAAATGACTGATTGGACATCCTACTCTTGTTTTTATCCTTGTTATGTTTCTCAGTAGTCTCAACTTAGAATTCACAGCAACTAATTTTACTGGCATGCTGATGGGGGCTAAGGAATGGCAAAGCTGACCAGTTTTTTTTTTTTTTTCTTCTGTTGAGATGTAATTGACATATGTAGCATGATATTATTTATAGGCGCCCAACATACTGATCTGATATAGGTGTATGTTGTAAAATGACCAGAACGTTCAGTTTAATGTCCTCACTCCCCAGGCACTTTCTAAGCCTAATATATTATCCGTAGGTTCGAGGAAGTTGAAATATTGTCAGCATTCACTCACATTGGCCAATATAGTGTTTTTTAATGAAATTAAAAACAAATCTTATCTCAAACTTTATTTTTTAATCTTTATTTACACATTTGACCAAATTTTATACAGATTTCTAAGTTTTTTTTTTTTTTATTGGAGTTCAATTTGCCAACATATAGCATAACACCCAGTGCTCATCCCATCAGGTGCCCCCCTCAGGGCCCATCACCCAGTCCCCCCATTCCCCGCCCACCTCCCTTTCTACCACCCCTTGTTTGTTTCCAGAGTTAGGAGTCTCTCATGTTCTGTCTCCCTTTCTGATATTTCCCACTCATTTTTTCTCCTTTCCCCTTTATTCCCTTTCACTATTTTTTATATTTATCTCAAACTTTAAATCTCTTTTTCTTAAGGTCTTAGGATTATAGATTTAGCTAATTCAGTTTATGGAGAATGTCTGCCCTATAAACTCAATAGCAAAACAAGCCTTTTTTTTTTTTTTAACAAGCCTTTTTTTAAAAGATTTTATTTATTCATTCATGAAAGACACAGAGAGAGAGGCAGAGACCCAGGCAGAGGGAGAAGCAGGCTCCATGCAGAGAATCCAATGTGGGACTCAATCCTGGGACCCCAGGATCATGCTCTGAGCTGAAGGCAGACGCTCAACCTCTGAGCCACTCAGGTGTCCCTCAAAATAAGCCATTATTGCCCAACTATAAAGCCAAATCAAATTTAATTTTGGTTAAAAAAGTCAAGTTATACTTTTAAATTTAAGTAAGTGTATTATTATGTGTCTGCATGACGGTTCTCTCACTTCTGAATCTAACAGGAGCTGTGTTGAGATGCTCCGATTCCTTACGCATCATTTTAAAAACATATGAGTTTAGGGGCACCTGGGTGGCTTAGTCAATGAAGCGTCTGACACTTGGTTCTTGCTCAGGTCATGATTTCAGGGTTGTAAGATCGAGCCCCATGTTGGGCTCCAGGCTCAGCGCGGAGTCTGCTTGAGGTTCTCTCTCCCCTGCCTTCTCCCCCACACATTCACTCTGCCTCTCTCAAATAAGTAAATAAAATCTTTTAAAAAATGAATTTAATGCCCCAAATTTAATGCTACATTTCCCTTTTAATGGCCACATTTTAATGCTCTGTGAAAAATCACCTCTCAACTGTCAAGACAACCAAATCTTATTGGTTCCCAATCTGAAGGATTTCACATGTGGTAGGAGCTAAGGTCGTACTTGACCCGGGTACAGCAGCTCATCCACAGAAATGTTTATAGTTCTTACCTCTTTTCAAATGACCCTGAGTAAAATTATTTAATGATTTTTTTTAAAAAAATCTCTTCTTTACTTGTATAATCTTAATCAAGTCTTTATGTGCCATGACCACATCCACTATGCCGTTTGCTTTGCTATAAAACAGACTGAAATCAACTGAGAATGATTTGAAATGTCCATTGACTCATTAGTCTGCAGTTGTAGTTTCAATTTGGGCCACAAATTATGGGAAAAATGCCTTTTCCTATTTCGTGTACTCTAGAGGCTACATGTGTGTTTGAGTGGGGAATCCTTTTAATACACTAAAGGGCTTGGCTGCTCAGACCTCATTGTTTACTACAATGTGCCAGGTATTAATAACTTTTTCTACAGCAACGAATGGCAGCCTAAAATTTGTAGTGGGCATTGCTAATTGTGTGAATATTTTTGTCTCAATGCTGCATAAGAAAACATACCCATGACATAGGTAAATAGATATAGCCTAGGCAAAAACTTTATGGAAATATCCAGAGCATTTATAAGGAAAATTATGAAATACCACAAAGACACACAAAAGTAGAATTGTACATGTGGAAGACATGCCATGTTCTTAGATGTGAAGAGTCAACATTATTATGTGGACCGGGTTTTGCTGTAGAACTAAATACATTAGGTATAAAGTTTACTTGGAAAAACAAACAAGCAATAACTAGCCAGGAAAACTCTGAAAGACAAGGAGGATGGATAAACCTAAGTGGTTTTAAAATAGCTCCTAAAGCCTCTGTAATTCAGCCTCTGTTGTACTGACCACAAATAGCTCAATGGAACCGAATAGAAATCCCAGAGCCAGCTGAAGACTAAAACTGATATACAATGTAGGCTACACGTCAAATCGGTGGAAGGAAATAAACGTATTTATACAGGAATCGGAGATCATTGACTAGCCCTACAGAGAAAGATAAAATCATATACAATCATAAATACTAGGATAAAAAAATGAACAGAAATATGAATGTAAAAAATCAAAATCATGCAAGTACCAGCAGAAAACAGGAGTGAATTCATCCATAAATTGAGCATACGGCATACTTTGCAAAATTACTGGTGAATTTGACTTTGAGGGAAAAAAAAAATTCTTGAATGACAAAACAGAGATGGAGGGAGAGAATACGATAAGCAAAGTAAAAATCCAAGTGACAAATGTGGGAGGGGGGCTTTTGGAAATAGAAAAGCAATGACAACCATCAATAAGTGAGATCATAGGGCATTTGTCTTTCTCTGACTTTACCTTACTTAGTGCCATACCCTCTGGGGTCCATCCACATGGATGTGGATGTGGAAATCTTGCAAGATTTCCTTCTTTTTGATGACTGACTAATATTCCATGTGTACGTATAGCACAGCTTTTCTATCCATTCAGTTATACGCCGAATCTAAAAAAGAAACAGAATCAAATAAAAGACCAACAGAAACAGACTCATAAATACAGAGAACAAAGTGGTGGTTGTCAGAGGGGAGGGGGCGGGGGGGATGGGTGAGGTAGGTGGAGGCGATTAAGACATACAGGCTTCTGGTCACAACGATGAAAAGTACAGCATTGTGGTAACAGTGAATACGACGCTACGCTTGTCGTGGTGAGCACTGAATAATATATAGAGTTGTCGACTCACAGCGTCGTAGACCTGACACTAATACAATATCGTGCATCTACTTTAATTAGAAAAAGGAAAGAAAAAAAGAAAGATGACATCCTGACCAATATAAAAATAGAAAGTTCACAGAAAAAGAAATGTAAGTGGTGCATAAATAAATGAAAAAGTACTCCAACTCGCTCATAATGAGACAGAGAAGTTAAACCCCCAGTGAGCTTCCACTTGTCGCTCATTCTGTGGTCTGTCTGCCTCTGTACCACGGAAGCTGTCAAAGGAGGAAGAGCACGATATACTGATATGGAGTGATTTCCAGGGTGAAATTTTTTTCATTTTTTAAATGAATGGTGATTTTTACTGGAAACCAAAGCTAATAGATGAAGCTGCCCTTGCAGCGGGTAGATTAATTACTGGCCTCCGGAGAAGAGTTGACTGGGCTTGAAGCCATAGGGCAGGACAGCACTTAATAAAATAATGGTGGCAGATGGAGACAGTGGCCAGCGCGTGCCAGCCTGTGCCAGGCCGGTGCTTCCTTCTGTGATCACATTCCGTCCTCCTCCACCTGCTGGCCTCCCGAGGCCAAATGGTTGACCAGATCGGGACACTTGCTTATGTTTGCTGAAGTATTTTACGTTCAGTTTTTTTTTTTTTAGAAGATTCTGTTTATTTATTAGAGACAGAGACAGAGCACGTGAGCAAGCGTGAGTAGAGGGCAGAGGCAGAGGAAGAAGCAGACACCCTGCTGAGCGGGGAGCCCGATGTGGGGCTCGACCCCAGGACCCCAAGATTATGACCTGAACCAAAGACACACGCTTCACTGACTGAGCCCCCCAGGTGCCCCTCATGTTCATATTTTTTATGTCCCTTATATCTTACTTATGTGTGATATTGTGCTCGTGCTCTCAAGCGCGTTGTGTTGGTGACGGAACTTTTCTCATGAGCCCTCTGCTCTTGTTTTGATGAATTTCCCCCAAGCCAGTGATGTGTAGCTGCGCACCCTGGCCTTGGGGTGTGAGAGCAAGACTTGCAGTCCCACACAGCAGAGGGGACCCTTCTGGCCCCACGTTTCCCGTCTGTATAGTGGGTACAACAGGACCTTACCCTGCAGAACCTGCAGTTACAGAGCTCACCTAACACGCTGGGAAGCGTTCCGAAATGTGAGTAAACTTGTTCAGAGCTTTGTTAGAAAGTCTGCAGATACTACTATTGCTTATTCTTTCCTTGAGAAAATAGGAGTGGTTCCCCATAAGAGTCTGAAGAGAATAGATGTGCATTAAAAAAAAAATACCTTTTAAAAAAAAGATTTGTTTCTTTGAGAGAGCACGTGCACAAAGAGGGAGAGGCAGAGAATCTCCAGCAGCTCCGTGCTCAGCATGGTGCCCAGGGCAGGGTTTGACCCTATGACCCTGAGATCATGACCTGAGCTGAAATCAAGAGCTGGCCGCGCCACCCACTGAGCCCCCCAGGTGCCCCTAAAAGAAAATATCCTAATGGGGATGGCCAAGGATTTCAGATCTTCCCTGGAAAGGTAGTTAATTTGAGGTAAACGATAGTTTAGTCAAAGAATCATCTTCGTTTTCTTAATTGCAGCGTCCTTGAATCAGTAAATATAATCCAAATTTATATTGGATAAATATAACGTCAAGTGGTTTTCCTGGGATTTTGCATTTTTCTGGGAAACCCTCCCTTCCGTATCTAGGGAGCACACCCAGTCCCCTCATGTGTCACCTTTGGACCCGAGACACCACGAGGGGACGTTGTCCGCCACCACCGATGTGATTTATGGTGAAGGGACATGGCTCCCGGGGCTCTGTCTCCATCCCCTGTCCTGTCCCTAAGTCACGCAGCAGCGATGGGTCACGCTCATTGATGGAAGGAGGTTCCTGAGTTGATTTGTAGTTCCCTGCACAAAAACACCACATCGGTCCCGTAAAGTGAACAGTGCTCTGCGGAAGGAGAAAAGTGAGCCCAGTGCTCATCCTGGTTGTGTTTCCAGCTGTGGGCTGCTGGGCGAGTCATCAAACGAACAGTGGTAACTGACCTTTCATGAGCCCCTTGCCTTTGTTGAGAGAAAAGAAAGAAAGAAAGAAGAAAGAAAGAAAGAAAGAAAGAAAGAAAGAAAGAAAGAAAGAAAGAAAGAAAGAAAGAAAGAAAGAGGGCAGCCCCAGTGGCGCAGTGGTTTGGCGCCGCCTGCAGCCCAGGGCGTGATCCTGGAGACCCTGGATCGAGTCCCACATCAGGCTCTCTGCATGATGCCTGCTTCTTCCTCTGCCTGTGTCTCTGCCTCTCCTTCTCTCTGTCTCTATGAATAAATAAATAAAAATCTTTAAAAAAAAAAAAAAGAAAGAAAGAAAGGAAGGAAGGAAGGAAGGAAGGAAGGAAGGAAGGAAGGAAGGAAAGGAAGGAAGGAAAGAAAGGAAGAGAAAAAAGAAAAAAACACCTGCCAGATTCCATAAATTTGACCAAGGTAGAGTCTATCCAGGTGAGCCACCTCAGATGCCATCGCACTGTGGGTGGTTACCAAGGAGTTAGAAAGTCTTTTAGTGGCTGATTTTTAAAAATCACTATCTCGATTTAAAAAAGCAAAACCAAATAAAAAACAAAGCTACAGCTACCTTGGGCCCTTTTCCCGCTTACTCCGTTACAAGGCAGGCAGGGAAATCCCATGTCCTGGTAGCGCTGGCTTCTCAGGGACGAAGTGGCTTCCACCTCAAAGCCCTGTGCAGTTTGGGGGGGTCCCCACGGAGCTGCCCCGCCCGACGGGTGCACTGCAGCAGCCAGGCCTGCCCTGGGAGCCCAGACATTCATGGGGACGCCCACCAGCACACCAGCTCTTTAGGACGTCACAAAAAACTAAGCTAAAAGCAAATTGCCTAATTTCAGCTGCCCTGAGTCCGGGTTCTCAGGGATGCGTCCTTGCAGGGGGCCCCCCCCCCCCCCCCCCCCCCGTCCCATCCCTCTAGGGCAGGAAGACGGAGCGGACTCCGGGGAGGCTGTGCTGAGTCCCTGCCGCCACGAGGGGTCAGCGTCTCCCCGCGGGCTGGGCCTGCAGAAGCTCCCCTTCCCTGTGTTTGCAACGTCCCGGAGGAAGCTGTGTCCCGAGGAGGCCGAGGCACGCGTCTGTGACGTGGAGCCCCTGTGGGGTGGACGCCAGTGTGAGGAGCGGCCTGCGTGGCTGCGAGCCTCCCTACAGCCCTTCGTGTTCGGGATTAGGGGACACCCGGCATGGGGCGAGTTGTAGAAGTGGGATGGGGACTCCCCGCTCGGCTCCCTGGGACTTGGGGGGTTTCCTTGAGCCTTTCTTCCTTCCTTTCTTTCTTTCTTTCTTTCTTTCTTTCTTTCTTTCTTTCTTTCTTTCTTTTTTCTTTCTTTCTTTCTTTCTTTCTTTCTTCCTTCCTTCCTTCCTTCCTTCCTTCCTTCCTTCCTTCCTTCCTTCCTTTCTTTCTTTCTTCTTCTTCTTCTTTCTTTCTTTCTTTTCTTTCTTCTTAGATTTTATTTATTTGCAAGAGAGAGCGAGCATGCGTGGGTGTGCAGAGTGTGAGCGTGCTGGGGGGTCAGAGGGTGGGCAAGGGGGAGAGTGTTAAGCAGGTGCCACAGCCAGTGTGGAGCCCGACACAGGACCCTGAGGTCAGGACCTGAGCCGAAATCCAGCGTGGGGCCCTCCGCCGCCTGAGCCCCGGCCCCGAGCATGTGATTCTCAGAGGGGAAAGGGCACAGCTGAAGGTGACAGGCGGCGCCTGATGCCAGCCCTCGGTTCTCAGACTGAAAAGAAGAAACACAAGTTCCTCACCTTTCAGCTGCAGGTGTATTGCTTGTAGGGTGAGCGCTGGAAGATGTCCCCGTGTGCCTTCTGTGCCCAAGGAACATGGGGCTGCCCCCTGGCTCCTGTCTGCATCGTCCCCCGCGCTCCCTGCCCCCTGACGGCCCGGCGGCCTGCAGCGGGTGGCTCGCACATTGCTCCTGAAGCCCGGCCAGGCCAGTGCAGGTGCAGGGAAGGCGGCTCCCGGCCCTTGGCATCCGTCCCCTCCTGGCAGGTGGCAGCTCCGTGCTCAGGGGGCCGGGCCTGCGCCCTCCGTGACCCCGAGCCGTCCACAGGGACCCTGCACTCTGGGGCCACCAGGTCCCTGGTCACGGAGGAACAGACGCCACCTTCTGTTAAATGAGTTTCATTCCTGGGCCGCCCTTGGCCTCCGAGCTGCACGCCTTTCTCTTCCAGCTTGTTCGGGGCCTCGCTGGGCCTGTGGGCGGGGGCGGAGCCACCACGTGCCAGTCCCCCCCTCCTGCCACTGTCGGGGACCTGCCCCCCCCAGGCCCGCGCCTAGGACGTCTCTGCAGGGCCACCTTCTTGATTTTTCCATCATAACTTCCCCCACCTCTATCTGGGTTCCTTCCTTTTCTTCCCGGGAAGCTGTCCCTGCTGGCCTGGACTCACAGTGAGCAGGGCTACGGCCTGGCGCTGCCTTCCCCTGCCCTCCTCCGCCCTCCTCCGCCCTCCCTGCTCCCCAACCACTGGCCTCCCCCCTCCCCGTCCCTCCCCCTGTCCTCCCCTTTCTTCCCCCTCCCCCTCCCATGCAGTCCCCTCCCCATCCCTGGCCCCCCCAACCCCCTCCCTCCCCTCCCCTCCCCTCCTTGGGCTTGGGCTCTGATCCTTCAACAGGAAGCACACTGCGAGGGGCTCTCCTTTGGGAAATTTTTCAGCGTGGTCCCGATCTGTAGAGAGTCACAGCGTAGAGTCAGGTGCCGTCCGCCCACAGCTAACCACTGTTCACAGGGAGCCACGCTTGCTTCCTACCGTCCTGTGAACTGCTAAGAAGCACAACAAACACAGATGAAGCTGCCTCCGTAAGCGCCTGGCATAGCCCGCGCCCTCCTTCCTTCCTTCCCGGAGGGTCGTCACCCCTCTGAGGGTTTTGTGTTTTAATGAAGGTAGCGAGTGGGTGTCTGTCCAGACACCACACATGGTAGTTTTACATTATTTAGCGCTCGACGGAATGATTTTTTTAAAGTCTGCATCTTGATTCACAGAATTAGCATAGTTTATGTTGAGAAAAAGTAGGGAAGGGGAGGGAGGAGAAAGGGGAGGAGGGAGGGAGGGAGGGAGGAGGGGGAGGGAGGAGGTCAAGAAGGCACAAGGAAGAGGAGAGGCCTCCCTGAACTAACCTCAAGGCGCCATCCTCTCCGCCCGCCCCAGGCCCCAGCCCCTTGCTGGGCAGATGGTGGTGGAGGCGCTGCCCTGGGAGATGGGACCACAGGACCACAGGACCCTGGGGGACAGAGGACAGCCAGCCCCGCCTTCCGGAAAGACCCAGGAGAGGGCCGAGGGCCCCCTGCCTGGCCTGCTCACACCCCCGGGGCAAGGACGTCCTTGCGGGGCCTGCGGCTTGGGGCCTTGTGAGCTAGCAGGGGCCAGGGCAGCTGAGGACCGAGACTCCCCCAGCCCGGGCCCAGGGGTGGAGTCCGAGAGCTGAGGGCCGCTGCTGTGGAACAGGTCACGGGACAGGCCTGACCCCCGGGGCCCAGGGCGGGTGTTCGCAGCCGTGACCGTGGAGGGGGCCTGCAGCGGGCCCGGGGTCCTGCCAGACACCCTTGAGGCCCAGCCAGGGAGCCAGGCTCTGACTTGGGGGGCGCTGGCGCCTGGGCTTAGGGGTTGGGGTGTGTTTCAGCATCTCCTCTAACGCCTCTTGCATCTTCGTGACCTGGTTGTAGTGTCTATGGATTAAAAATCATGACTTTTTAAGCTCGGGGGTGGTTTGTCACGTGATCGTGTGACGCATGAGCAGAAGTGGCTCCTCTAAACCCAGCCGTTGAAAGCACCGAGCAGGTGGCAGAAGCACCGGCCGCGGGTGGGCCGTGGGTGAGCGAGCGGGAGGCCACCCCAGGCACACGCGCCCCGAGCGCCCCAGGACCCGCCGCGAGCCAAGTGCACGCCCGGCCCTTGGGTCTCTCTCTGCTCCTGAGGAAAGAAGCCCGGGCCCCGAGTCAGCTGGGACATTGCCCCACTAATTCATGGGGTATGATTGCTTGTCACTTTGGTGTAGGGCCTTCGGCGACCTCTCGACTGAGACATTTAGGGACGGCTGCACATGGCAGGTCACCTGCCACCGACCCCGACGGCCTGCCCTTTCCATCCTCACGTCGTCTCAACTGGTCATGGAAGGGACACTTGGAACTCTTGGGGCTTAAATCTCTTTTTTAGAAACTGGCATATTTACCCCGGCTTCTTTCCCGTCAGTAATCCCCCGACCCCGAGGAGGGCGGGGAGGACTCCAGAGGCGACAGGACTTCCTCCGCCGGGCACCTGGTTTCCAGCCTGCGGTGCCCAGAACAGAGGGGACCGTGGGCGTCCCGGGCACGGGAGCTCGGCCCCATTGCGGGCCTGTGCAGACGAAGACCTTCCCGACCAGAGGTGGCAAAAGCCTGGGCGGGAGGGCAGCCGACAAGCGACATCTGTAGAGATCTTGGTGGCCCGTCGCACAGGCCACAGACCTGGGACGTAAATGATGCATTTGGGTTGAAGACCGTTGCGATCAGAGTCCATGGTGGTCCACGTGGGGAGGCCCGGGGGGTCTTGTGGGCCGTGAGTCAGCAGCCCCACAGGGGTGGTGTTCCCGTGTGTGCACTGCAGGCCACATCCTTCCCAGACCTTGGGCTCTGCGGACGGATCGTCAGATGGGCGCTGGGAGGAGCCACTCCGCAGACCCAAGCCCGGCGCCAGGGCCTCTGGGCCCTGAGGCAGCAACACTCTTTCCCATGAAAAAGCTGTTGAGCCTCTGGCCCCGATGAAGGGGGGAGACTGGCGCCCTAACCTCTGCAGAGGAAGATAGAGCGCGCTCCAGAAACTCAGTGCCCCTTGGCCTCTTGCCTGTGCCCCGGGTTTTGACCTGCAAAACAGGAATCCCCTGATGACCTACCTCTGAGACTTGTTAGAAGCATCTCCCGGGCTAATATGTGGAAAATTAATGCCTCCCCATGTTTGCTGCTACTGGGGACACCTGAAGTTTAGAGGGCCTCCTCCTCCGGGTTCCCTCCGCCCTCGGCAGGTGTCAGCTCTGATGCCCTTCCGGGGAGCGCAATGGTGCCGCTCTGTCGAGGACAGGCCTCATGTTCTTTGCAGTGTGGCGTTTTCCCTGGACCACTTGGATGATAATCGTATTTTGGATACTGATTTTTTTTTTTTTGGCAGCGTTCATGCACGCAATGGGGGAGGGATGGAGGGAGAGGGAGAGAGAGAATCCGAAGCAAACTCTGCGCCCGGTGCAGGGGCCCAAGTGGGGCTCGATCTCACAGCCTTGAGATCATGCCCATGATCTCATGATCTGACCCAAGGATCGTGAGATGGTAAGAGATGTGCATTGGATCATGAGCTGACGCAAGAGTCGGATGCTGAACCGACTGAGTCACCCAGGCGCCCCTTGGACCCTGAATTTTGTGGCCGCTCTCTTGTACAACACGGTAGCTGAAGACAGAAGTGATGATGAACGTGCAGATGAGGACTGAGTGCTTTTGAACAATGCTTTGGAGCGTTAGCTCAACCCAGAGAGCCGAGGTAGGACCACAGCTGTGCTTCCTGCTGCTGCTGCTTCTTCTTCTTTTTTTTTTTAAGATTTCATTTATTTATTCATGAGAGACACAGGCAGAGGGAGAAGCAGGCTCCCTGCAGGGGAGCCCGACGTGGTACTCGATCCCAGGTCTCCAAGATCAGGCCCTGGGCCCAAGACAGATGCTGGACCACTGAGCCACCTGAGCTGCCCTGTGCTTTCTGTTTCTTAAAAAAAAAAAAAAAAAAAAAATCGCCCGCTTTCCTCGAGGCTTCCTTCACCACAAGAGAAATGTCCTCAGTTTGATTTCCTCCACCCGGCGACTCAGTCACTTGCAGGTACAGAGGAGCCTCCCTGATGTGATACGAGTATAAAACACGGTCCGATGTCACACACAGAGATTTGTTCTCACCTTGCCTCTGCGTCTGCATCACAGGGTGGCGTCGTCTCAGTCCGCCTTCGGATGAGCTCCCGGTGGGTGTGCGGCCCGGGTTCTCATTCCCTTGCCTCATGCAGCCCGTGGCATTAACCCTACGCTCGCCAGCCAGTCCCTGTGAGAGGCCCTATTTGGTTTGGGGGAATGCACTTGTCTTAAGTGCTCCACGTGTGAGATCTTACTCCTGACGAGCCACAGTTAAACTAACCGTCCCAGGTAGCTCAGAACACACCACCGTGGAGATGGTAAGAGATGTGCATGCATGTTTGAAAGGGGAACCCTTGCTTGCCTCGCCACTAGGGTTTCATGAATTATGTGACTAGCATTTCCCCCTGAAGGGATGCTTGAGTTTCCTGAGTTGAAATCACCCATCAGACCCCAGCAAGCATCTCACGCGTACACATCCTGCGGGTTTACGTCTTCCGCCCACAGTTCTCTGCTGGCGTCCTCCCCGGAGTCCTCCCCGTGAGCCTCCCATGTAGCAGGTCCCCTGGCTCTAGCCCTCCAAATGCGTTGTACGTATGGCTTACGTTTTGACTTTCCCTCTGCATAGCCCGCCAAGCCTCCATACCTGGCCTGTGTCTCCTCTCTGACACGGGGCTTGCTGGGCTCGGGGCTCATCTCCCAGATCCCTGAGCTGTGGCACGCTCTCCACCAGGATGGCGACCTCCTTGAGCATAGGCAGCGTGTATTAAACATCTTGATCTACACGGGCTTATTTCCTTTTCGTTCACGAGCTTTTCAGAAAGTTCTGGCTTCCTAAACTTGCCAGTATTAAAGCTGCCTGTCACAAGGAAGCAGCACGTTCCATGCGTTCTCGTGTCTGCAAACAGCCCTTGCTCCTGAGACGGTCCTACAGCAAAAGCCTCGGAGGACCACGGCTCACTCCCAGGGCCTTCGCTGAGCCTCATTAAGAGAAAATCGAATACGACCAGTGGGGGTGCTCATGGTTAGCTCCTTTTACGAAGACATCCTGCCTGCAGAGAAATGTCCCAGAATTGCTCTGATGCTTTTAACCGTCAGGCAGCTTAGGGGACCCAGTATTTTGCTGGCGGAAATATCGATCCCCACTAAATAGCTTCTGCAGCTTTTCCTCTAAAGAAGTGCCATCCCTCAGGCATTCACGGAGGACCGTGGCCAAGAGAATGGCCATTTCCCATCACCTCACATAACAGAAACTGGATCCATACGTTCCGACGCCCCGCCCTTCACGGGGATTGGTTGGGGTGAACTTGACACGCTTTGTCCCTCCTGGGGTCGTTTACTCCAGACGGACTCGAGAGTCCCAGGCACCCAACGCCCACCACCCTCTGCTCTGGCCGAGGGGTTCAGCTAAGGGCATGTCTGTTGGGGTGGCCGTGCCCCGAAGGTAAGAGAAAGACAGAGAGCACCGTCCTGGGAAGGGAACTTTGCCCCACCCGTTGCCCAGGATGGTGCTGGAATGGGAACACAAATATTCTCTCCTTTCTGGCCAGAGCGTAGGAGGAGCTCTGCCCTGAGTGTGGGCCGGCCAGCCAGGCGGATCCCCTGAGTGTGGCGGGACAGCGGGGTCTCTGTGCCCTTCTGCTGGCTGGGGTCAACCTCATACATGGTCCCGCTCTGGATTCTGCATGAGCCTGGAAGGAAAGACGACGGAGATAGCAGGTCTGGCTGCACCTTCTCTCTCCCTCATCCCTCGACACGGCGTTAACAACAGAAGGGTCATGGCAAAGCCTTTCCAAGGGGGCAGTCTGGTGTGCAGAGACGGGAGCCCGGCTGCTGGACCCCATTTAACTCCGCTGCCAGGCAGCAGGGCCATCCTGAGCAGCTCAGTTGTCTCCTCCCCATTAACACCCCAGGATCGCGCCATCCTAAGAGCATCTGCTCTAGCTCAGGAGAGGTGAGGCCGATAGGATTGCCAGCAGCTGTTTAACTACACCCACTGGAACTGAAATGCTCTCCTTAATCTTTGAGCAGGAACCGCGTCCAGATTCCTCACTAGCCACGTCAAAAGATCCGCTCACATTGTCGGGAGATGTGATCACTCGATTGTTCTCAGAGGGTAGAGTCGGTTTGCAAGAATGGATGGATTTGAGGAATGGGAACAAAAATGACTCCCCAGCCTTCCTTTTTTGAGGCGATCTCTCTTGAACAGGAAACTGGCAGTTACAGGTTGACCATGTGTGTCTCGCCTAGAAGCACCTGAGCAGAGTTCCCCGCGTTCTTTGCACGTGGATGAACGATCCCCCGTTGGGGGACACCACGCTGTGGTTGTAAAACTCTTCGTGCAGACGCACAGGAGATCGCACACAAAGGAAAACACAGCCATCTGGGCTTGCTTGAGAAGAACAGGACTTACCTTGAGTCTTGCTCAAGACTGACCTCTGGGTGAGTAGGTGCGGTGGACTCCACTGTCGCTGTGGGGAAGCCCAGCCCTCCCAGAGCCTGGGTCACGGTGCGTGGAGCCCTCAGGCTGGGACAGCTAGAGATGCCCTCGGCTATAGGGTGTGGACCCCACCCAGGGCCTCGTGCCCACATTCACATCCTGATGGGCGAGGGCGGAGCTCATTCTGGAGGCCAAGTCAAGGGCATCCACTGGCCACCTGGAAGCTCGGGGCTGCTCTGACACTGGAGCTCCCTGGTGAGCCCGGCAGTGGGGGTGTCCCTGCATCCCCCTCGGGGGAAGTCCTGGCGGCTGGTTGGAATGTGTGCAGATCCTACCGTCCCAGCCAACAGTGCAGCACCCTAGGGTCACAACGACAATCAGATACAAGGCGAATAGGCTGAGATGAGGAGGAGATCGCCAACAAACAGCTATTAATCTTACTTTACAATAATTAGAGATCAATAGCAGAATCACTCATCACAGCGTTGGTATTTATTTATTTATTTATTTTGGTATTATTTTTTCACAGCATTGGTTTTGAGTGGACACTCAGATCCTGAAATCATGAGTTTCCTTCTTGCTTTATTCTTCTCCCAGATGTGCGTGTGAGATAGGATTACATTATCCTTTTACATTGAATATAAGGAATGAGTGTCGGTGGTGTTGTGAATGCACAGGGTTTTAACATGGTCTCCGATCTGACCTCCTCGAGCTGACAGCCGCTGGTCTGGTGGAGCTTACACCCCACAGTATGAAGTCCCTGAAGGGTGCTTTTACTTTGTTCCTTTTCCTCTCCATTATCCATGGCCTTTTCCTTAATGGTTTATTGGGCTGAACTCACAGGAGAAAACTCCCTGAAAAATAAGATTGTAATAGCTAAGATATGGATTTCAGTGCCAACCATTAAGGAAGAGCATGACTCATTCCCCTACAAGAAAGGACTTGATACTTAAATATATATATATTGACCCATCTGGACCAGAACAGGAAACCAAATCCCTCTAGCAGGGAAGCCATGGTCTGCCCCTCATGGAACTTTACTTTGTAGCAGGAGAAAAGCCCCCAAACAGGAATAAGACATGCACCAGGTTATGTTGACTCTGAGCTGTATAGATTATCCTTGTTTTTCCATTTTATTTAATACAGATGAGAAAGCATTTTAAAGGATGTTTGACTTAATAGTGTTTTCTTCCCAAATGATTATTTGGATTGTTTTTTATATTCTATATACAAATTCCAGAAGTGGGGAAAGAAGGAAGGTAAGAGTTAACCCACTTGCCATATATGGCTTTTATTATGTTGAGGTACGTGCCCTTTGTACCCACTTTGTTGACAGTATTTATCATAAATGGGAGTTGACATTTGTGAAACGCCTTTTCTGGATCTACTGAAATGATCATATGACTTTTGTCCTTCATCTTGTTGATGTGGGGCATCATATAGACTGATTTGCCTTTTATCCCTGGAAGAAATCCCACGTGGTCATGGTGTGTGATCCTGTTAATGTGTTGTTGAATTCAGTTTGCTAATGTTTTGTTGAGGGTTTTTGCACCTGTGTTCATCATACTCAGTGGTGAAACAGCTGAAAGACTTTCCTCTAAGGTCAGGAATGAGATAAGGATGTCCCCCTCACCACTTTTATTCAACACAGTACTGGAAGTCCCAACCATAGCAATTTGGCAAGGAAGAGAGAGAAAAAGCATTCAAATTGGAAAGGAAGAAGTAAAACTGTCACTATTTGCAGATTACATGATTTTCTACGAAGACCCTAAAGATGCCATCAAAAAAGCTGTCAGGACTAATAAATCAATACAGTAAGGTTACAGGATACAAAATCAATATGCAGAAGTTGGTTGCATTTCCATACACTAATAAAAAACCATCAGGAGGAGAAATAAAGAAAACAGTCTCATTTGCAATTCCATCAAAAAGAATAAAATAGCTAGGAATACATTCAACCAAGGAGGTGAAAGACCTACATGTTGAAAATTGTAAGACATTAATAAAAGAAATTGAAGAAGACACAAATAGATGGACAGACATTCCATGCTCATGGACTGCAAGAATCAATATTGTTAAGTTGTCCATATGACTCAAAGCAATCTACAGATTCAGTGCAATCTCTGTCAAGATCACAATCACATGTTTCAGATAGATAGAGCAGATAATCATAAAATTTATAGAGGACCGTGGAAGACTCTGAACACCCAGAGCAATCTTGAGAAAAGAGAACAAAGCTGGAGGCATCATGGCCTTGGATTTCAAATTGTATTACAAAGTCGTAGTAATTAATACAGTATAAGACTGGCATAAAAAACAGATACATAGATTCATGACACAGAATAAAGAGCCCAGAAATAAACCTATGCATGTATGACAGAGGAGCCAAGAATGTGCAATGGGGAAAATATAGTCTCTTTAGTAAATGGTGTTGGGAAAACTGGACCACTGTTTTATACCATTACACAAAAATTAACTTAAAATGGGTTAAAGTCTTGCACTTTAGACCGGACGCCATAAAATGCCTAGAAGAAAACAAGCAGTAAGCTCCTTCACATCGGTCTCAGTGATGATTCTTTTTTTTTTAATCTGACGCCAAAAGCAAAATAAATCAGTGGGACTACATCTAGAGAGCGAAAAAGGTTCTGCAAAACAAAGGAATCACCAACAAAATGAAAGGCAGCCTACCAAAGGGGAGGGGATACTTGCACATCATGGGGTAAGGGGTTAATAGCCAAAATATATAAAGAACTCCTACAACTCAATAGCAAAAAGCCAAACATCCAATTAAATAGCAGGCAGAAGGTCTGAATAGACGTTTTTATAAAGACCACATACAGATGGCCAACGGAACATGCGCAGATGTTCAGCGTCACTCGTGGTCAGGGAAATGCGAATCCGAACCACATTGAGATGCCACCTCATGCTTGTGAGGATCGATATTGTCAAAAAGAGAGGAAATAACGAGTTTCCGTGTGGACAAAAGGCAACCCTCGTGCACTGTTGGTGGGAACGTAAATTGGCATGACCACTAGGGAACACCGCTCCTCCCAAAGTTCCAACTGGAACCAGCAGATGATCTAGCAATTTCCCTTTTGAGTATTCATCCAGAGAAAATAAAAGCACAAGAAAAGATAAATATATTTCTATGTTCGTTGCAGTATTACTTACAATGGGGAAGGTAGAGAAACACCCAACAACCTACAGACAAATGTATAAAGAAACTGTACATATACACATAATGCACAAGCTTGTGTATGCATGTAAGTCTGTGTGTACGAATATATACATTGTGTATGTGCAGTAGGGGATTATTCGGCCATAAATAAGAATGAAGTCTTCTTGCCACTTGTGACAAAATGGATGGATCTCAAGGGCATCATGTTAAGTGAAATAATTCAGAGGGGGAAAGACAAAGACCGCATGATCTCCCTTCTATGTGGAATCTAAAAAGAAAAAAAAAAAAAAAAAAAGCTGGTGGTTGCCAGAGGTGGAGGGTGGGGAAGGTGAAGAAAGGAGTGAAGGGAGGAAAAGGGGAAAAAAGGGAAAATAAAAGTTGAGCCGTAGGTATCCTCTGGGCAGCCAAAATGTTTTGAATACTTTGGCCGCTCATGGGCTGAAGGTTGGGAAAGGCTGCTGAATAGCAGAGTCCTTGCGTGAGGCAGATGGGCCCCAGTCCAGAGAACCCGAAAACAGGCCTGTGGGTGGGAAGGGTGGGTGTTGGCACAGAGCCGCGTGGCGTCCGTGTGGAGCAAGCTGGGGATAATCAAGCCTGTTGTGTCAAAATCGAGCGTTGTCCCCCCGACGCAGGTGAGGCCGGCGAGAAGCCCACCGTCCTGGGCCGCGGACCACACAGCCTGGGATGCGGGGTGCTCGGGGCCTCCGGCGCTGTCCCGTGTGAGGCCACCTTCCTTGGCCCTCACGAGGTCATTCCTCCCAAAACTACGTGTCAGAGAAGAAGGAAACCGCGTGTGATGTGACGGAGACATGCCGGTGTGGACGGCAATTGGAAGTCGCTGGGATTTCCGTCTTGGGGAGGTGGGCGCGCGTGGTGGCGCCAGGGTGGCAGGGTCGCTACACAGCGGACGGCCTGTGGCCCACCTCTCCGGGGGCCTCCGTGCCCGGGCGTCCGGCCGTCGGGCCCCGCAGCTGCGCGGCCGGCCGAGCGCAGAGGAATCGCAGCTCTGCGGCCCGACGGGGGCTGAACGGAGGCCGTGGAGGCGCCGTGTGCCCCTCCGTCCCGCGCCACGGGCTTCCACGGTCCCCGGGTCCCTGCCTGCACCCCCGGCGCCGGGTCCCGGCGGCCAGCCGTGCTCCAGCCGCTCCAGACCCAGATGGGCCCCCCACTTGGCTTCATTCTCTCGCGTTAGCAGGTGCACCGTGCAGAAGCCACTGGGACTCGGGCCTCCGGGTCTTCCTGGCGGCCGCGGCGGCCGCGCTGAGGCCGGGAAGGGACCTCCGAGTTTCTGTGCGCGGCCCCAAGTGCGTGGTAACGAGCCCAGGGCCTGCAGAGTGCAAGGACCGGGACGCACTTACACTCCCCTCCACACCGGCCGTGGCAGCAAGGGGCCGCCACAGATTCCCCAGCTGTCGGGCCGTTCCCGCGGACCCGCTCCCCGTGGGAAGGCTGCTCGGGATGGACAAGGCCCTGCAGCCCCGCTCGGCGTCTCGAAGGGAGGCAGGGACTGGCTTCAGAGCAACCTCCAGGGGTGGCTGTTTGCTTTGCCTTAACGTTTATGGGCAAGAAAACCCAAGTTTCAAGAATGTTCTCGAGGAACAGAAGAGGATTGGAGATGCAGCGCAGGTCATCCTGGGCGGTCACTGAATATGATGGATTTCCTTTACGTATTTTTATTTTTATTTTTATTTTTTTAAGTCAGCTCTGCACCCAGCATGTGGCTCAAACTCTGAGCCTTGAGATCAAGGGTCACATGCTCCACCACCTGTGCCAGGCAGGCACCCTGCTGCATATTTATTTTATTTTTTATTTATTAAAAAAATTTTTTTGCATATTTATTTTAAATTCAGAAAACCCATCATTCAAATGAAAGCTTCCCCACAAGATGCTTTTGTAAAATGAGAGAGTGGAGTTGTCCAGAGGCTCAGCGGTTGAGCATCTGCCTTCAGCCCAGGGTGTGACCCCAGGGTCTTGGAATCGAGTCCTGCATCGGGCTCCCTGCACGGAGCCTCCTTCTCCCTCTGCCTGTCTCTCTCTCTCTCTCTCTCTCTCTCACTCTCTCTCTTTCTGGGTCTCTCGGGAATAAATAAACTAAATATTTTTTTTAAAAGTCGAAAAAAAAATTGTGTCTGAGTTCATGCGGCTTCTAAGTGACAAAAGCAGGAATTGAACCCAGACACCGTGTCTCCATCATGCGTGCGCTACCTTCCCAGCTGCATGGGCCTCGCTGTGGAATATGCCTCGGGCACGGGCACTGGAGGAGGAAGGCAGGTCAGGACAGGGAGAGGCTCCAGGGCAGAGGGTGGCTTCCATTTTGTTTTGCTTTAGATCTTCTCTTTTCTCTTTTCTTTTCTTTTCTTTTCTTTTCTTTTCTTTTCTTTTCTTTTCTTTTCTTTTCTTTTCTTTTTTCTTTTCTTTTCTTTTCTTTCTTTTCTTTTCTTTTTAGTGGGCTCCACGCTCAGTGTGGAGCCCAATGTGGGGCTTGACCTCATGACCCTGAGACCAAATCTGAGCTGAGATCAAGAGTCAGACGCTGCACCGACTGTGCCCCCCGGGGGGCCTCATCATTTTTTTTTTTTTCATTTGAAATTGGAGTGTTGGTTCTCTAAACCCTCTTTCTGCACCAACTCTTGGATGATTTGATTAAGCAGAGCCTGGGAGGGGAGAGTCTGAAAACTGTGTGCCCTCCAGCGGGCCAGCCTCCCCTCCCACACCCAGGAGGAGCAACTGCTCCCTGCAAGCAGCTCATGAGCAGGTTGGCTGGCGTCGGTCTCCCGTGCATTAGGGACCCACCACACGGGACTGTGCTCCGCGCCCCTGCGGTCTTCGCGGTGCGCCGTTTGCTCAGTTCGTCCGTTCATCCACGACCTCTGACCGTGCAAAGAAACCTACGCCCCGCCTTGGCAGCAGGTGGCCTACTTCTCCAGACGGCAGGAGGTGTTGGAAGGTGGGGCGGAGGGGGCAGTCATGGTTCCCCCAAACGCGGGAGGCGCTTGGGGACGGGGCAGCTGAGCAGACGACTCCGCGGGGTGTACGCAGAGCTTTGTCCGGGGCAGCTGGCTGTTGGGGAGACGCGGGCGGAAGGTGACCCCGTGGCTTTGCAGTCACCCTCTGCAAAGTCCAGACACTGGGCCGCAGGATTTCCGGCGCGAGGGATGCACAGGGTGGGGGCGCACAGGGATGCACGAGATCAGGGGGTTCACAGGTACCTCGGCAACTCCACCTTTAATTGGACCGAAGCCTGTGTTTACCTGCAACAGATTCATGTCATCAGTGGGTGTTCCTAAAGGGGTGGTGGTCGGTGTCCTAGGGAACAGGTGCCGTGAGGGTCATCACCGGGCGGCCGGAGGTGCAGGCAGTGTCGTCAGCACCAGCGAAGACAGTCCTCTTCTCCGGGAGCAGTAGGCTTCTCGGCCCTTCCTTCCCCTCTGGCACCCAGGGCGTCCTCAGATGGCAGGCTAACGTCTCAGCGAGGCTCCCTCATACCTTGGGCGGGAATGCCGGCTGATTCATGATCCCGAAAACAGACCTTGCGGCCGGAGGCCGTCGCGCAGCAGCATCTTCTCCTAAAAGGGAGAACCCGGGCCTTCGTGACAGGGCGAATGTGGGTTTTGCACAGCCACACAGGCCCATCGTGGTGGAGATGATGTCGGGGGCCTGGGCGAGCGGCTTGGCGCTGTGTCCGGCCTGGAGCACCCGCCCGCACAGCAGTCGTGGGACACTGATGAGAGTATTCTGTTTGTCTGCCCCACAGGGCTGCCTGACAACGCCCAACTCCCCATCCGTGAACCCTCGTTCCGTTCCGTTGGGTCCATCGCTGTCGCTCAGCAACATCTCGGGGGTGTCTGTGAAGTCAGACCTGAAGAAGCGGCGGGCCCCTCCGCCCCCGACCTCGCCTGGCACGGGGCCACCGGTGCAGGACAAGGCCTCGGAAAAGGTAGGCTGGGGTAGTGGGGTGGCTCTCCGGGCCGGTGCATCCGCGATGTGGACCGGGGGTTCCTTCTAGAAGCTCCCTGCAGGCCCTATGACCCTTCCAACGTGTGGCTTCACCCCTAGAGCATTTCAGGGGAATATTTAAGGTCTATGTGGAAGTCAAGGTGAGATCCCACGCCGAGCCCCTTCAGTTACGGAAGGTAGGAGGAGACCTTTTGTGCTTCTAGGCGTTAAGAGGCCTGGGCTTGCTATCCCTAGCATTGAAATTTAGGGCATCGTCACGATCACTTCCCGAGAGAATTGCATGGGTCGGGTCCCCGGCAGGAACCTGGGCTTTGACTGGGAGAGGGACGACAGGTAATGTGCCACGAGATGCCCCAGAGACGTCAGGTTCACAGCAGAGAGCGGGGAGCGGTGTTTGCAGTAAGTCGCTCTCTGTGCGATACGACATTTGTGGAGACGGCGTACGCAGGAAGCCAGGAGTGTTAAGTTTGTCTTCAGAGCAACCAAATGGCTTTGCACGGTTGTCGTTACATGTGGACAGGAAAGAGCCTTTGTCCCCAGCAGCCGGGGTCTCGACCGGGCTTCTTTCCTGCTGCGGGTCTGCTGCCACCTTGAAGCACCCCTGGAAATCTCAGTCCCTCCGCTCCTGGGGGCTCGGCTGCTCCTTGACGGTAGCTCCTCCTCTCGTGGGCTGGGATGGGACACGGTAAACCTGGGAAGTGTGGTCTGTGCTCTTGAGATGCGTCCTTCCTCATTTGGGTGGGCAGCAGCAGGGACAGCCCCTAGGGTGGCCGGGAGGGGAACCAGCTTTGGAAGATGAGGTCCCGGAGGCAAACCACCCGAGCCCACAGCGGGGCCTACTCCATCCACATCGCAAGGCATGAGGTCAACCTGCAGAGTCAAGAAGGATGCGTTATTCTTCATGACGCTCAGAGGTTTCCCAGGGGCGGATGGCCCAGCTTCCTGAGCCAGGAGGTGGAGATGGGGGGCGGGGGCAAGGAGGACACTACACCAGGAACAGGGACTTGGTGGGGCACACAGTTATTCCCCCACGGGGCCTTCATGCTTTTCCTTCTGCCTCGGTCATAGCTGCACGATCCCGAGAGTCTTAGCTGGAACCCTTCTGTGCTTATTTGTAAAATCGCTTTTCCTTAAAATAAACTAGAAACCAAGTCCGTGCCTCCCAGGTGGGAGCCCTGTCTCGGGGTCATGCTTAGAAGTTCCCTGAGGGGGGATCCCTGGGTGGCTCAGCGGTTTGGCGCCTGCCTTTGGCCCAGGGCGTGATCCTGGAGACCCGGGATCCAGTCCCGCGTCGGGCTTCCGGCATGGAGCCTGCTTCTCCCTCCTCCTGTGTCTCTGCCCCTCTTTCCCTCTATGTCTATCATAAATAAATAAACAAATCTTTAAAAAAAAAAAAAAAAGAAGTTCCCTGAGGGTCTCTCTGGAGCAGCCGACTTCTTGCTTGGTTTCCTTTTGAGCCTGGTTGTCTATCAGTCTATCAGTTGTTTTTTTTTAATGTATTTATTTATTTTAGAGAGAGAGGGTGGGGGGGGCAGCATGCACAAGTGGGAAGGGTAGAGGGAGGAGGAGAATCCCAAGCAGACTCTGCGCTGAGCGTGGCGCCCGATGCAGGGCTCCATCCCACGACCCTGAGATCATGACCTGGGCCGAAACAGAGACGGACGTGCAACTGCCAGGCGCCCGTGTGTCCATCACGTTTCATAAATTTTACCGAATCCTCCTCTGTCCCTCCAGAGGGAATCTCTATCCCTGGAGACCACGCCGTTCCCATCTACAGACCTTCCCTGCTGTGCCCTTGCGCTCCGCTGGCAAAGCCTGCAGCACGACATATTTTAGAAGAGGGCATTTTGATTTTTGTGTTTCTTAAGCATTTCCTAATGCCTCGCAGTGGTTTTGGGTTCTCCGTGACATCTCAGCTACCTTTTGATGCGAGGAACTTCAGGCACTCGTGGAACCTCACTTGGTTGTACCCTTGCATGATTGAATGGTGCAAATCGAACACAAAGCTACTTCCTATGGGTGTGTATGGTGTGCCTCTTTATTTTCCTGGGGTTTATTTTTTAAGATTTTATTTATTTATTCATGAGAGACACAGAGAGAGAGGCAGAGATGCAGGCAGAGGGAGAAGCAGGCTCCCTGCAGGGAGCCTGACACGGGACTCGATCCCAGGACTCCAGGATCAGGCCCTGGGCCGAAGGCAGATGCTTTAAGCACTGAGCCACCCAGGTGTCCCTTTCCTGGGTTTAGAGTCTGAACTTTTTCATAACCCACAGACCATATTTCTAGTATTTAGCACTTTTTCAGCTGGCTCCCTCTGGGGACCTCTTTTTTGCTTTTGATTGGGACAGATATTTCTTTAGCAGTGACAGTCACGACGAATTCCAGGATCATCATGTACGAGTTTTTTGGTTTGTTTTTTGTTTTTTGTTTTTTTGCATTGAGAATTGCATTTCCCTAATGTTATAGAATGTAGATGCTAAACCACATCAGCATTTTAAAAATTTCTTCCGGGATCCCTGGGTGGCACAGTGGTTTGGCGCCTGCCTTTGGCCCAGGGTGTGATCCTGGAGACCCGGGATCGAGTCCCACATCGGGCTCCCGGTGCATGGAGCCTGCTTCTCCCTCTGCCTGTGTCTCTGCCTCTCTCTCTCTGTAATTATCATAAATAAATAAATAAAAATTTAAAAATTTCTTCCATCCGGAGAAGATGTTGTGTTTTTCAGACTTCACCGTGCTTCTCCAGAGTGGGTACAGTGTGCTGGAGTGCAAAAATGTATATAGTAAGTAGAGAACCGGGAATTCTGAATGAAAAATAAATAGTTCTCTATACCCCGAAGAATGAGCAGAGTTCCCTGTGAGGCGGTAAAAGCTTTTTACTGAAATCTGTTTTATTTGGCACGGAATGAGTAGAGAAATAGGCTCACAGAAACCCTCTCCTTTTGTAAGCATATGAGTGGCATATGGATTAGATTTAAGCATTTGCTATGACCTTTTTTTTTTTTATTTCCTTTTTAAATGAAAGGTATTTTGTTATTTACTAATTTCTGGGAAAGGAACCCAAAAATGTATTGTTGTCGTTGTTGGGGAAAAACGTCAATTCCTTCTTCATGAACTTCCTTCCATATAAAGATAAGATGTTTGTTTGGAAAGCCTTATTTATATGCAACTGTTGCTAACACCAATATCCTGAATGAAAAGGAAAGGCTTATTCTCAAGGACATGACTGGTTTTGGAAAAGGAAAATGTGTAGATTTTCTTATTTTAGAAGTTTTTTGTTGTTGTTTGTTTTTCTTTTTTTCTTTTTTTTTCTTTTTTTTTCTTATCATCAGGTCTGAAAACTTCAGTGCTTCCTTACTTCAGGTCTTAAAGAGGGAATCCTTTCAGCCATGTCCTGGCTCATGGGAAACATTCTCAAAAACGCAGTCTTTGTGTCCGCGTTTTTGTTACCTGATGATGTACGTACAGCGCGATCATCAGTCTTCACAATTTCTGGAAGTTCTTTTCAAAGAGAGTTTCCCAGGGGGTGTTGGAGCCCAAGGGAGAGACTCAGGGTGTCCTTGTGCAAGCCCATTAGCAGAGAAACTGGCAAGACGGGTGAAGACACGCGCTATCTTTGCAGAAGAGGATGGCTCCCTGTGCCAGATGCCATCCCGCCTCCCGGTACCCGGAATGTAGCTCCGACCAAGCGCAACGTTCAGACGGGAACGATGCCTGTGTGAGGGCACCATATGCTAAGTCAGGATTTTCCAGACTTACGTGAGCATCAGAATCACCCCCAAAGGGCTTGTTAAAACACATTCGACTTGGCTCCATCCTGAGAGCTTCTGATTCAGTAAGTCTGAGGCAGGGCCTGAGAATTTGCGTTCCAGCACGTTCCCAGGCAAACCCCACTTTGAGAACCGCCGGGCCGCAGGATGCCACAGCCCCGATCCGCCCACTCAGACGCGGGGCTAGCACATGTCCGAGAGATCCACCCGGCGGCAATATTTTTAACAGACCTGGAGGGATTCTCCGGCAGGGCAGCTACCTGGAAGGGAGCGCATCTGCGAGGCCTGACGTTGGATGTCCCGATGAATAAATAGCTCTTGCATCTTGCTGGGACCCGCCGAGCGCTCGGGTCAGGGACAGAGGGATTGCCCATTCCGGACAGGGTGACGGGGTCTGTCTTCCTTTGGCCTTGGAGATCCCACAGGGTCCTCACTCCGCCCTGCTCTGTGCTGACCCCGACCGAGGGCCGAGCCCCCTCTATATGCTGGGTCTTAGCAGCTGTCCCCAAGGAGGCCAGGCGACCTGTCCCTCGGGCTGTGGGTCGGCATGGATCTCAGATCGTGAGTGGGGCTGCAGACACAGGTGCCCACGCCGGCACCTCTCCACCCACTCTCTGGCCCTTAGTTTTCCTCCTCCGCAAAACGGGAACACTAAAAGCAGCCTTCCCAGGTGCGTGACCTAGAGGTCAGAGCATGGGCCCTGGAGCGGCTTCCTGGGCCCAGATCCCAGCTCTTGTCACTCCTGGCAGTGTCGCCTTGCTGAGTCCCTGAACTACCCGGAGGTGTGCAACCTGCACGGCCAGGTGGAGCTAGAGCCACACCTCGGGGGCTGCAGGAGCCCGAGGCAGGGAGGGCCGGGCGGTGGGGGCGATGGCTCTATGCCGCGGCCGGCCTCCTGCATTAACCAGGTGCAGATCACATTTAAAAATCAAACTCTCCATTGCCGCAAACATCAGACGTAGAGCAAGGAGTTGCCCAGGCCCTGGGGCAGGTTCATTCTGTTAAACAGGGCCACACCCCGTGGAGGCATGTTGCCCGTCGCTCACACACGGCGCACGCCCTGTTCACTAGTCTGCGCTCCCAGAGATTTTCAGGACACAGGCGCTCGTCCCTTTGTGTCTCTGGAGCCTCGGAGAGTAACGAGAATAGAATCCCATGAAGGAACCCGTACTTGGGTGACTCAGTTTACCTATTCAGGATCAAAGCAACCCAGTAAACCCCACGTGCTGACCTCTGCCACCGTACAGTGCTTCCCCGGGTACAGAGTAGCTTCTTTCGCTTTGGTCTCTGTCGATTGATTAGCAATAACGTGTGGAAGCTTACTAGAAAGCGCGGTGCTAACTGGAGTTACGATTTGCCGAATAAACAGCTCTTCGTTAATTTTTCAGCCGACACGCGGTTCTTCTACGCAGCTTTTGTGCCCGTAAGAGCTATAAATCCTTTTTTTATTGTAAGTACAAGTAATTCCGAAAGTATTTGAGCTATCCCGGCTTTCTTTTGTCCTATAGGACTTGAATCATCACATTCATTGCAGAAAGCCTTCAGCGCCATAAAATCCCGACGTGACAAGCACACTTCTGCACCATCTCAAGTTTGTTGCATTGGGATTAAAATAACCGGTGGTGTTGGCCATGCCAGTGAGCGATGGGGGAGGTTGGTGTTATGATCAGTTATTGGTACTACCCAAAATGGATTTTTCCATGAAAAATGGCTTATGCATTCGATAAATCTGTGTCGAACGGCTGCTGCTTGCAAGCCCTGCACTTGAGAGCATGAACTAATATTCATTCCTTGAATATCTCGGTGCAACGTGCACACAAACACGCAGCGTGCTTTGTTCAGTGTTGTAAATAATTAGGGTGATCTGCACGCGTTAGAAATCAGGGGCAAACATTCCCACCTGAGGTTCCATTTCTGGAAGCATCATGAGAACCAGGTGATTAGAGGATTACGGGGAATCGTAGAGCTTGGCTGAGCCCACCCCCAGTGAAATGTCTCATCCAGGATCGAAGTGCGTGTTTGAGCGCTCCTGCGAAGGTGTTTCACCTCGTTCTGGAGTATTCCTGGCCTTGCTCTGCTTCCCGGCCCACAGAGAGAAGGCTCCCGGGAGGCAGCCGTGGGAGCCCTGGTGCCCCCCGAGCAGGGCCACGGGCCAGGCTGGGCCCCTGCTGCCTCCTCCCCTCTGCTGTGAGGACTCACGGCCGTGGCTTAGAGGCTGGAACGTCCGGGGTCCCTGTCCCCGCAGGGCCATGCCCACGGTCCTCCTCCTGGGGTGCAGGCTCCTGCCTCACGGTGGCAGTGACTGTTTCTGGCCAAGTGGATGATGCTTGGAGACTTCTAAAAAACTCTTCTTCGTAATAATCAAAGACCTGTGATGATCTGCGGCGTGCGGATGGCGCTCTCGTGAGAGCGACTGGGCGCTTTGGCTTCCCGAGCGCTCTGCTGACCAGATGGTACTCCAGGGGTGGCTCGGGAGAGGCCCCCGTGGACCGACCCCCTGTGTGCAACGGCGAGGGGAGACCTGCACACCCCCCGTGCCCCCAGCCCTCCGCCTGCCAGCCGGCTCCCCCGCACCCACCCCAGCAGGCTCCCCAGGGACGACCCCCCCTGCACTGGCCTCCGGCTCCGTCTACAGACTCCTCCGGAGCCGCACTTGTCACTAGAGAAGCGGGGGCCTGTCTGCCCTTTGCACACATCGGAGGGTAACCCGAGTTCCCAGCCAGGCCTGCGGGCCTCCACGACCTCGCCGTGCTCCCGGGAGGCCCTGCCCTCGTCCTGTCCCCTTGCCCGTGCCCCGCTCGAAGGCCACTTGGCCAGTGCGGCCACCTCCTCCCTCTGTCCCGTTTCTCTTCCAGCTTCCGACACCGAAGCCCAGGGGCAGGGAACTCTGTCTCAGTGCCGCCGACATGTCTCAGGGCCTCAGGGCCGGTGCCACCACGGGGGTGAGCATCCGTGTGAATGCATTTCCTCCGCTCGCGATTCGTTTACTGGGTGCGTAGAGACAGCTCCCCTCTCCACCGGAGAACCACTGACCTCACAGTATGATGCAAGGAGGTGACAGCCGGCAGCACGTCGGGCAGCCCCGTCCCTAGGAAGCCACAGTGTAGGAGCCCTTCGCGTGCAGGTCCCGCCCTATGCCGGAGCTAGAAATGACCGTGTGGTGTAGACGGCGGGGCTGTGCGAGTGGTGCGTGGAGACAGGAGGGTGTGCGAAGTCTGCGCGCTGTGCGGCCGGGGCTGCCGTGGTTACCGGGCCTCCCAGGGAGGGGTTGGCCTCTGAAGACGGGACCCACGCACGCGCACCCCACCTCGTCTGTGCTCCGTGAGGATGAGCAGGACGGGGCACCTGTAGCCCCAGGAAGGGGAAGGGGCCGCAGGAATGGCCGGAGGCTGGATGCTGCCACTTAATACAGTTCTCACGTGGGCTCCGGGGGTGCAGGAGCCTCACGCAGGCTGCAGATAGAATGGAAGGAGCCCCAGAGGAGCACCAGCAGGACGGGAAGCTCCCGTCCCTACCCACCCCCACCTCCTCTCTGTGTTTCGCTGATTTTCTCCTCCCAGGCTGTCCTGCCTGCGATCTGCGTATCCTGCTAAATGCCTTTATGTCGGTTTGGTCTTTTATTTTTTTTTAATTATTTTTTTATTCCTGAGAGACCCAGAGAGAGAGAGAGAGAGAGGCAGAGACCCAGGCAGAGGGAGAAGCAGGCTCCCTGTAGGGAGCCCGATGCAGGACTCGATCCCAGGACCCCGGGGTCATGGCCTGAGACAAAGGGAGATGCTCAACCACTGAGCCCCCTGGGCACCCCTGGTTTGGTCTTTTACTGTTTCTTAACCACGTTTCTTCAGAATCACACTTGCACAGACGTGTGTGTGCCTGTGTGTTGCGCTTTTTTGCCACGGGTAAAAGACACGGCCACTTAAATCCTTGACGTGACCCTCCTTAAGATGGCGAGTTTGCCCATTACGATGGCTCTTGTTCCGTCGACTGGAGGAAACTGAGTCAGGCCAGGCTGCAGGTCAGAGACCACGCAGCCAAGGGCCCGGCCCTCCCTGCGCATCCTCCGCCATGCGTGGCGGCCCTTCTAAGCTGCAGAGGCCGGGGCCTGTCTCCGCAGGTGCACAGATGGAGCCGTGGAAGGAATGTGCCTCGAGCGGGCCACGTCCCTGCTGCGACTTCCTCAGAGACAAACAGACGTTGGAGAGGAAGAGGTGCCGGCCTCGAGGTGGGGGGTCCCGTGTGTCAGGGGTCACCGCAGGGTTTGCGTGGACATCGTAGGAGCCCAGAGCAGCCGCCAGGCTTCCTCCCGGGGGTGCCAGGGGGCTTTCCAGCTCCCCAGCCTTGGCTGCACGGCACTTTCATGTCCTGGACACCGTGGGAACGTCGCGCTGGCGTTTCCTTCCCTTGTTGCAGGGCCCGGCCCTCTTTGAGGTCAAAAGCCGTGCAGGCAGCAGCCTTGTGATTCGGGGCTGCAGGCTGATGCCTCAGCAGAGCACCTCTGCCCCGGGTGGGGAGGGGGGGCAGGTGGAGAGGACCCAGGTGGCCCCTCTCACCCCCGATAACCCTGCAGGAAAGCCCCTCGGCCCCGGGGCAGACAGCAGGGGATGTTGAGGCCGGGGTGTCTCCTGTGGGTTTATTTCTGAGTCTGTCCAGGCACGTTTCTTTCCTCATGGGGACTCAGACGTCCTCAAGGAAAGGGCCCTGGGTGCCCCTCCCCCGCTTTTTGTCCAAAGCAGGTGTGGCAGGTGAGGGTCTGCAGAGAGAAGCAGCACCTTCCTGCTGCATCTTCCCCTCCGAGGAGCCTAAAGCCTGTGTGGGTGGCTTTGGGCTTTCCCTCGGGGTGAAAGCAGACTGACGCCCTCAGCACGTTTGCCTCCGACCGGCTTGGGGTCGCACCCTCCCGGCCCGCGGCGTGATGAGCTCTCCCCAGGCCCGGGACACGCAGGCCGCTGGTCAGCATCGGCGGGTGACGGCCCTGCCGTGACCTCTCGCCCCGAGCTCTCCCCAGGGCTGCGCAAGCAGGGGTCAGGAAGGAGCCGCTCTGTCTGTCGAGGGGACCACGGTGACAGGTTCAGGAGCCCCCCCCCCCCCAGCACCTCTGGCCTCGAGGACACAGTATATGCTCGCCGTCCCCGTGACTGAATCCCGACTGGGGCCCAGTAGGTGCGTCCCAGCCCCATGCACAACGCTTGGCGGGCCGTGGCCCATCAGTGAGCGTTTTATCAACAATTGTGTGTGGGCCGAACGACCCGAGGGCCGGGGCGAGGCCTGCGAGACCCTGCGGCGTATGCTCAGCCCTGGACGTGAGCCGCGGCCCACCCGGAAGGCCCGGTGACACGGGGAGAACGGGCCTTGCGGCCCGAGACGTCGTACATGGCAGGCGTATCCAGCCGGAGGCTCAGGTGTGAGGGGGCAGCTACACAGGGGTCCTGCCGGCATCAGGGGATCCTCAGTGAGCTGCCATTTGGGGGGAGAGGCCCCAGGGTCTCCGACGCCCCCACGCCCGTCGCTCCCGCGCCCCCCATGCTGTAGACCCTGCACAGGCATATCCCCAGGCCTGTGTCCCATCGAGGCTCCAGGATGTGCCTCAGTCCAAGGCCGACCCTGAGCCCCGCGATTCCCAGCGTGTAAGAGTGGCTGCAGCTGAGGAAAAGGCTCGGGTGCGTTGGACGTGCCCGCAGCCAGCTGGGAGGAGCTTACAGCAGCCTTCGCCCAAACCCACTGCAGTGCGGTGGTAGGGTGGCGAGGCCCTGTCCCACACTACTTGGTGCCTGGACAGACGGGGACGCACTGCATTTGGAGAGGAAAAAACTTAAAAAATGCCAAGAAGAGAACATTCTAGACATCGAAGAGTCCTAGAAGAAAGAGCAGAAATTAGAATAGTTAAGCCAAGAACTGTGAAGGTTCACTGGGACGGGACCAGTTCCCGTCCTGGGTGGGGGCTGTGCCCAGAGGACAGGACGGGGACCAGTGCCTGGGCCTGCTATTCTAGAAATGTCTGTTTTCATGGAATGTAGGAAAGAATCCCCTGTGATGTGGAGTTGGGGCGCCGACGTGACGAATCCGCAGAAGCACCCCGTGGTGGTTAGGTCGCGTGTTGGCTCGCGAGGTCTCCCAGCAAGGCCAGGCCATGCTTCCTTAGGCTTCTGTACCCGCCCTTGTAGGGGCCGTGTCCCCTCTGCACAGGAGATGGGTGCGCGGAGGGTGAGTGGCTTTCTCGAGGCCACGGCGGTCGAGGTGCTGTCTGTGCAAACTGTTGTTGGAACCCATGGTGGTTTGAACTGTTCCTGGGCCCAGGGGCCACCTGCCCCCTGAGGTGAAGGGCACCCAGTTTGCTGGGCTGTCACCACAAGACACCATGGACTCGAGGTCTTGAGTCACAGACATTTATTCTCACGGTCCCGAGGCTGTTAGTGCATGATCGGGGCGCTCCCGAGACGCCCTGTGGCCGGCGGGGCCGTCCCTGCCAGCACGCACATCCCTAGTGTCTCTTCCTCTTCGACAAGGAACATGGGACTCGCCTCAGTGGCCTCATGTTGACTTAATCACCTCCTTAAAGACCCTCTCCCCAACTACAGTCACCACTGAGGTACCAGGAGTTGGGACGTCCAGGTGCAAATTTGGGGGCAGGAGCAGAATTTAACAACAAAGGGAAGCTGGGTTTCTGTTTATGCACAGTTTTCGTGACCGTTGGGAATTCAAGGACAAATAAGATTCAGTACTTTAAAGGTTCACGGTGTTTGATGGAGCATTTAGCATCTTCTGATCTTCTGTCCCCAAATCCCAGCAAATGGCCTCTGTCTGGGTGCATCGCGGCGTGTGGGCCCATCCAGGGCCGAGTCCAATCCATGGGAAATTCGCACTCGCAGCTTTGCTTTTTAGGATGTCCCGTAATCCGCATGCCAGGGACCAGAGACTAGACGGGGTGAAGGTGTCACCTCCAGATTCTTCCCCAGCAGTTTCCAGGGCAGCTGGACAGAGAAGGCTCGTCATCCAGTCCTCAGCCGACGGGTCCCAAGGTCAGCACTAAGAGTTACAATGACCCAAAGATGGCTCAGTCCCTGTTGCGTTTCAGCTCCTCTGCTGAGACTCAGGTACATCGTCGTCGCGTTTACCTTGATCAGTAGGACGTCCTTGTGAAGGAGGTACTGTTCCTGTCTTCATCGTGCCAGTGCGGACACAGGGTTTCCCAAGGCAGGTGGAGGTCACGGGGCCAGACCGGTAAGGGCCAAAACCCACACTTGCCACAAACACCTTTCCTGCTGGAAGTTTTCTCCCATGGGCGCTGACGGGGATCAGAGGGAAATGTGTGGCCATCAAGTGGCATCGTGCCTGAGTGGCAACAGGTGGGCTGGAATCCCAGCGCTGCACCTTCTGCAAGAGATGCCATGGGGGGGGGGGCAGCAGGTGCTGGTGGGTCGTGCCGCCGCTGCTGCCCTCATCTCGTGTGACGTAGAGATTCTCAAATGGATGGAAGATTTGGAACAGAGGAGCACACTCACTTCCTCATCATTGATGGAGGAGGCGTGTGTTTGCTGGTGGAGAACGAAACACCCAGGATTAGGATCAATTCTAGGGCCCCTTGGGTGGCACAGTTGGTTAAGCATCAGACTCTTGGTTTGGGCTCACGTCGTGACCTCAGGGTCATGAGATCCCGCATCAGGCTCTGTGCTCATCGCAGAGTCCGCTAAAGTTGCTGTCTCTCTCCCTCTGCCTCTGCACCTCCTCATATGCTCTCTCTCACTCCATCTTTCTCTAAAATGAATAAATAAATCTTTAAAAAAACAAATAATTCTAAAGATCTCGGACGAAGAACATCTTCATGCTCCATTCTGCACAGCGAGTCCCCTGATTCTTCACAGAGCAAATCCCCGGTGCCCCGAGGCCATGGAGCTCTTTCTCAGCAGCCCACTCTGCTTTAAGGGGGGGGGGGACCTTACAGCTGGAACATCTGGCAGAGTCATGACCCAATCCGTTCCCCTCCCTGTGTGCCGTTTGTCAAGGAAATGAAGCAAAATGGCAAACCAGTCATGAGGAATGCTCGCCTGCTGTTCCCTGGGTGAGACCAGCAGATCGGTGGAGTGGATTTCATCCCGTTTGCCAAAGATACGCAAGCTTGGCTAACCTGAAACCCATTGATACTGTTTATTATCTTTTTGGCTCTACCCAATTTGCAGAAATCTGTTCATCTGCTCATCCCGTGTGTTGCGGGGCTTCAGAAGTCTTCACGGGAATTAAGGATAAAACAAGTGGGACCGTGTAAGGGTCTTTCGGACCTAGCCTGACTCGGGCTGCTTTTTGAGTCAGCCCTTCTAAGAAATATTTCTGTCACTTAGTCTTCAAATGTTCTGCATATAAAGTATATCTGCCAGGTTAGCAAATGAACAAAACTAGTGCAGAATTAGACAACAGCTTTGCGTGAACTCCTTTTGAAAGAAACCACCACATACGGGTTTTGTTTAGATCCTAAAATATGGAAAAGCAAACACAAAATGTATTATGGTACAGAAAAAAATTTTTTTTTTCCTTAACTGCTGGAGGAAGTGGAAATGCTAGGAGGTTGCATATTTGGGACGCTTCCTTCTTCCGCGAGGAGGCCGAGATGCGGATCTGCATTGTGTTCAGAGGAAGTCTTATCCCTTCATCAAAACAAACATCCATGTGAACCTGCGGAGCCCCATCCCGTTGCAGAGCCTAGGAAAACAGTCGGGGCGCAGACGAACTTCCCTGGGCCGAGATAACAGGGCAGAGGATACGGAGGGTTCGCAGAGAGAGGAAGCGGGAGCTATTTTGGTGGTTTTACGTCTCCGTTTTGTTGCGGGTCCCTTCCTCCCTGACACGTCCAGCCACAGAAGCAAGCTTATTTGAAGAAGATTAGGTTCTCATGTATTTTTAGCTGTCGTTCGGGTGTGACATTTGTGGAGGCCCCTGAGATAAAAATCAAAATGAAGAGGGAGCTCGCCGCTTTCCTACACATTGACGCTGCGGCGACACAAAGGACGCGAAGTCGGGCTGTCCGTCATAACCTCACGTGGTTCAGATATTCACTAACTGTGTTGCTCTCCTGCTCGCTCATACACTGTCACCTCGGTCCCTTTGTGTTTGGCCGCCAACCCTGTTAACGAAGAGTCTGTGTTTCTTGCTATAAAAAAGAGAATCTGGTAAAATCATGATTTCGTTATTTTTCTGAAGGTTGCATTTTGCTTCTTTGTACGCAAATATTTTTAGGACTCTTTCCAACCACCCTGATATCCAGCAAGCTGAACAATGGGCTTTAGAATTCAAATAAGAATTCTGAATTTATCGTGCAAAAGGCCCTAATTCCTCTCTTTGAGGCACCATTGAGCTTTAGGAACTGAGAGCCAAGTGCGGAGCCACGCACAAGTCCTCTGCGGTCTTGACCTTCCGTTCCCAGCCTCCTCTGTCTGGCTTCGTTGTGGTTGCCTGCCCTTCGTGTTTAGAGACACTTGATTTCTTTCTCCGCCAACTTCACACAGTTTCCAGTCTCTGTGAAGCTGTACTTCTCTGCATCAAAGGACACAATCGACAGAGTGACAAGGAAACCTACAAAATGCAAGAAAATCTTTGCAAGTCGTATGTCTGAGAAAATGCGAGTATTCAAAATATATAAAGAACGCATATAACACGACAATAAAAAATAACTCAAAAGGGAGCAAAGGACTTGAATAGACATTTCCATAAAGAAAACATGCAGAGGGCCAGTTAGCACAGGTGAAGGTGCTCAGCACCTCTCGTTGTGAGGGAATTACGAACCAGAACCAGAATGAGATTCTACTTGATGCACATTAGGACGACTGCTATCAAAACCAAACCAAAACAGACAAAAAAAAAAAAAAAACCCAGAAAATAACAAATGTGGTCAAGGCCATGGGGAAACCTTGTGCACTCTTGATGGGCATGTAAAATGGTGCAGCCGCTACAAAAAAGTGTGGCAGTTTTTGGAAAAATTAAAAGTGGGATTACCGTATGATCCAACAGGTCCACTTTGGGATCTATAAGCAAAATCATCGAAAACAGAGTCTCGAGATATTTGCACAACCAAGTTATTGGCAGCATTATTCACAGTAGCCGAGAGGCAGAAACCACCCAACGCCCATCCATTGATAAAGGGAAACAAAATGCTGTATATCCATGTGCATACAATGGAATGTTACTCAGCCTTTAAAAGGAAGGAAATTCTGACACCTGCTATAACACGGCTGACCCTTGATATTGCTCTAAGTGATGTAAGCCCATCACAAAAAGACAAATACCGTATGGCTTCACTTACAGGATGTGCCCACAGCAGTGAGAATCATAGGATCAGAAAGTACACTGGAGGCTGCAGGGGCTGGGGGAGTTGTTTTGTAAGTATAGGGTTTCCTGTTTGCAAGATGAAAAGAGGTCAGGAGCTGGTTATACACTTTTTTTTAAAGACTCTATTTATTTATTCATGATAGACACACACAGAGGCAGAGACACAGGCAGAGGGAGAAGCAGGCTCCATGTGTGGAGCCCAAGGCAGGACTCGATCCCAGGACCCCGGGGTCACACCCTGAGCCGAAGGTGGCGCTAAACCGCTGAGCCACCCGGGCGTCACAGGTTATACACTTTGAATGGACCTAACACTACTGACTTGTGTCCTTAGAGCTTATTTTCATATTGTGTGTATTTTACTGCAGTTAAAACTAAAGATTGTATAGTAAGTGATTCACCACAACGGTAGATGATTATTGATAAGTGATTTCACCATTTCCTTTAAAAAGCAAAATCTTTTTTTTTTTTTTAAATTTATTTTTTTTAAATTTTTATTTATTTATTTTATGATAGTCACAGAGAGAGAGAGAGAGAGAGGCAGAGACACAGGCAGAGGGAGAAGCAGGCTCCATGCACCGGGAGCCCGACGTGGGATTCGATCCCGGGTCTCCAGGATCGCGCCCTGGGCCAAAGGCAGACGCCAAACCGCTGCGCCACCCAGGGATCCCAAAAGCAAAATCTTAAATATCTTTTTATTTAGACATGGTAAATGCACTTTCCCCAAATGCCTCTCTTACAGTATATTTGTGAGTAAATTTTTTTTTGATGAATTTCATTTATTTTTTTATCTTAGAGAGAGAGAGTGAGAAAAGGAGCGGAGGGAGAAGGATAGAGAGGGAGAGGGAGAAGCAGACTCCCCACTGAGTGCAGAGCCCGATGCGGGACTTGATCCCAGGACCCTCAGATCATGATCTGAGCCAAAATCAAGAGTTGGATGCTCAGCCTACTGAGCCACCCAAGTGCCCCATTTAGGAAAATATTTTTAGTGAAGCTTCACTGATGTCTGAAACACTTTTCATGGGTAGATTTGTCCGTGAAATAACTTCTGCTTTAAGATCCTCCACCCTCCCTCTCCATGCACTTCGTTTCTCCCGTTCAGCACACCATCTTTACAACTTTGTCTTGTCCCTCTCCAGTCCACTCAGGCTGGAGTTATAAAGGGCTCTGGGGTTTTCTTTATTTTCCATTCTACTCTATTTACTACTTACTTCCTCCCGAATGTTAAAGGTCTCCAAAACAGGATTCCATCAGGAAGCATGAAAGTGTGTAGCGTGTCTTTGCTGCAGGAAATATACACCTATCATGAGATATACTCATTTAAATGAGATCTAGGGGATCCCTGGGTGGCTCAGCGGTTTAGCGCCTGCCTTCGACCCAGGGCCTGATCCTGGAGACCTGGGATTGAGTCCCACTTTGGGCTCCCGGCATGGAGCCTGCTTCTCCCTCTGTCTGTGTCTGTGCCTCTCTCTCTCTTGCTCTGTGTCTCTCATGAATAAATAAATAAAATCTTTAAAATACATAAATAAATAAATGAGATCTAGTCGTTTGGAGGTTGTAGGGTTTTTCTCTCCCATATGCTATCTGTATAACTTTGGACAAGTCGCTCAAAAGGACTCGTCAGTCAACTTTCCTGGGTTCCGTTTCCTCAAAAGTAAAATAAGAATAATACCCGTGCCTGTCTACATACCCAACGTGCTTTTGAAAGGCTAATGTATTAATAGGACTTATAACAGTGCTTACGAAATTAGCAAGAATTTTCAAATACATAAAGCCCTGCGTAGATGGACGTTGTTTTCAAGTGAACAGTCTTACCCTGGGAATAATTTGGGAAATCTAGATAACAACTATCAGCATCTGCCTGTTTGTGTGGGGGTCACATCGGTTTACTGCAAAGGCATTAGTTCAACACACAGCTGACCTATATTTGAGATACAAAATCTTATTTTTCCCCTTACGAACTTTTCTTAGTTTCCAATTTCTATATTAACATTGAGAGGCTTAAGGCACAGTTTCTAATTTTAGAGGTGAAAGGACCTTCTGCAGATCCAGAACACAGCTTAGCTCTCTCCTTCGTTTACTTTATAAACAAGGGCGCAAGGTTAATGGACTTGCCCACACAAGCCAGCTAGTAAGTTCCGGCTTCTGGAAAAGAACTTGGTTCTCAGATTGATGCTTCATAACTCTTATTTATGAAATTAATAACTCTGTTAGTATCGAACTAGTTCCTGATATGAACCATTAGAAACTGTGTTATCATACATATCATTAGGATTACAACCGACTCCAGAATATAGACCCTGACTACTTTGGTGACTTAAGAGAAATAATAAAAATCACCAGAGAAATTTGATTTATAACCACACTAAGATAATTTTCTTTGCCAGATAATGTTCCTATAATTTCGATAGATGTGTTTTAATATTTTGATTTTCCTGAATTAAAGCGTGTCATTTGTGGGACTCTCTGATATGATGAACTCTCTGGTGATTTTAAATACATATGGGGAAATAAAAAGCTTTCAGGCAAGTCTGGGACTTTGGAAACTAATTTCATGTTGGAGAGTTATGAGCTGCAGACATTGATGAGGTGTCTCCCGTGACTCCCAGGAGATTGGAAAGCAGTGATTTGCAGATGTCATGCTTTTTTTTATTGCTGCTTCTCTGTGGCTGAATCCAGACTGTTCCCACAGTGTAGAGCATAGCTTTGTTTGTTCGGATGTACGTGGTATACCTGGAAAGATAAGGCTTTGCCTGGATTTGAATCTGAGGTGACATCAACACTAACCTTTATAACCATAGAGAAGTTATTTTACCTCTGAAAGCCCCAAAATATAAGACTATAAGTATACTTTTGGTTCTGGTGGCCAACATACCCTACTGTAGTCCCCAGTTATTCACATCTTTGTACAATCCCCTCTCTTTGGATACACTGGGACCTGTAACTCATCTCTGACCTGTGGAATATGGGATGTCCCTGACTTAATTAGATTCCATTATATGGTAAAGGTGATGGGATGTCACTTGATGACGTTGTGTTCCATAAGATTCCTGTGCCGACCTCAGACTGGCTACACTCATGACATGAACTGCCTTTGAATACCATGTGGTAGGGAAATGCATGTGGCCTCTAGCACCTGAAGATGACCCCCCAGCCCATAGTAAGAAGCCAGGTCTCTCAGTCAGACAGCTGCAAGGACAGAAACTCTTCCAACAATCAGTGAGCTTGCAAGTGGATATTCCAGATGGGAATGCAGCCTGGATAATACTTTAGAGGACCCAGCTTAGCCAGGCTCACACACTGCTGATCATTAGAAACTGTGAGATACAAATGGGTGTGTGTGTAAACTACCTAAGTTTATGTTAATGTGCTACACAGCAATAGAAAATTAATATATATTCAGTAGCTTATATGTAGACTCAAGAAAGTAATTCATGATCACCAGTTTTCCTGGTCTGGAAAACCAGGACCAGAATTCACGTGGCCACCAGCCTCTGGAAAGTGAGGGGAGAATACGTAAAAGGAGAAGGCCAGAGAGCCAGAAAGTCTCTGAGTAAATTCTGTTTAAAACCTTGAATGCACGCAAGCAGTGGGCACCACGCAGCCTCGTAGCCTCGCTAAGAGTAAAAGAACTGAACCAAGATGTGAATTGCCAGCCAAGGGGCAGAATTTTCATTGTGGGTCCATTTAGCGTATTGCCTCCTAAAACAAAAGCATACTTCTCATAAGAATATAAGAGAATGCAGCATCTCATAAGCATAACATTTGCAATGGGTAGGATATAAGCTAAAATTATTCAGCGTATAAAAAACCAGGAAAATGATTCATTCCCAAGAAAAAAGACAGTCAACAGAAACCAACCCGAGATGACCTAGGTGTTAGATTTAGCAGACAAAAAATTTGCTGCGGCTTACAAATATGCTTAATGGCAAAATGAAAAATAGGCTTATAATGAATGAAAAGAATGGAAAAATTTCAGGAGATAATAAGAACTATAAAAAAGAACCAAATCAAAACCCTAAAGTGGAAAAGCACAATATCTTAAATAAAAATATCACTGGATAACAGCAGAGTGAAAGTAACAAAAGAAAAAGGCAGTGAGGTTCAAGATAAGTCAATAGAAATTCTCTAATTTTAAGAAGAGAGAAAAAAAATTGAAGTAAAAATAGAACCTCAAAGATGTGTGAAACACACCAAAATGTCTGATGTTTTCAATAAAGTCCCAGAAAAAGAAAAAGAGAAAACTACATGTGAAGATACAAGGGCCAAAAGGTTTCCCCAATTTTTCCCCAATTGATAGACTTAAAATTTCAGCAAATCCAAACAAAATTTAAAAAAACAAACTATATTTATGTACATTATAAAGAAATGGCTTAAAAACAGACTTCAAGAGAAAAGTCTTATAAACAACTAGAGAAAAATAACATATTCTGAGAACTGCTGAATTTGTCATCAGAAACAATGGAAGCTACGCAATAGTGGAACATAATCTTCAAAGTGCTGAGAGACATTAACTACTGTCAGTGCATTTAGTATCCAGCAAAAATAGCCTTCAAGAAGGAAGACAAAAGAAAGACCTCTTCAGATAAAACAAAATAAAGAATGTATTGCCGTCAGACCTGCACAAAGGAAACGCTAAAGGAAAATTTCAGAGTGAAGGGAAATAATACCAAATGGAAACTTGGAATCTTGGAAGGGAATGAAGAATATAAATAATGGTAAAAATTTGAGTAAATGTGAAGGACTGGTTATTGCCTCTAGAAATTACAAGATATGTAAATGTTACAGAAATGCCAACTCTAACATAAAACATAGGACAGGATAAATACATCTATATGATTGCAAGGTATCTACATTTTATATAAAGCACTAATAATTAATCTAAATGGACTGTAGATGTTCAGGATACGTATAATCCTCACAGCACCCATTAAGAACAAATAATGCAGAGGGTATAGCTAAAAAGCCAGTGGATAAATTTTTCCCCTGCTGAGCTATGTTATCTTCCAATGTGACTATAGACTGGTGTGTTTCTCACTCTAATTCTGTTGATTTTTGCGTCTTGTATTTTGAAGCTGTAATTCGGCACATACACGATTATTAAAACATCCTGATGCATCGATTCCTTTATAATCATGAAACATTCATCTTTAACTCCGGTGATACCCTTTCTTACCTGCCTTCTGTGTTTACTGCTGACAGGATATCTTTTTCTATCCATTCAATTGTAACCAATTCGTCTTTTTTACTTAAAATAATTTTCCTGTATACAGCATTTTATCTATTCTGAGAATTTAGAGATTGTCCTTTAACCGCAATGTTTAGTCTGCCAGTATTTAATGTAATTGTTGATATGATCAACAATTTGTTATACCAGTTTGTTATTTGTTTCCTGGTTGTCACTTCAATTTTTTTTTCTGGCTTTACTTTGGATTTTAAAAATGTCTCCACCCCAGTAATAAATAAGATTAAACTAATAATTAAAAACCTCCCAACAATGAAAAGCCCAGGACCAGATAGTTTAAAGGGTTGAATTCTACCAAATATTCAAATAAGAATTAATGCCAATTCTTCTTAAACCCTTTTAAAAAAAAGACAAGCTGGAATACATCCAAACTCATTTGATAAGGCTATGTCACCCAGATTCTAAAGTCAGAGACACTGCAAGAAAACTATAGGCCAATATCTTTGATAGACATAGGTCCCAAAATCCTTAATAGAATACTAGAAAATTAAATTTAACAGCACATTAAAAAGCTTATAAACCACAACCAAGTGAAATTTGTCCCTCGAGTACAAGGATGGTTCAATATATGCAAATCAATCAGTGTCATATACCCAGTAACAAAATGAAAGCAGTAAACACACATGATCATTTCCGTAGATGTAGAAAAAAGCATTCGACAAAGTTCAACATTCATTCATGATTAAAATTCTCAGCAAAATAGATATAGAAGGAACTTAATATAATAAAGGCCATATATGAAAAATGCATGTCTAACCCCAGAGTCAACACGGAAAATCTGAAAACTTTCCCTGTAAGTTCCAGTACAAGACAAGAATGCGCATTTGAACCACTTCTTTTCAACATAGAAGTCCTAGCCAGCAATTAGACAAGAAAAAGAAATAAAACCCAAATTGGAGAGGAAGAAGTAAAATTATCATTTTCCAGATGACATGATCATAGATATGTAATACTCTAAGGACAAAACAAAACAAAACAAAACAAACTGGCACAACTAATAAATTCATTAAAACTGCAGAATATAAAATCAACATATAAAATCAGCCACTTTTCTGTATGGAATAAACTATCCAAAATGAAAATTAAGGAATGATCCCATTCACAATAGCAACAAAAAGAATAAAATACTTGGGAATAAACTTAACCAAAGAAATGAAAGACCTGCACTATGAAAATTGTAACACTGATGAAGGAAATTAAAGAAGACACAGATAAATGGAAAGACACCCCATTTATATCAAACTAAAAAGAGGAAGTGGAATTATAAAAAGTGGAATTATATCAAACTAAAAAGCTTTTGTCCAGCAAAGGAAGCCCAATCAACAAAGTGAAATGGCAACTTATAGAATGAGAGGAAATACTTGCAAATCATATGTCTGATGAGTTAATATCTAAAATATATAAGGCATTCATACAACTCAATAGCAAAAAAAATAAATAAAACAATCCAACTAAAAAATGGGCAAAGGACTTGAGCATTTTTTTTTCAAAGAAGACATAAGAATGGCAGCAGGTTTATGAACAGATGCTCAACATCACAAGTCATCACAAGGGAAATACAAGTGAAAATTACAATAAGGTATCACCTCACGCTTGTTAGGAATAGCTATTTTCGGGGCACCTGGCTGGCTCCATCAGGAGAGCATACAAATCTCAATCTCTCCATCTCAGGGTCACAGTCCCCGTGTTGGGCATGGAACTTACTTAAATTAAAAATGAAAATAATAATAATAATAATAATAATAATAATAATAATAAAAGGAATCTCATCAAAAAAATGACATAACAAATACTGGTAAAGATGTGGAGAAACCCTCACGCACTGTTGATGGGAATGCAAAGCAGAGCGGTTGCAGCCAGGCTGGGAAACAGTATGGCAGTTCCTTAAAAAGTTAAAAATGGAATACCCATATGATCTAGCAATCCCACTTAGGGGAATATATCTGGAAAAAAATGAAATCAGGTTTTTGAGAAGGTGTCTCAACCCCCGTGTTCAGTACAGCATTATTTACAATAGCTAAAACATGGAAACAACCAAAGTCTGTGGATGGATAAATGGATAAAATGCGTCACATATGTATGCAATGGAGTATTTTCTCCCCACAAAAAAATAAGGAGATCCCGCCATTTGCAACAACATGGGTGAACCTGGAGGGTATCATGATAAGTAAAGTGTCACACAGAGAGAGGCAAATACTGTTATTTCACTTATATGTGGAATCTCAAAACAAAAGTTGCATAGACATAGTAGATGGGTGGTTGCTGGGGGGTGGGAGGGGCAGGAGAGGGGACGAAGGTGGTCCAGGGGTACAGAGTTTCAGTTAGAAGAGTAAGTTCTGGGTTTGGAAGTACAGAAGGGTGGCTGTAGTTTAAAAGCTGTGTTGCAGGACGCCTGGGTGGCCCAGTCCGTGAAGCGTCTGACTCTTGACATCAGCTCAGGTCATCATGATCTCAAGGTTGTGACATCAAGCTCTGCATCAGACTCTGCTAGGCATGGAGTCTGCTTAAGATTCTCTCTCTCCCTCTCCCTCTGCCCTGCCCCACTGCTCGCTGTCTCTCTCTCTAAAAATAATAATAATAATAATAATAATAATAATATCATACATACTTGAAATTTGCTAAGATAGTAGAATTTAAATGTTCTCATAAAAAAAAGACACATAAAATGAAGGATATGTTAACTCATTTCACTATATATATATATATCAAATCATCATGTCCTCCACCTTACATTGACACATTGTTTGTTAACTCAATCCCATTAAAGCTGGGGGAAAAAAAATAATGAATGATCTAATCCAAAGAAGAAACATCGGAAATTAGACAATACAGTTGACTCCGGGACGAGGCAGAGATTGGGGCACTGACCACACTGTGCAGTTGAAAGTGCACATATGACTTTTGACAACCCCAAAACGCACCTATTAATAGCAAAGACCACAAGAGATTACGTTTTACTATTAATACTCAGTGTACCACAGACACAGACGGCTCGCCCAGGGCTGATTAGCGTCCCAGTGGCATTTTCCCGGTAACACGAGCTCCCCAAGGTAGCAGTAAGAGGTGGCTACAGGATTATCACAGCAGTACAGGAGGTACTGTAGTTTCTTTTATGCAGTTTTGACTAATACTGCATCTTGATGTTTGTTTACGTGTCTCTCAACTGAACCGTGTTCGGTGTGTGTGTGTGTGTGTGTGTGTGTGTGTGTGTGTTGGTTTTGACAAATGTTAACCTTTTTTAAAAAAAATTTATTTATTTATGATAGTCACACAGAGAGGGAGAGAGAGGCAGAGACACAGGCAGAGGGAGAAGCAGGCTCCATGAACCGGGAGCCCGACGTGGGATTCGATCCCGGGTCTCCAGAATCGCGCCCTGGGCCAAAGGCAGGCGCCAAACTGCTGCGCCACCCAGGGATCCCAAATGTTAACCTTTTATAATTGATCTGCGCATATCCTATAGCAGTAAACAAAAAATAGGCTAATATTTTCATATATTGTATTCATTTGTGACATATATGAGTTTTTCTCAATTTATTCAACATTTCTAGGCCATGTAGTTCATCTGTGACATTGTCCCAATTGTTCCAAATGTCCAAAAAATTTCCTAAGAATTTATTGAAATTATTGAAAAAAATATCTGCATAGACGCGGACCCCGGGCACTTTGAACTCATGTCACTCAGGGGCCAGTTGTGTCTTGGACTGAATAAAAATGAAAATACAGCATTAAAATTCGTGGGTTGCCACTAGAGCAATACTTACGGGGAAACCTCGTACTCTTAAAGGTTTATATGAGACAAGAAGGAGAGTCAAACATCGAAGACTTCACAGGTTCTAGCTTATGCAGCCAGAAAAGAAAAATAGAACAAGATAAATCCAAGGAAAATAGAAAATAAAGAGAAGTCAGTGAAGCCAAAAGTAAGGAGATAAGGGAAAATTGAACGAAGCCACCGCTGCTTCTTTGAAGTGATCAACCAAAGGCTCAGCTCCTCTCGACTGGTCTGGGAAAGGAAGGACATAAGTCTCCAGTGCGGAGAGAAAGGTGGCCTGTTAGTAGGACTCTATCAGCGTTGAAGGGATAACAAGGGCGTGGTGCGGAGTTGATAGGAACGGCCTGGATAGCTGCACTGCCTGGGCGTGCGCAGGTACCTGTGCTGTGTATCTGAGCTGACGTGGGCCACAGGGCAGTGCAGAAAGGTGCAGAGGGAGCGTCCTGGCCCTTGGTCGGACCCTGGTGCTCGGGGAGGCAACACATGGAGAGTCCCTGAAAGATCTGGTGAGCACAGTGGCTCTGCAACTCACCCCCACCCCCAGGGACCCCGGGGGCGAATGGGGACTTCACGGAGCTCCAGGGCTGCTTGCTTGTCTTGATGGCCTCAGGAGGTAATTTCATATTTATAGGTAATTTTTAGAGTTTATTTATGGCCCATGTGTTAGAAATTCTGCATACTTCTTGCTTCCAACTTTTCGTTGGGGACAAAACAAAAATCAGAAACAAAACACACACACACACAAACTAATCACAGAACTTTCAGGAGGGCAGTCCAAATTCCATCAATGAGAAATTGGAATAGAAATGCGTATTTAGGGGATCCCTGGGTGGCTCAGCGGGTTAGCGCCTGCCTTTGGTCCAGGGCGTGATTCTGGAGACCCGGGATCGAGTCCTGTGTCAGGCTCCCAGCATGGAGCCTGCTTCTTCCTCTGCCTGTGTCTCTGCTCCGCTCCCCCTGCCCCATGTCTATTATGGATGAATAAATAAAATATCAAAAAGAAAGAAAGAAAGAAAGAAAAGAAAGAAAGAAAGAAAGAAAGAGAAAGAAAGAAAGAAAGAAAGAAAGAAAGAAAGAAAGAAAGAAAGAAAGAAAGAAAGAAAGAAAGAAAAAAATGCATATTTAGGGATGCCCGGGTAGCTCAGGTCCTGATCCCAGGATCAGAGATCGAGTCCTGCTTTGGGCTCCCTGCATGGAGCCTGCTTCTCCCTCTCCCTCTGCCTGTGTCTCTGCCTCTCTCTCTCTCTCTCTCTCTCTCTCATGAATAAATAAATAAAATCTTAAAAAAAAAGAAATACATATTTAGGGGCGCCTGGCTGGCAACTCTTGATCTCAGAGTTGTAGGTTTGAGTCCCACGACGGGTATAGAGATCACTTAAAAATGAAATTAAAGAGAAGAGAAATCTTTAAATACACACACACACACACACTTAAATTTTTAGGGGAACTTTAGGTTCACAGTAAAACTGTGTGGAAGCGACTGCCAATCCCCTAACATGCCGCCGGGACTCAGGCATGCCCCCCTCCCCATTTCAGGATCCCCCACCAGTGATATGTTTGTTCCAGCAGATAAACCCACATTGCCACATTATCACCCAAAGCCTGTAGTTTCAATTCTGTGTCGCCCTGGGTGTTACCTATCCCAGGACTTGGGACAAGCGTGTGCTGACATCTGTCCGCTGCTCGGACATCACACAGAGTACTTCCTCTGTCCTAAAAATCCTTTGTGCTTCGCCCAGTTTGTATCTCCTCCCCAACACCCGACCCTCCAACCCCCGGCAACCACTGACTTTTGTACTATCTCCATAGCGTTGCCTTTTCCAGAATGTCAGAGTTGACATCATACGGTACTTATTAGCCTTTTCCAACTGACTCCTCTCCTTATGAATATGCACTTAAGTGTCTCTCTCGTGGCCTAGCAGCTCATTTCTCCTGAGCACTAAAGAATACCCCACAGTCTGGATGTGCCGGTTTAGTGACCCGCTCTCTGACGAAGGGCATCCTGGTTGCGTCCAGGCTGTGGAGGGAGGAACAAAGCCGCTGCAGACGTCCACGTGCAGGCCTCTCGGCTCCTTCGGGTAAACATCAAGGGGCCCGATGGCTGGACCATCCCGTAAGAGTGTGATCAGTTTGGTAAGAAATCCCCGAACCGCCTTCCAGAGCCGCTGTGCCCTTTTCCTTCCCACCAGCGATGGACGGGGCCCTTGTCGCTCGGCGTCCTCGCCAGCGTTTGGCGGCGGCAGCGTTCCCGCTTTGGGCCGTGCTCGCAGGTGCGAGGTGCCCCTGACACCCTACCGCGCGGAGCACCTCTTCACGTGCTTGTTCGCCATCTGTGTGTTATCTCTGCTGAGCTCTTTGGCCCGGGTTTTTTTTTTTTTTTTTTTTTTTTTTTTATTTATGATAGGTCACAGAGAGAGAGAGAGAGAGAGAGGCAGAGACACAGGCAGAGGGAGAAGCAGGCTCCACGCACCGGGAGCCTAACGTGGGACTTGATCCCGGGTCTCCAGGATCGCACCCTGGGCCGAAGGCAGGCGCCAAACCGCTGCGCCACCCAGGGATCCCCGCGGCCCGGGTTTTTAATCAATGTTTTTGTTTCCGACTTGTTGGGTGTTAAGGCCTCTCCACACACGTTAGACAACAGTCCTTCCTCAGCTGCTTCTCTCACCAATATTTTCTCCTGACTCGTGGCTTCTCATTCTCCCAACTGTCCTTTGCAGAGCAGAGATTTTTGGCTATAATGAGGTCCACTCCATCAGTTATTTCTTACATGGATCGTGCTTTTGACGTGTCGTGTCTTATAAGTCGTCACCAAACCCACACTCCTGTCGATTTTCTCTGATGGAACCTTCTAGAAGTCCTGTGTTTGCATTGTATATTTTTGGTCTAGAATCCATTTGGGTTAATTTTCGTGAAGGGCGTAAGATCTATGTCTAGATACGTCTGCGGTCATCACTTAAATTGTGTCCGGGCCCACACAGCTGTGTGCGTGAGACAGTATTTGGGGAAAAAGAGAATGGATGCCCACCTGAAAATCTCTGGGGGATGCAGGCTAATCCAGCTGAGCCTGTTCAAGATGGCCCCAGTGCCTGTCCTCACGCCTTCATGGGATGTGCTTTCCCCTGTGTCCCTGTGGATAAATCGGAAGACAGTAATATACGTAAATCACAGTACGTACCCAGGGTCTTTCTCGAGTTTCTTGCTCGGGAATACACGCACTGAATTTGCTATTGGTGCAGACGTATAATTGGGGGCGTTCCCGTCCTGGCCGGTACATGCTGGGTACTGAGCACACAGGTGGATAAGCTTTATCCCTGGCTCTGAGGAGGCCCTAGTCTAGGAAGAAGCTTTGCCTACATTCCCGTGACGCCGAAGGGTGTGCAGCCATCCTGGAGCACACGAGAGGTGGATATGCACTCTTGTGTGCGTGAGACCAGACGTCCTACGTGGGTCTTGAAGGGTGGCTAGTGGTTTGCTAGACGGAGGACAGGATGGCTTCGGTAAAGGGGCTGTGGCAGTGCTTGAGGCCAGGGTGTGGGAGGCCGGTGGGTCAGGTGAGGCGGGAGGGGGAGCCAGGGCCCCACCGAGGAGCTGGCTGCTGCAGACGTCACTTGGGGCTGATCCACTTGTTGCTTCATTTGGCTGAGCCCACAGAGAAGCTCCTCTCCGAGGCTGGCAACGGCGGGCTGAGGCTCCACGCGCTGGCCCTGGAGTAGCCCTGGAAACCATGCTTGCCCTGGAGTAGCTAGACCAGCGGCGCCTTCCCACCTTCTTCCTGCTCTCTGGAAAGGTCTCCGCATTCTCCCGCCCAGGGGGCTCCTTCGCATCATTCAAGGCAAATGCCGACCTCCTCGGAGAGGCCCTCCTCAGTCCTCTCACGGTAGCTGTCCCCAGCCCCACAGGCGCATCTCCCCACCACGTCTCTGATTTAATTCTCTGTCGCACCTTCGGTCACCAGGCTGGGAGCTCTGGGAGTAGGAGGAAGGCATCGGCCCTTTCTGAGGCTCTGCCCCCTTCATGGGGACCAGTGCCTGGCACTGCGCCTGGGGCAGGGCGGTGCGGCCACGTGGACACTTTGCCACCTGTCCCGCGTGGGAAATAGTTGGGAATATGGGAGTGGATCAGGAAAGGGAAAGAGGGGCACCTGGGTGGCCCAGCGGGGGAAGCATCCGCCTTGGGCTCAGGTCCTGGGGTCCAGTCCCGTGTGGGGCTCCCCACTCAGTGAGGGGTCTGCTTCTCCCTCGGCCTCTGACCCTCCCCTGCTTATCCCCCCCTCCCGTCCCATAAAGGAGAGCAATGGGGAGAAGCAGGAGAACCTGCGAGGATGGCACAGCTTGGGCCAGAGGAGGCTCCTCGCCTCCACCCTGAAGACACAGGTCACGGCTGGGCAGGCGGGCAGCGCGGGGGCAGTGGGACCGCTGGGCGGCTGCCGGCGGGACGGGCGTCCTCCTGGCCCCCAGCGCTCCGTGTCGCCGCTCGCCGGGTTTCGAGATCGCCCGCTGGCTTGGTGTCCCACGGCCTCTGGGCGTCCCTCTGCCTCTTCCAGCCCTCCTGACTGTCACAGCTGTGGGTGGGGGCTGGACAGGCCCCGGCCCGCTTCTCTGCCGGGGTCCCTGGGCTCTGCGGAGCGCGCAGCCAGCACCCCCGGACCCTGGGTGTGCTGGGCAGGGAGCCGCGCCTTTCCCGCCCACGTGCCTCTGACGCTTTGACAAAAAGGGCTTCCCTGCTGTTACCTGGGGTTCCTTGCCATTACCTGGGCTTCCCTGCCGTTACCTAGGGCTTCCCTGCCATTACCTGGGGGTCCCTGCCATTACCTGGGCTTCCCTGCTGTTACCTGGGGCTTCCCTGCCGTTACCTGAGGTTTCCCTGCCATTACCTGGGGCATCCCTGCCCTTACCTGGGCTTCCCTACCGTTACCTGAGGCTTCCTTGCCCTTACCTGGGCTTCCCTGCCATTACCTGGGGCATCCCTGCCCTTACCTGGGCTTCCCTGCCATTACCTGAGGCTTCCTTGCCCTTACCTGGGCTTCCCTGCCATTACCTGGGGCATCCCTGCCCTTACCTGGGCTTCCCTGCCATTACCTGAGGCTTCCTTGCCCTTACCTGGGCTTCCCTGCCATTACCTGGGGCATCCCTGCCCTTACCTGGGCTTCCCTGCCATTACCTGGGCTTCCCTGCCGTTACCTAGGGCTTCCCTGCCATTACCTGGGCTTCCCTGCCATTACCTAGGGCTTCCCTGCCATTACCTGGGCTTCCCTGCCGTTACCTAGGGCTTCCCTGCCGTTACCTGGGGCTTCCCTGCCATTACCTGGGCTTCCCTGCCGTTACCTAGGGCTTCCCTGCCATTACCTGGGGCATCCCTGCCCTTACCTGGGCTTCCCTGCCATTACCTGGAGCTTTCCTGCCCTTACCTGGGGCTTCCCTGCCGTTACCTGGAACCCTGATAACTGGCCATACGCCTATTTCTGGCTGGTGCGATTTTAGCAGAAAAATGAACACTTCATAAATATTCGTGGAAGTGGTCCCGGCGAGCTGGGCACATGGGGGGGGGGGAGGGGGATGTGAGGGAAGCCAGACCTGAGAATTTCGGATTAAAACCTCCATTGAAACATCAGAAGCCCATAAAGCAAATGTTTTTTGGGCACTTTGTTCTCAGTGAGGTAGAAAGGAAGTCCTCAGACAACACTTTTGTTTCATAACTTTTTCATGACTTTCCGCGAAGCACGCGGGTGGTTTTCTTGCTGGACGGCCAACTGCCCAACTGCGGCGGGGATGGGCCCGCTTACCTGGCAGCAAGGAGGGCTGGCATTTTAGCTGATGGGAGGCAGGCAGCCGACGGGGTCGCGGGGTGACCCACGGCCTCGGAGTTTGGCTGGAATCTATTCATCCTCTCTTAGGAGCCTGAGGATAAGGCCCAATTGCGAGACATTTGAGGGACATTTGCAAGGGCCAAAAATAAGGACACCTTATGCTTATCTTGGGGCTCAGTCGGTTGAGCAGCTTAACCCAGGTAATGGCAGGGAAGCCCCAGGTAACTTGATCTCAAGTCAGGTCTTGATCTCAGAGCATGGAACTTACATAAGAAAAAAAAAAAAAATCCAACACCTTGGATGGTTCGGAAGGTCCTGGAAGGATTTATTTTATTTTGCTTTGTTTTGTTTTACTTTATCATTTTATTTTTATTTTGTTTTATTTTATTTTATTTTATTATTTTATTTTATTTTATCATTTTATTTTTATTTTGTTTTATTTTTTATTATTTTATTTTATTTTATCATTTTATTTTTATTTTGCTTTGTTTTATTTTATTTTATTTTGTTTTATTTTATTTTATTTTATTTTATTTTATTTTATTTTATTTTATAATTTAGGAGGGAAATGGCTGCAAATCATTTCAATCTGAATTTGTCCCATCCATTGACCCGGATGACACCCAGCCGGGTAGATGGGTGTCATCCTTACCTTAAGGATGCTGTTTGCTCACACAGGATCAATATCATTTTATTTATAGTGACCAAAATAAAATGGTGGCATATACCACTAGCCAGAAAGATTAACTTTTGAGATGAAGACTCTACCAGGAAATCTCAGTAAGACTCTGAGTCCCTGCATTTTATATGACCTTCCACTGGTGACCAGGGTGGACGTACTCCTTATGGTGGGATTTGGGGAACCTGGGGAGGTGCAGAGCATGCCCACATGCTGCCTACAAGCCCAAGGTGCAATGTCACCGTCTCCCTGAACCCCTCCCCAAATCCCCAGAAGGGAAGCGGAGCATTAGTATTAACCCCGAGCGCTGTTTCCACAGCCGCTCCCACCTGAAGAGGGGTGGAGGGAACAGGTGTCTCCACACCCTGGAGGGCTGGTTGGCCAGCAGCGGGGAGCTGTGCTGGAAGGAGAGCGCTCGAGAAAATCAAGGCTGCATAAATAAGTCACCTGTCAGGAGCCAGCAAGCACAAATAGAAATGTGCCCGCGGGGCGAGCCCAGGCCAGGCTGTGTCCCCACCTGGTCTTTGCCCCAAAGCCCCCAACTTGGAACCCTGTTGCCTCCTTTACTTCCCTCTCACCTCCCTTCCCTGGAGGCACCTGTGGCAGCAGCATCACGGCCTGTGTGGCTTCTTGCACAGTGTCTCATGTGCCCAGAACAGAGCTGGGCCAGCCCCACAGTCCACATGCCGGGCTCCTGGTCACCTGCTGCTGCGGTTGGAGCTGCCCCAGTTGCAAACCCCAGTGCATCTATCTACCCGCAGGTCTGCCCACGGCCAGGTCACAGGGGGCAGAGCTCCCCCACTCCTCAGACCTCAGTCCACGTGGGCATCCTGCCTTCTATCTGCCGCTTCTGCCAGAGGCCTGGGGAGGAAGGATACCTCTGGTGTCTGAGGGCCCGGTCCTCCAGCATCTCCTAGAGCATTGTCTCCCTTTTCCCAGAGAACTTCCCACCCATCCCCTGACACCTCCTCCCCTGGATTCTCCAGCACTCACAGGCACTCATTCATTCATTCATTCATTTGCTCAGCCAGCATTTACAAAGCACCCACTCTGTGTTGCACGCTGTCACTCGTGTGGAGGTTCCACGCATGGGTAACAAACCTGCTGTTCTTATGGGGATTATATTCTAGAGCAGGAGCCCCTCAGCAGGTGTGCAGAAATGTAAGCGTGAGAAAGCAGGTGAGCGGGCAGGGATGACCGAGGGCAGGCAGCGTGGGGAGGGTCAGTGGGCTCCCTGGACGGGCAGCGGGGACAGAGCGCACTTCGGGGGGAGGGCAGCCGGGCACAGACAGGGACAGCCTGGAGGCAGAGAGCAGTACCTGGGGGGCTCCACGTGGGGGTCGGGTGACGCTGGCGTCGGCAGGACTCCTCATTGTCCTTTTCTAGTGTTGAAATGTATTTGACACACAGCACTGTATCGATTTAAGTCGTGCGGCACATCTGCGTTTGTGTCCTGCAATGATTGTCAGGGTAGCGGAAGCACTGCTACCACATCCCACGGCTGTCATTGCTTTTTCGGTGCCAGGAATAATAACAAACATCTGGTCTCTTAGCAGGTGTGATGGTTACGATAGATGCACCGTACGTTAGACGCATTAGCTCTCCAGGATTTATTGACGGCCGGTCCCAGGTTTGTCCCACATCATCTCTTGTTTCCTGCCTCCCAGGCCCTCATGACCATCACTCTGCTCTCTGTTTTTACAAGCTTGGCTCCCTTAGAGTCCACAGATACGTGATAGCATGCAGCATTCGTCTTTCTCTGACTTGCCCCCTGTACCTTAACGTCCTCAAGATGAATAGGTGTACCGTTGACCCTTGAACAACACGGGTTTGAACTGCTGTGGATTTTCTTTTACAAATACGGTACCGTAAATGTATTGTCTCTCCCTTAGGATTTTCTTGGTGACATTTTCTTTTCTCTAGCTTACTCTATGGTGAGAATGCACTGTACGATACACGTAACAGACAAAATATGTGTTCGTTGACTGTATATGCTATCAGTAAGGCTTCCTGTCAACAGTAGGTTGTTGGTAGCTAAGCTATAGGGAGTCAGAAGTTACACGCAGATTTGCAACAGTGCAGAGTTCAGAGAGCCTAACTCCCACATTATTCAAGGGTCAGCTGTACTTTTTTTTTTTAACCCAAGATTTAACATATTATATTATGTTCTTGTGATTGGCATCCACACGGCCGACAGACACATGAAAAGATGCTCAACATCACGCGTCATCGGGGAAGTGCGAATCAAAACCACAATGAGATAGCAGCTCACACCTGTCAGAATGGCTAAAATTAACAACCCAGGAGGCCGCAGAGAGAGGGGAACCCTTGTACATGGTTGATAGGAATACCAACTGGTGCAGCCACTGTGGCAAAGAGTATGGAGGTTCCTCGGAAAATTAGAAATAGAATCGCCGTACGGTGCAGCAATCCCTCTCCTGACTGTGTATCTGGAACCAGTGAAAATGGGACCACAGACCCTGCAGGGACGTCTGTGTCGCACCCCACCCCAGCGAGGTATACTGTGACATAGCCTATTTCTAGGCTATTCTGGTTCCTCATCATTGAGGCGGTCATCCTAAAAGTACCAATGGCCTCGAAGGAAAATTATGTGTAAATCATTATGTTAAAGAAGAAGAGGTTCAAGTGTGAGTTTAAGTTTCCATCTGGAACAACTCATTATACTAAAGAATTGCCGCCCCGATGTCCCAGGAAATGAGAACGCAGTAAAAAAATATCTACCTCGGATGGTGAAAGATGTATCTCTTTACAGATCAATCCCCTTTTTGGGAAATCATTTAAGCAGTTTAGAGGGAAGTCTCTGTAGAATGCATCACCAGCGACTCTGTATTCTTAGGCTTGGCACCGAGTCTCTGCAGGACAGGTCAGGTTTCCTGTTCAGTGGAGATGAGATCAGGTGCCCTCGGGGACAGGCAGGCAGGCCAGGGCGCCCTCCTGCACCCTGCCCTGGACATGACCCGGGACTGCGTGGTTCAGCCCTGGATTCCACGGAGGGAGATTTCCAGGAGGCCAGATCCTCCAGGGAAGAGGTGCTTCAGTTAGTACAGGAAACACAAGTCACCTCCTCATTCTGCGTGGATTATTGCTGGGTTTTGTCGTATGGTGATGGCGGGACCTACAGATTTATGGAAATAAGCATCACTTGTGTAGTAAGCCCATGTTTGCACTTGGAGGAAAAGTGGTGCACAGAGCAAAACTAAGTCCGGGTTGGTTAAAGGCAAAAAAAAAATAATATATATATATATATATATATATATATATATATATATATATATATATAAAATCAAGCCAGGAAAGTAGTTTAAGCAACAGGAATCTAAATTTGGAAGCAAGAATCCCTTTCTTGGTATGTATGACACAGGGTTAGGAACCACTGCCAACCCCAAAAAAGACAGAAGATACCCGACAGATTGAATCAGATAAATTTTTACTTTTTAAAAGAGTTAAAGGACAGAAAATTAGAACCCCGCAACGAACTAGGGACAATATTCACAGGGTATATGGGACTTGGGAGAGATCACTAGGAGGCGGCCAACACCACAGGCGCGAGAGGGAAGAAATAAAGCTTAGCCGACGCGAACGATGGTTCTTTCTCTCGCGCACCCAGATGGACAACCATCATTACAAATTGCTGATCCTAGAGTTCCAAGAACGTGATTTCAAAGGTGATCTGGATGCTTTTCGCCAACGTTTGTTGAGTGGGAGGAAGGGGCAGCTGGAGCAGGTTCAAGCTGGTGCAGCCTTGCTCAGGGCCTAGCAGGCGGCGCATGTCACGCTTCTGTTGCCATCGTACTTTATTGTGGCAAGAGGTCTTCCCGTAAGAGCTACGGTCCTAAGGGTTTGAGGGCACAATGCGCCACGTTGCCACCGGCACCAGGTGCACAGCACATCCCAGAGCCGCCTCACCCGGCTTGATTGAAACCTCAGGCCTGTCGAGTGGCAGGTGCCCCCCACCCCAACCTATAGCAACCACCACCCCTCTCTTTGGTTCCATGAGTTTGCCGGCTGTCGATGCCTCCTGTGAACGCAGTCATGCAGTCTTGGTCCTAATACCTGCCTTGTTTCCACTTGCATAACGTCCTGCAGGCCCTTCCATGTTGCCTCATCCTGCAGAAGTCCCGCCCTCTGGAAGGCTGAGTATGAATGAATACCTTATAGTCGCTTTACCTGTTCGTCTGTCAATAGACGTTTAAGGTTTTTGCACACCTAGGCTATTGTGAATGGCTGGGAACACGGAAGTATGGCTGTCTCTTCTAGATTCCAATTTCAGTTCATTTAAAAATCCTATTGCTTTTGTGAGCCGGCGAGTTTACAGAGCGGGATCATCAGGGAATAAACAAAGTGGGAAAAGAGAACTAGATGAGGACGCTCACTGCAATATAATTTGAAATGACAACAAATTGAGCACAACCGAAATGCCAAACCTGGAGCTCAGATAAACGTAGGTGGACCCTTCCCATTCTCGGGACATCAGGGAGATCTACGCCCAGCAGTGGACAGCACCCCATAGGTGACAAAAGCCACTGTCGTTAAGAGAGAGTGCTCTCATTTTTATGAATCCTCAGGTACCTAGATATGCAGAGAGAAAGCCTGAGGAGACGCGCGTCCCGCTGTAATAGAGGTTACCTCTTGTGGGCAGAGGTAAGGAAGCTGTCCCTTAGCACTTGATATGTCCCTCTGTTATTCAAACTGTTTCCAGTGAGAATATGTGACTTTCATCTGGATCAGCGTAAACACAATAGGGTATTTTCATTTCGAAGACGAGAGAAATGAGATATGAGGCCAGGGCTCAGTTGCACCTGCCAGCTCCCATTGAAAATCAGTATTTATAAACTCCTTCCCCAGTGAGCTGCATGTATGTAGAGTGTCTGCTTCAGTCTTTCTTGTATTTGACACACATTTATTGATTCCTAAAATGCAGAAGTATGGGGCTCGTGACTGTGGACCTTCAGAGACTAATAAGACAGGCCCTTTCCTGTTCAGAGCTTAGAGGTCACAGGGGAGCAGGCCAGCAGCAGCCAGTAAGGTCGGTGCTCCAGGCAGGGCACTGCTCCTACGTCCGAGCCAAGTGCTGAAGTGTAGAGGACAGGCCATTAACACCCACCCAGAGGATTTCAGGGGGGCCTCCTGAAGAGTGAAGAAGATTTCAGCAGGGGCAGAGACTGACAGAAGCATTGGACAAGGATGGGCATTCTGGGAAAGGTGGGAAGCAGGGACTCAGGACAGCACTGCCAAGCACAATGAGGCAAGTTCAGTGCAGTGGGAAGAAATGCACCTGGTGTTCCTTCTCTCACTGGTGTGTGCCTGCATGGAGTACCCACGTGTCTGGATGGATGGATGGATGGATGGATGGATGGATGGATGGGATGGATGGATGGGATGGATGGGTGGATGGATGGGATGGATGGATGGATGGATAGGTGGATGGATGACAGGATGGATGGATGGGTAGATATTGAGTGGATGGATGGATGAGTGGATGGATGGGTGGACGATAAGTAGATGGATAGGTAGAAGGATGACAAGATGGATGGATGGATGGATGGATGGATGGATGGATGGATGGGTAGATGATGAGTGGATGGATGGGATGGATGGATGGGTAGATGATGAATGAATAGATATATGAGAGGATGGATAGAAGGATGATAAGTGGATGGATAGGTAGAAGAATGACAGGATGGATGGATGGGTAGATGATGAATGGATAGGTGTATGAGAGGATGGATGGAAGGATGATGAGTGGATGGATGGATGGATGATGAGTGGATGGATGGGTGGAGGCATGAAAGGATGAGAGGATGGACGCATGGGTGGGTGGGTGGATGGAAGGAAGAAGGAAGGAATGAACACATAAGTGACTACAAGGTGCTGAACCCTACTAATTTTATTTCATAACATAGACCCTCAGACCTACAGGTATCTCTGTCCTCTAGCTAAGTGCTTAAAATCTAGAGGAACATGTCCACTTCCCTGAAAAATAATGTGAACATCATATCCATATAGATAAAATCTGTGAAGAAATGTGGAAAACACATGTGCACACACGTGTGCACAGGCACACAGACATACATAGGTGTGGATACACACAGATACACACACGTGCATATTCACACATTTGCATGCACGCACACATGTACACACACACGAGTCATGAACTACTTTTTCTGGCATCCTACAAAGTGCCACGCCCAGAGCAAGCTGCAGGAGCAAGGAGGCCGCAGGAGGCTCTGTGTCATGGTGCGAGTCCGACCCATTGTCTTTAAAGCAGAACCTCCCCTCCCCTAAACACTTTCTGACCTCTAGTCTGGCCTTACCCATAACTGTCACGAAGAGATTATGAGACCAAAGGAGCCACAGCAGAGGGATGCTTTCCAAAAAGACCAGACACCGCAGGATTCAGGTTCCACTATCGGGGACAGCTTCCTGCCACCGTGCACAGACACACAGACAGACGGCGCGTCAGAATCAGCCACGACCCACCCAGGGTGACCACGCTATGTCCCGATTCCAAGAAGGGGGAAATGATGGGCACAAGCTCCAGAGAGTGAGCAGACCCAGATCTCACGTGTTCCTCCAAGAATGAGTGGAAGATGTGCATCAGGTCTCAGAAACGTTTTCTAAAGCAACAGTCTCCAGCACAGAGTGGTCTCCAATCCACCCTGTGGACGGATATTTTGCCACCGGGGACCATGAGAACTCCATGGGCTTCCGTTGTTTACGGGCTCCCAGGGAGTGACATTTCCATTCAAAACCGCAGGCATTACTTTTTCCAAGGGACAGTTGGAGTCAGAGTAAGGCCAAGTACCGGCCCTGCCCACTCGGGAGCTGAGCGGCCTGGGCAAGCTATCTGCCGTAAGTTCCAAAGCTTCGGTGCTTTCTCCCTTTACCCACCAGACATAGGAAAAGTAGCTCTCTTTTTGAGGTAATCATATGGGATACAGTTGGCCCCCTAGTAAATGTTTACTCAATCTTAGCTGCTAATGTAATTAATATTCCTTTGAAGCCCATAAGCACACCTACTAGAACACTTCTGTTTAAACACGTTCCACTAACAAAAAGCTCCAGGGAAAGATGTCTTGCCCATTGGTACTCCTCTTGACTAGTGGCCTCAGAGCTTGCCGAATGCTTTTCAAACACGTTCTCTTAATTAATTGATCAGGAGTCGCTCTATATCTGGGAACGAGGTGGCCTTCGCCAAGCGTTTGTTGCAAGGTCCGACCTTATCTCTGTTGGCAGAGCTGGACCATCTCAGCAGAGCCCCAGAGATGCGATGCTTCTCCAAAATTTGTAACAAGCAGTGAGCTAGAACTTTCTTTTAGCAGGTGAATTGCTTTTCCAGACGGGCTAAGCCAGAACTGCTTCCCCGGCCCGGAGTTCCACGTATTTGCACCTTGATGTCGACCCTCAGCAGAATTCTGGAACATGTCCTAGTTACACAGACGTCAGTGGGAGCTTCGCAGGCTCTGATCAACCACCATGAATTCCCAAAAGGCACCCGAGTAAACTCCAAGTTACAGCTTTGGGTGGCGTCTCCAGCCTAGGAGATTGTGTCAATGTTATAGGATTAGGTCTCCTTCATTAGGCTGTGAACAGCTTGAGGTCAGGAAGTTCTCATGTCTTTGAATCCACTGCAATTCTTGTCACAGGATAAGGAGCCAGCACCTGCTGGCTGGTTAATTAAAGGAGTAAATGAAGGCATGGCATTGAGGAGAGTCTCTCCTCTTTTAGAAATAAGGACCGTGAGAAATGTGAACTGGGAAATAATGCGTGGAGGCAAATCCATAGCCTGTGAACGATCATGATTAATTAATTCATTGATGTCAACCCCAAAGGGAGAAATCCAGGTACCAGAGCGAAGCTATATGCCTTCCCACATTGTCATCAATGAGAGGCAGGGCTGTGAGAGTGTAGGTGGCAGGGTAAGTGTCCCACCCCGTCCCCGGGTGCACGTGGCGACGGGCACGGCGAGACAGGGCCTCCTGAGAGCCCGGGTCCTTGCCCCACACCAGCACCCGGGCCTGAGTCACAACAGAGCAAAGTAATGTGTGGATATTAACAGAAACATGGAAGGGTTTGCTATCCATTTATTTGAAAGAGTCCAGGTGTGAGTTCATCACAAACTCAGGGTGAGCTAAGCACATGGCAAGGATTCTTAAAATTGAGAAAGCGATTTACAACCGGTGCGTCCCTCCAGTGTCACGTGTTCCTTATCTCAGAAGTGATAGTAAAGGGACTTTTAGAAGCTAAACAAGACAAAGACAAGAAAGAAGAAATGTGAGAAAAGATGAAACTGTAAGGGTCTTGTCAGTAGTCTCATTTTTACTGGGCAAAACCAAACAACCTTAATGGGCTGGACTGAATTCATTCTGGCTCATGGGTCCCCTGGCTTACCAGGCAGCCCTTTAAAAATACATAGGGAAATATGGCTGATGAAATGAGTTAGTGTCTTTGAAACCCCACTAAAATGAGTAAAAAGCCTTAGGCCACTACGACCCAGAGAAGGCGAGAGGAGCAGGATGTGGTTGGTAGGCGCCCGGGAGCCAGGGGGTGTGGACTGGGCCAAACCGGCAGCTGAAAGTGGGCCTCTGGCTGGAGAGACCCAGCAGCAGGGACGGAGCCTGGCGAGGGGGGCGGCGTGGGGCCCCGGTTCCTGCGCACAGCAGCGAGCAGAGGGAGCAGAGGACAGTGGGCTGGCCGACGTGTAGACATGAAGCTGTGAGACCCCTGGCCCTGGGGGGCCCACACGGCGGGAGGAGTGTCGGACTCCAGAAGGGGAAGAAGCGAGGGGCTGCCTCCAAGACCTGAGTCACTCTGAGAGGACCACGCAGAGGGAGAAGGGAAAGGACGTGCCGATGGGCCCGGGGCTGCCCGCTGGGCTCCACTCTGCAAGACCAGCTCACACCGTCTGGCGGGAGGCTGGAAGGTGCCCCTGCGTGGAAGAAAACCCTGCACATACGGGCACTTGGGGCCCCCCAGTGAACTAACCGGGTTTCTGCCCAGGCACCTGTGCGGAATCCCATTGGTGTGTCTTGCAGGCTCTGTCCACGGAAACACAGTTATAAGCAATCGGCCAAGGATCCCCGGAAATTGAGGGAAGGCTGCAATGTTACAGAGGCCAAAGGGGGGGGGGGGGAGGTGGTGGTGAAAGGAATTTGCAGGAGATAGCAATGCATCAAAAGGAAAAAATAAAAGCATCTTCAAAAACTATGAACGATGATGACCTCAGAGAGAAAAGAGAAGCTATTATATCCAGGAAAGAAGACATGATACTATTTTGAAAATACATAATGGGAAGGAGCTCTTGGAAATAAAAATATACATTTTAAATACAGATGTAAATCGTAAAAATACAAAATAAAAAACATAAACTTGAACAGTTCAAGAGTTGGACGGTGAAGTCTTTCAAGGAAATTTCCAAGAACGGGGAAAGCTTTTTTTATTTTTGTTTTCCCTTAACTAGGCAAGAATATTCCGGAAAACTTAGAACATTGATTTTGAAATCTCAGTATTCATTCGTCAGAACCCAGGGAGAGACAGAGAAAACGGGGGGGGGGGGGGGGGGGGTAGAAGTCCGAAAGGAATGATGCTGGAGCATTTGCAGGATGAGAGGATTCCTAGATTTCAGAGCTCCACGGAGGCCCCGGAGCAGGGCGGAGAGCACCCGGGCCAAGGGCGCGCCAGCTCCGGGGGCCAGAGAGGGTCCTCAGAGCTGCGGAGGGGAAGCAGGCCACACGGAGAAGACAGGGCCCGCACCTGCTTTGAAAGGTGGTAGTGGAAGGGTGGAGAGTATATGAGGATGCTTGTTGGTCTTTTTCCGAGGCAGTTGGGCCCAACGGAATCGCAACAGTCTCGGATTTTCAAGGCCTCCTCGATTGCCCGCAGAGCCATCCTGCCTCGGAGCTCTGACGGAGACTGTGCCCCCCTCTAACGAGGAAGTCTGTTTTTTAAAATGCAGGGGAGGGGATCCCTGGTGGCTCAGCAGTTGAGCGCCTGCCATCACCCCAGGGCGTGACCCTGGAGACCTGGGATCGAGTCTCCCGCAGGGAGCCTGCTTCTCCCTCTGCCTGTGTCTCTGCCTCTCTCTCTCTCTGGGTCTCATGAATAAATAAATTTTAAAAAAAAATCTTTATTAAAAAAAAAAAGTGCAGTGGATTTGGGAAACGAGGGAGAAAAATAGCCAAGTCGCAGAAAAGTTGTTTCCAGGAAGCCCCAAAAGAAAGTTGGAAAACCAATCACATAACCAAGTTCAGAGACGTCAACACGATCCAGACATGTAGACATTTAACATCGCAGCGGGAGAGAAGATTCCTGTTTTCTGGAATTATATCTATCATAACACCACCCATAGAACGAGATAGGGTTCATTTAACCCCATGCCGTGATTTCTGGAAAGATCCAGGAGGAACCGTGTGTGCGTGCGTTTCTGGGTGTGCGTGCACGTGTGTGTCCCAGGGAGCTGACGTCTCATGTTCCGGAGCGGAAAGCCGGGATCTAACACGGGGAAGTCAAAAAACAGCAGAATAAGTTTATTATTTTTAAAAACAAGAGTAAATGTCAAGAGAGAAAGAGTTTGAGGCGGTTCCTCTGGGGTAGCGTCCGAGGACCAGGAGCTGCTGGTTAGACCCCGAGCCGTGTGGAGGGACGTGACGTTTCCTTCGGTTCATGTTTTGCATGAAATATATATATTACAGGTCATACCGGTGCAGGATGTGGTTTTGAATATTGTAGTAGAAGGATGGAAAGTATAGGAGGATGCTTGTCTTTTTTTTTTTTTTTTTTTTTTTGTGGAAGTATATGACTTTGAAAAGAAAAGGTAAAGCCTGGAAAAATATATGCCGACTGTTAGTAGTTAGAATCCGAGTGTTGACCAAGCGATTTTTTTCTTTCTCTGGTTTATATGACTTCTAAGTGCAAATTTATTTTGTGATACATACGTTATCACTGAGAAAAACTTAAAAGGCTTTTTTTACGCACGTACACGTGCACACGGAGGATGTTCGAGGCTCGGCCCAGAAGGAGGATTTGCCCCCCGTGGGAACGGGGCGGGTGCCCAGTGGGGTCTGAGTTCCCACCCCGGGGAGCACCCGGGCCGAGGAGACGCAGCGGGGGGCAGGCTTGTGGGCAGCCGCCTGGGACCAGCAGCGCCGGTTTAGACTCTAGGCTGGGGCTCGGCCGTGGGCTCCCCGAGGGCAGGGACCGGCGTACTTGCACACACTCTGCACGCGCGGGTGGGTCGATGTCCATTGGCCAGAACGGCCGGAGGCTGCGACAAGGAGGAGGACATGCAGCCTTTGAGAGGCAGAGCGGGAGTCGGGACCAGCCCTGCCCACGGCCCTACCCACCCAGCCAAGCCTCTGCTCGACCGTCACACCTGCCCTGCCCCACAGCGGCCCTTCTGCGCCGTGACTCTGTCGTTGGTACAAGTCGTTGGTGGGAATGGGGTTTCTGCGTGGGCGGGACTCTGCGTCCTGTCGGCGGGCACCATGAGCCCCGCGGAGACCCACGTCCCTGTCACCCGGCTGGTGGACGATTACTGGGCCAGGCTGCTGGGCAACGGTGGGCATGGGGCAGCAAGCAGAGCCGGGGCCCTCGCCCTCTCCCTCTGCGTGGCCACAACTCACCGAGGCCCTTGACCAAGTTTCCAGAAGGAGTAGTTCTCTTTTGCATTTATTTTTGTTTTTAAGATTTTATGTATTTATTCATGTGAGACACAGAGAGAGAAGCAGAGACACAGGCAGAGGGAGAAGCAGGCCCCATGCAGGGAGCCCGATGCGGGACTCGATCCCAGGACCCCGGAGTCACGCCCTGAGCCCAAGGCAGGCGCTCAACTGCTGAGTCACCCAGGCGTCCCCATCTTCTGCGTTTACTGAAGGGCTGAGGGGTCCCCACTGTCGTGTTTATGCTGAGGGCTAGTTACCAAGTCCCCTGAGTGGCTGGAGTCCCTTGGGCAGAGCGCAGTGCCCCTGCTCGGGGGGGTCTTGGGGTGTCTGTGAGCATCCTTGGGCCCCCTCAGGGCCACACAGCAAGCGGCCCCACTAGGGCATCCGCCACCTGGCCTGAGACCCCAGAAAGGAGCCCGGCGGTGTGCCTGGAGCAGCAGGTGGCCGGGGCCAGCCTCTCCGCGCATGCATGCCCCTCGCCACAGGGCCGCCCCGACACTGACGTGGCCTCCTCTGTGCTCCTCAGGTATCTCTGGGCTCACAGATTGACCTGCAGAAAAAGAAGAGGCGGGCGCCGGCCCCCCCGACGCCGCAGCCCCCGACGTCCAGCCCCCTGGTGCCGCCTCGCACTCAGGACAGGGAGGAAAACAGGAAGAGCGCCACGGGTGAGTGCGCCGCGTTGCCGTCTGCACGCCTCTGAGCCCTGCCTTGCGTGGAATGGTAGCACCGCTGTTAACTCCTGCAGCCGCCTCGCGGGGCCGTTCGCTCGGGCAGCATGTGCGCTAAGGAAAGAAAGTCTGGAAATAAACACTCGCGGGCTCCCTCGGTATCTTACAGGCATCTTTCCCGGGCATCGTGTAGGCAGGTCGCCGGGGAGGGGCTGGGGGGTGGTGAGGGTAGAGGATTGCTGAGGATGGTCAGGAGGGGGTGAGTGGCTCTGGACCACCGGACGGGTGAGCGTGAGTGTGCACGTGTGCGTGTGTGCACGTGTGAGTCTCCTGATGGAAGGATGCTTGGTCCTAGGATGACCTCCCTGGAGGCTGTTTTGAAAGACGTCTTGTCCCCAGCAGATCTAGAAGTCAGTCGACAGCAGTTGCATAATGTCTTGACTGCCCAGTTGGAGTCGACCTCCAACACCCTGATATTCTGGGGGAATAATGAAGCAAAAGGAAAGAGGATGGAATCGTGAGACCTGTGAGCAGGGAAACCTATTAGATCATGAGATGCCACCTCCTGGTGTCGCAGGTGGCGGACAGAGAAGTGGCAGGGGGTCTCTAGCTCCACAAGCTGGGGACCGTTAGTTTAATTTTAAGACCCTCCAGTGTTTGTTATTCCATTTGTGTGGGAACAACAGTGGAGCAGAGGCTGCCTGAGGTTGCAGGTGCATCTGCTCATCACAGAGGCCATCCGAGGGCCGGGCCCTGGGCCACCTACTCCACTGGGCATCCTCACCTTTTGCCCTTGACCCCATGGCTGTGGCCCCCAAAAGGAAGACTCCCAGGGATAAGCGCTTGCATTGCCAGGGTCTGAGACTCTAATAACGAGCTAGTTGGCCGTTTGTCAGCTTCTGTCCCCTGGTCGACACCTCCCTGTTGGCCCGCGTTTCATGCCAGTTGATCCCCTTTACCAGAGGGAAATACACCCAGATTTCCAGAACACACGGTCAGCAGCTGCTCAGAATAAACCTAGTCGTCTCCTCTGTGGTGATGAGACCCCGGCTCTCCCGAGCTCTCACCCACTCTCGTGGTAAAGGGGTGGCAGGCCTCGGAGCCTTCTCCTCTAATGGTTCTTCCGGGGACGAATAGACGATGCTCATCCAGACTGCCAGCCCGAGGCCCCTTTGCACTCTGAGATAACAGATGATGTCCGGCCATGGGGACGTCGGTATCTTCCCACGTCTACAAAACCCTAATCAAGAGAAGGAATACGTGGGTATGTCTCTCAATGAAGAAATTACTTGTTAATTTTTTTTATTGATAATCTGATGACGGGCCTGAAGCACAGAACCTATGAGTTACTGCACGACTCTAAACATAAAAGCCCGAAGAAGGGGTTTTTGAAAGAAATACTGGGAAGGATGACTTAAGACCCAAGTGATTTATGTGGCTTTGTTGTATTAAGTCATTGATCTTCAAAAATCTTATTAGCAGAAGATAGTCATTTTCATATAAAATGGCAGGCGGGTGCCCCGCATGTCAGCAGAGCACCGAGGGCTGCCCCAAGGTTCCGGAGGCCGGATGGAGCAGGACACCGCCCTTAACTCTTTCTCCAAGAGTTAAATGGGCTTAAGGAGGCCAGCTCAATTAGTGGCCACAGGAGTTAGTAGATGAAGTAACAAGAGGAAGCTAAAAATACATATAAATAAATCCTAATCAAAAGTCATGGGTAAAAAAGGAGTTCCTCTTAAGGGGACAGAGCCACTGAGGGGGTTTTTTAAGAATGACTTCAAGCCTGGCGTTTGCGAGTAGGTGTGCCTGCCAGAAACAAATTGCAAACGAGTAGATATTTTCAAATTGGCCCAAGGAGAGGACGCGGTGTGTGTAAAATGTTCAAGTGTGAGTGAGGTGGGATTTGGTGTCGTGAGGTGGGATTTGATGCCTGGTGAGCTTGAATGTGGGGCTGGGCGTGGCTGGGTCTGTCGGCAGATGTGGTTGACTTCCGTGTGCAGCGAGGCCGATGCTGGTACCAGGTGTGGTTGCCTTTGGTGCCGTGAGCCTGGATTTGGTGCCTAGTGAGTGTGAATTTGGTACCACGCATGGCTGGATTTGACACTGGGTGTGGCTGGATTCTGTGGCAGGTGTGGTTGAATTTGATGCGTGGTGAGGGTGACTTTGGGGACTGACTGCCGTTGGATCTGGTACCCAGTGTGGTCAGATCTGGCGCTGGGTGTGGCTGGATTCGGTGCCACGGGACTGGATTCGGTGCTGGGTGTGGTTGGATTTGGTGCCACGAGATTGTTTTTGATGCCCGGGTGATGAAGGCCACGTGTCTCCCACTGGAGGGCAGAGAGTCTTTGGGCTTAACCTTCTGAAGTAACCCCCGTTGATTCCATGTAGGTGTTGGACGGCAGGTGCCACAAAAGCCTCCCAGAGGCACTGGCCGGGGGCCCCCCCAGCTAGTGCTACCCCCACCCCCACCCTACCCTCCTCCTGACACAGACGAAGCAGAGCCTCTCGGCTTTCCCGGGGAGAGTGCTGGCTCCGAGGCCTTGGACCCAAGACCCACACGTACGTGCCTCTTGTTTTCTTTCCCATACGTGTTGACCGCCCATCTCTCTGGTCACTGGTGTCAAGGCGGGGTTTCCAGACTTTCCATTCTTGCCTTGGTGGTGGGGGGCCTGTGACTTCCCTCTCCAGCTTTTCTTTCTAAATGCTCGACGCAGTGTGTCCGACTTAACAGTGAATGCACCCGGAGGGCCATGCAGGGGCCTGGAAAGAGTGACTTAACCCATTAATCCTTCGCTCTGTGGTCAGACCCCCGCCAGCATCGCCTGGCGTGGGTGGGGACCGTCAGTCAGGGGCTGCTAACCGCAGTGTCCGCAGGGGGCAAGAGCCCACGCGATCCGGCTCAGCAATTACTACCAGGCGGTAGTAGCGGTTCCCCGCAGAAAGGGAAACTGAGGCAGCAGAAGGGGAAATAGCTTGAGTTCATGTAGCAGCGGCCAGGATTAAGAGTCTCGTTTTCTGCTTCTTGTCGCCCCCTGACTGAGACAAGGCTGCGTCTCCGATGTCTCCTGAGGTTGCTTCGGACGTTACTAAGTACCGTGTATAGCACTCCTGCCTCCCCCGGGGGCAGGGGGGTTAGATACTTAGCATATATATTCCGATGGCGCCACGGGCACGCGAGCCTGTGCTCACCCTTTGAGGCGGCTCAGCGTGGTGACGATGCTTCGTTATAAAGAGGCACGTTCTCGATACAGCGGCGTGCCACTCTGTGCCCCGTCCCACGAGCCGCCAGGGCCACCGGGGGTGCAGCCTCGGGCGGGGGGTCACACTTCTCTGCTGTCATGCCCCTGGGGGGCTTCTGTCCCCTTTGGGAGGGCTGACTAGCTCGCCGCCGGCTTCTGGGTAAAGAAAGCAACCGCCAGCTGCGTCCTCTGCCTCTGCGGGATCGGTCACCCCGACTCGGGCCTCGGGCCTGACAAATGCTGCCTCTCCGTCCTTTCCCGTCCAAATCCGTGCGATCATCTTGACGTCGGGCACCCTCCTGGAAGCGAACGAGGTCTACGGGGATTGAAAAGTGAAAGATTGGACATGACGGTCGGGAAGGTGACCGCCCAGGCGTCGACAGCCCCGGCTGCTCCATCGCAGCAGAAAGAGGGGCTCCAGCCCTCGTGCCAAGCCCGCGAGCTTCAGGGGCGCCGTGGCCGCGTCCTCCCTGGGGGACCCAGTGCGGGAGGAGGAGCCGAGGGAAATCAGCAGTCGGGGAAAAGTCCCGAGGCCGGGAGGTCGAGGCACCTTCCCGGGGTGGGGCGGCCAGGCCTCGCACACCTGCCCGCACCTGAACTGATGCCAACTCGCAGGTCCCCGCTCGCTCCCGCCCCCACCCACCCCGGGCCTGGGGGGCATCATCAGCGTGTGGTGTGTGCTGGGGAGACTGGCAGGCGAGATTTGGGAGGGCGACTTCCAAAGGCTCCCCCCGCGGTGTCTACGTGGCTGTGAAATCACTTCCCGGCCCTGTGCCTTCAGAGAACGGAACCAGGAACAGACACAGACTTCTTGCCTCGTGACTCTGCCCCTGTGACCCCAGACTTGGGCCCAGGGTGCTCTCCCCATGGGCTCCTTGCCCCAGATACGTGTCACCAGACTCCCCTTGGCCCTCTGGTTGTAATTCCCTCTCCTTCTCTCCCCTTCTCCATCCCTCTCGTGTGCCCACAAATGCCAGTAGCAGAGTGAAGAGGAGCAAGAAGAAATGGGGGGGGGGGGGGCTGTGAGGTAGCAGCACCACTCTGCGCAGCTAGCTGGAGCTCCACCAACGCTCCTCCTCCTCCTCCTCCCTCCTTCCCTCCCTCCTCCTCCAGGCTCCTGGCTCCCAGGTGCTCCCACACCTGAGCTTGATGCATCCAACTCAGAGCTTTTCTTTTACCAAATGGGCAGGACTTTCCTGACCATTTTCTGCAGCATTTAAAACCGGGATCTCCCGGCCAGCCAGGCAGAGAGCGACCTGCCTTCTTTGACTCAGGACTTCAGAGCAGTGAAGGAAAACAAATCCTCTGTTGTCACCTGTGTCATTGTCCCACGAGGCGTTGGAATCAGAGGACGCCTTGCACCTGTCTCACGGGAGCTAACAGGCTGCTGGCACGTGGAGGCTGGGTGTGAAACCGGGCCCCTTCCTGGCACATGCATCTCACCTGCTCTTCCAAGTCAGACCTGTGGCTGTTTGTAGCTGCCTGGAAGGGAGCTCAGCAGAGATGTTTCTATGCCAGCCACCAGCTCTCGGACGTCTCCTGAGTTTGGTGTTAGGCCTGCGTTCCTTAGAAAAGAGGTGCTGTGCTCCTGGTGGAGACTTACCCCCAGGACCCGCGAGGGCCGGGCGGTCCCCACGGTGTCTCCCACGTGACCTCTCGCTCAGTCCCCACCGCAGCTCAGGGTGGAGGTTCTCTCCCTGGGAGAAACTGAGTCAAAAAGACGTAGGTCGCTGACCCGGGGTCTTACCAGGGTTTAGGTAGGGCAGGAGGTCTCCAGAGGGTATCTCGTCCCGCTGTCTCTGTCCTGTCCTCCTCCCTACAGTTTTCCCCACCGTGCCAGAAACTCCCACGAGGATGTCTTTGGCTGTGCGTACTCCTTGTTAGTTCTGCAACAGATGGTATAGTCCAGCCAGGTTATTAAAAAGGGGGAAAAAAGTGCATTTTGTTGAAAACTGTGAGCTCGGCCAACCTCACAGAGGAAAAGGATGAAAGAGCTGATAGATGCTGCTCTGTACACGGATGGAGGAAGATGCAAGAAGAGAAGTGGGTCTAACGCAGCACCACCTTCCATAATCCATAATCCCTGGAACTTCCTGTTCTGGCCTGACCCCATCTCCGTAGGATCTTGGTACAGCCCCTGCCCTCGTGCTTTGCTGGCAAACCCCCCTTTGCAGCTGCCAACGTTCCCTTCCACTGCCAGCCTCCCCTGGCTGACCGCAGGCTGGTACTGTGGGGAATCTGGGTGCCCTGTGCACCACATCCAGACACTGGAATTTTCAGAGGAGCAAGACAGACCATCTCTTCTAATGGTTTCACGGGAACATTTCCCAGGTGCCCCCAACTGCGGTTTCTGTTACGTCTCATCGACCACAGTTGGGTAAGACACTGCCCCAGTCTTTGGTGAGAATGGAATCACCCAAGGTGATGGAGGCCCATCCCGACAGCTGGGGACAGGGTCAGCTTCTCTGGTGTGTGGAAGTCACTGGTCAACGCCGGAGCTCTGTGACCTGGAAGTGTCGGGGATGCGTGCTGTGTAAACAGCCCACAGTGTCCACTATACTGGGGTTGCAACCCAGTTGCCATGTGGAGCATGTAGGGCATGTTGTGAGTGGGTGCAGAGAGAGGACCGTGTGCCAGTGGCGAGATGAAGTGGCCACGACACAGCCTTTGCCAAGTCAGCTGGTGGCCAGCGTGAGGCGCGAGTGCCCAGAGCTCTAGGCCGTGCTCTCGGCCATCTCCCGAGGCAGAATCAGGCGGCCTGTCCCCGGGTCCTGCTGTCAGCTCTTCCTGGCAGCTGTGGCTGGGATGGCCTGTGGAGTGTGAGACGGTCTATGCCTATTACACACATAGGAGGAAAATGTCTAAGCTGTGTCATGCCTCAGCCTCATGGCACAAAAGTCACCGTGAGTACAATTATAGTAATGGTGCAGTGGTGCTTCCCGGGGCTGTGTTATGCAATCGTGTGTTTCGTGTGAGTAAGCTTTCCTACTAACCTTTCCACATCTAATCATGTAAGTGCTTCAGGTGTATGTCTGAACCAGTGTAATTGTGCACGTGGATTTTTTTCTCCCCCCGTATCTTTCTAACCAGCTTGCTTTCTGATGACATTGGATTTTAGTGGAAGCTTTGTTGTGAGTGATGATGATGATGGAGCCTAGGCCATGAGCTGCATTGACTTGTGTGTTTGCAAGATTTGCAGAGCTGGTTTTGATTGGGCTGTTAACAAGGCATCTGTTACATAATTCCAGTGAGAAGACCCTGGAGATTTAAAGATCAATGCGTAGAGAATTCAAATTACAGATCCTCGATGTGCTTTGTATTTTTAAAATCAAACCATTCAATGACAGTCCTTCTATTAGACATTTTCCTATAATAGGTTTGAGTAAATCAGTCTTTCCTTGGCTATCCATCGCTGCGTAGTTGGCAAAGGATTTTAAAGCCATGCAGGAAAAAATGGGTCACTGTCCCCTGATCTAAATGACCTGTCAGGTCAAAGCACCACTGGTGACACCGTGGTGGTTTCTAGGAGGTTGGTTGTGATTAAGTATCCTGTCTAATGGATTTTAAGGAAAGTCTAAGACAGGGAAATAAAATGCAAGAAATCAGCTAGCCTTTTTCAATTAGAAATAGTAATTTGAGTTTGCTTCATGTAAAAATTCCTAATAATAATAATTCTTATGTTAGGCCGTGTGACTCAGCAGAAGAACTGAGAATCTAGGAGTACGTTGGGCACAGTTCAGTGGTTTACTGGCAAATGGCTGTAATCAAATCCCCACACTCCGGGCCAGATGCTCACTAAAGGCTCTGGCTCTGTGATCAGCCATGAGCTCGCCTGAGCACAGAGCATAAAGCAGGAGAAGAGAGGCAAGAGTTTTGCTGATGCCCCTCAGTTGAGACCCGTCCTCTTTTTAAAGTCACCTATCATCGTAGTCTAAAATCTGAACCAAAATTAAACCCTTGGCGTGTCTCAAAACAAAGCAGTTAATCTTCAAGCTTGTGACACAAAGACAATTCTGGGAGTCTTGCTCATGGTGGAAGCACCCTTGAAGCCTTGCAGGTGTGTGGACTTCACAGCGAGCCCAGGGAAGCACTCCTGCAATTGTCGGGTGTTTGTTTGCTGCTTTCCTTCCCGGGGCCAGAGAGCCAGCCACACAGCCTCTCCCACTGTCATGGGAAAGGGCGAGCATCCAGGAAAACAGGAAGTGGGTAGTGAGCAAATAGAAGGAAACTGGTGACTGTGAGAGCAGAGCCTGTCCCTCCTCAGCAGTGCATTGGAAAAAAAAAAAAAAGTGCATTGGATCTTTAGCTTGTTGTTATTGTACCTTGAAAACCATGAGATCCACCCAACATGAACTAAATAAAGGCTGAATGCTACTTAGAAGCAAAGCAGTGAGACCCATGGTAGAGCTATGGATAGCATTTTTAAAACTACGTGAGCTTACTTCCCTTTGCTAATTATTTTCCAGTGCTTTATTTACAAGCTGCTATGTCCCTGACTTGAGAGAGAATTGAAAAATTTAGAGACGAGTCACATGCAGCATGTACGCACTGGCCCTGGCTCACAGCAGCTAGTGAGAACAGACTGTGGAAATCTCAGGAATTTTGCAAGCCAATCGCTGAGTGGGACCGTTATTAAAAGGTCAATTATGTAAGCCGACAATTAATATTTAAAAAAAAACATAGCAGATATTGAAAATTCATCACTCCCTAATGATTTTATGATGTTACTGTTTGTAGAGTTTTGAGGTTAAATACATACAGCGAGTCAATATGATTCAATAACTTTATGACAGTGAAAATATTATATAACACTGCACATCCCTTCCCAATGCCACATTCAGCGACTGGCATCCATAGTTGGAGATCAAGAATCATAGAGGGTTGAGAGAGCTGAGGGTTACGTAGAATCTACAACAAAGAGAGGTGCCTAGGTCACTCAGTTGATAGCATCTGACTCTTGATTTTGGTTCAGGTCATGATTTCAGGATCCTGAGATCGAGCCCCAGGTCAGGCTCAGCACTCAGCACAGAGTTTGCTCTCCCTCTGTAGTGCACTCTCTCTCTGTCTCTGTCTCTCATAAATAAATAAAATCTTTAAAATAAATAAATAACTTCTACTGTTTAAGAAAAATAATTAAAAATAAAAAATTATATTATCGCTTATAGATTTTGTGCTATCCATGCTCTAGATTTTTTTTTATTTTTATTTATTTATGATAGTCATCACAGAGAGAGAGAGAGGCAGAGACATAGGCAGAGGGAAAAGCAGGCTTCATGCACCAGGAGCCCAACGTGGGATTCGATCCCGGGTCTCCAGGATTGCGGCCTGGGCCAAAGGCAGGTGCCAAACTGCTGCGCCACCCAGGGATCCCCTATCCATGCTCTATATCAGTAAAACTTTATCAATCTACTGATCGATTCATCGATCTGTCCCTTTTACTTTTTCCAGGGAGCTGGTTCCTAATCATTCACCCTTTCTACTACTGCAAAAGAATAGCAAATAGAAGTAGGAATGCTGATAGCAAACTTATCTTTGGTTTTCATAAGCTGTTTGCCAAGCCCCACGTGACACCAAGAATCTCAATGGGTGTCTGTATCTCTTGAAGCTTCAACTTGTAACATGAAGTCAGGTTTAGGCACAAAAACGTTTTTTTATTTTTTTTTAAACCTCAAAAGATATAGGAACTTCTTTCTGAATTCGCGTAAATTTAAGTTCTTCATGGAAGTAAGGAATGGACAGCTTGAGTTTTCAGGATAGTTGTTAAATATCATGGCTTTATTAGTTCAAGAACAAACAGAATAGGAATGAAGCATTCTGTTGCTGACACTAGTCTTCTAGATTATTGTTTTAGGATTTGTCTAAGTAGCTTAGGCTACTCACATGGAATGGCCCTTTCTCAGATGGGTCAGTCTCCCACTGACCAGCCTCTCCAAAGGGTGTGCTACTTCAGAACAGTAGACCTCAACACGTATGTGCAGATGAGGTCTTTCTCCAACTAAGCAAATCAATCCGTGTTTTCTCAATTGATGCCTGAGCCCTGCTCAGGAACAACATTATCAAGGTCGGATGGATTGATCTGCCATTGAGGGTGTCATGAAATAATATTATCTGTTTTCCCCTGGAGCCCTGCAAGTAACTTGGACGTTTTGGCCAAACAGTAACAAATGGCTTTTGCCTACCAGCTGGCCATCTCCACCTGCAAGGTCTTTAAGGTTGTAGTAAATCTGATCGTTGTATTTGACAGGCTAAAAGACAGCAGTGAGTTCAGTGATGCTTATGATCTGGTTCTTCCAAGGGACAGAACTGTGTACGTTGGATCAGTAGACCTTTTTAACAACTGACATCCACAAAGAGTAGGAGGAAATAGAGGAAATGATCATCATATGACGGGGCCAATAACAACACCGTCTACGCAGTGTTAAATCTCCAGGGTCCGGAAAGTGGGTGAAGTTGATGATGTCTATTTTTATTTTTTTATTTTTTGCCAGGGTTTGTGTTCATATGTTGCAATTTATTTCCCTCCCACAGTGTATTGCTGTGCATCATTCCCTCCTCATGCCAAGCGCTTCTGATGGACGGCCCTTCCTGGAGCTCCTTACCTCTGACTTTCCCTGTGCCTCTGCTGTCCTGACTCTCCTTCTCCTGTTCTTCCACCTGTTGGCATAAAAGGGCTCATTTGTACCCCCTGCAGTGTACTTTCTCTAGAATTTACATATAAATGTGTAAACAACAGATTTGTGTGACCGACATTCTTATTTCCTCACGGGAGGTCAAGCCTTGTCTGTGCAGATTCTAGGTTGATGACCTTGACCTATCTGAAATGACCCTTTCATTGGTTCATAAGTATGTTTCTGTTAAGAACCTTGCTTTATTCTGATTCATTATCAATTCACATTTTTCTTACTTGATACTCGATTGCAGAATATCTTCTCCATTTAAAGTAGATTGTGGGGACGCTGGGTGGCTCAGCGGTTGAGCATCTGCCTTCAGCCCAGGCCGTGATCCTGGAGTCCCGGGATCGAGTCCCACATCGGGCTCCCTGCATGGAGCCTGCTTCTCCCTCTGCCTGGGTCTCTGACTCTCTCTCTCTCTCTCTTTGTGTCTCTCATGAGCAAATAAATAAAATCTTTAAAATAAATAAATAAATAAAGTAGATTTGTCCACAAAGTGACCAGTGTAGTCAGTTTAGATACACCTGAAATATTGTCTACCTGGTAAAATTTAATTGCTTAAAATACATGAACTTTCTATATACAATCTGGAGGAAGTCACAACTCATACACACATATATATATGCATAGACACGTAGACACGCACACGTGCATATACACAGTACACATACACACACACACACACACACACACATACATTCACGGATACGTAGGACCCAGCTTTCTTTACTGTGTTCTCCACCATGTAGACAGTTTGCAAAAAGAAGACAGAGGAAGAAGGATGTGTCCCACTTCATCCGTTAATTATGCATTCAGTCATTCACCCATTTATTCACCAAACATTGAGAACTTGCTTGATGCTAGGCATTGTGCCAACTTTGGAGGCTAGTCCAGTGAAGAGCACGTGGCCTTCATCTGTGAAGTGACTCCCCATGTACGTGAAAAGAAGTAATGATGATTCCATTGGATAAACACTAGTCTGGAGGTTTGTCCAAGTTCTGAAGATGCTCAAGGGCATGACAGCCACGTTCGCACGGTAGTGTTGCCTTCTCTTTCTTTCTAGGAAAGTTCCCTTTCCTATCTTGAGGAAGCCCATCCAGTTATTGAGAACGAGTCACCTTGGCAGCCCTAAGGCAGACAGAGCAGGTGGAAATAATCATGTTAAGATTCAGGATTTATGAAGAAGCTGTGCTTGCTTTGATTAACTCTGATCGTCGTACAGAGACGCACTTGAACCCGAGAGGCTTATCATGTTTCTCTCCAAAAGATTTTTTAAGTGTTATTGCTCAAAGTAAGAAAGAAGAATCAGTAAGTGTTTTTTACTTGTATGACTGTTGTCCGGTTGATCACAATAAGAGTGTTAGTGATGATTAACGTAGGAATTGTCACAACTGATATTGGTATTAATAATTAAGAAATATAAGCTAGAGCTTACAGAAATATATAAGCTATATATGACCAATCTAGTGCCATGTGTTGGTGGAGAAAAGCCCAGAAAGTTACAGAAATCACTCACAAGGAAAGAGAACAAGTTAGTGTCTTTTTGTTTTGTTTGTTGCGTGTGTGTGTGCGTGCATGTTTTTTTTGTTTTGCATTGAAATAAAGAACTTTTGTCTGATAAGTAGCAATCACTTGACCTCAAATCATTAAGTGGGGAAAGTCTAAACAGGAAAAGATAATGTTTACCTGAATGTTGGGGAAAGCATCAAGATTTATGATCCAGACATTAAGATTGTGGAAGATTGTATATAATTACAGCAATGAGCATTTGTGTCAGAAGTAGCTATTACGCTGAAGAAAAAGAGTGGTCGAAAACCTTAAAGCAAAAAGGAGAACAGGGAAAGGTGATATTGTCCATAGAATTATTGGTTATGAAAACATAAAATACAGAGAAACCTAGCAAACTCTACTGAAAGCAAGAGGACATAGGTGTGTACGTGTGGATATGAGGAAGAAACTTGATGGAGCTGCACCAAGTCACATGACGAATAGACTCAGCCATGAAGTTAGCCAAAGACATGGATTTTTATTTTACCTCAGGGCTCTCTTTCACCGTGATGGCCTGATACAGAGCTGGGGGGAAAATCAGGGCAATTCAGTGACGGGATCTACATATAATCATGACACTGGACTGACCAGCGTTAGAATCGGTTTAGGTACCAGATTAACTCGGTGAAACATTTTGACTCAAAGCATTTGCATTTCAGAGAGGTTTTTCCTTTCTGGTTGACCCCAGACCCATCCCTCCTGGGGCTCAGTCACTCTCCCTGGAAGTCAGCAGGAGAAATGCTTCTTTGGTCTATAATGTGACACATGCTCTCAAGAGTTACAGTAAAAGAAAATAAATTCAAGGCCGTTCACATTTTCTAAGCAGAGACACAGATGAAGCAGACCTGGCGGCTGGCTCGTCCTCATGCCTGTCAACAAAGGAGCCCCTCAGGAATATGGGTTCTAAACCAAGTGCTAAGACGAAAGAAAAAATTAACTCTATGTTAGTTTTTCAACCGCAACTCACATAAATCCTTTTATCTTCACCATAGAGACAATATCAGCAGTGGATAATGGAGGTCGCTGTAATTTCATGCCGTCCTATTTATAAGGATTCTAAAATTATGTAGTTGTAAATAAATGCTCCTAGTTCTGCAGGTGAAACAGTTTGGAAAACTCCTAACACAGTTTATGCACCCGTGTCTTCTTATTTTAGTCCCCATTACAATCACTCACACATTGCACCTGCGTGCTGCTGGTGCCTATTACTGACTGTCCATCATCACAGTTCCCCTGTTGATTTGGGTCTGTAGCTTGGCCCTGTGTGTTCACAACTTCCGTATCTCATAAAATCTGATGCAAAACACGTCCATGCGTGGACTACCATTTTCTGTCGCAATCTACACCTTTCTGTGATAGAGACGATATTACCTCTTCCAAACGGAGGAGAAGAGGTGAGGGCCCACCCTCAAGGATGGAAGGTGTCTGGATCAGCACCAATTCTACGGCGTCCAGGAGTTCATCCATCCGCGGAGCGCTTCTGTCCTCTCTGAATAAGGCGTGTGTGCGTGTGTGTGCACGTGTGTACGTGTTTTAACTACTTCATCATTCATATCCAAGGAATGTGGAGCAGGAAAAAACTCAAAATAGTTTGGGCCCTTGTTAATCACCATGGTAAAACAACAACAAGCAAGCTTCAAACGCTTCACTGAAGATGAAGGTCCAAGTCTTAAATGAAGTGAGTCTCGCAGCTATCTGTGGCTTATTTGTGGTTTATTTTGTAGTCCCTTGCTTCACTAGTTACCCATAGAAACACAGAATCCGTAACCCTTCTACCAAAAGCTCTCTTCCCTGGAAACGGCAAGATTACATTTATCATCACGTTCTGTGTTTATTTTGCCCTTCAGTACTTTCTATAACCTTTCTCTTTCTTCTTAAGAAAATAATACATTTTTATTACTAGGGGCGAGGCTGTGTAAATGTCAGGAGGTTGTATCTTCCCATCTTCAGCAAAGAAAAAAAAAAAAAACTAAACGAGATGAAAGGCACTGAGATTATTCAGACCGGCTACGTTGTTTCCAGGGCGATATACATGTGCTGTCCAGCCTTTAGGGAGTATAGTGATGGGGGAGGAAACAGCCAAACATACCATCTAAGTCAGAATCCAGTGGCTTGTGGGCATCAGCCTTTTTTCTTCGGCTTGTGTGGAACTATCATTGATGAGAGAGCATACCTTCCTATGTTTTGAGTGAATGAGAACTGGAAAATGAGGAATGTAAAGATTTACTCAATAGCGCAAATTCTGAATTAAAATGCGAAAGTGGACAGCAGGCTGTCATCTCTGGCCTACAGACACGCCCCCGTGGCTCAGCAGAGTTGCCAATATTAAGTTAGATTTGTCCCAAAACTCTGTTGCCTCTAGAATATGCAAAGAGCCTTCTTTCCGTGCTGTCTCTCCTCCCCCCGAGGCCGGGAGCTCACCCCACGCTCCGTGTGGCCCTGCCACCCTGGGGTTCCTTTGACTTATCGTTCGTCTCAGGCTGTTGTTTCATCCTCAGGGACTGAGTGGAAGGGAAAGTGCTTGTGTCTTGCAGTCGAGCTCCAGACTCTTCGTGGGGCGACGTCCAGACAGGAAGCACAAACCTACAGAGCTGCCATTTTTTTTTTTTTTTCAGAGCTGCCATTTTAACAAAAATTAGAGAAAATGATGTTCTTGTGGAAGCAAAGGGCATTTGTACCTCTGACCTGTTCCACTCGTTGACATTTCTGCCCGAATGTAGTGAGGGTCTCAGTGGTGCTCCCCTGCCCATCTTCCCTTGTGCGGGCAAGCCCTGGGTCCGTGTTGACAGAGCCAGCCGGGGTCGGCGCTGGAAGGCAGCACTTGGCTCCCGGGTGCGCCAGCCCCTTTCCTGACCCTCTCCTCACTGTCATCACATGAGTAAGGACAAAATGGTACTCTGCTGGGGGCCAGGGGGCTCCCGAGGCAGTGACACATGCATTATATGTGAGGACAGAGCTCATTAAGTTGGGCGAATATAAAAGATCAGTAAATGGTTTTATTTATTTATTTATTATCTATCTATCTATCTATCTATCTATCTATCTATCTATCTATCTATTTATTTAAATATTTTACTTATTTATTCATGAAACACACACACACACACACACAGAGAGGCAGAGACCCAGGCAGAGGGAGAAGCAGGCTCCATGCGGGGACCCCGGGATCACGCCCTTAGCCAAAGGCAGACGCTCAACCATGGAGCCACCCAAGCGTCCCAAGATCAATAAATGGTTTTAGATTGAGATTTTTATAGTCTCCAGGAGAGGAACAGTGAGTCTCCACGGAATCCTTCAAGTTGGTTGAGAGGAAGGAAACTGATGCAATTTTGTAGTTTCTACACGGTTTCACTGATGTATAATTGACGCACATGCCCGCACACACACACAGAAACTTGCAACACCAGTGAAACCACTGACCCCGTCAGGACTGTAAGCATCCAGCACCCACGCCAGCTTCCCCGTGTCCTCTGTGGTGGTTTTTAATCAGTACATTTGTATAAACACACAAATGAAACATCATACACTTAACTACACAGGTAACCTTCTGTAAACCTAATGGGAAAAGCTAACAAAATATGATTTTTAAAGGCCAAAATTCTATTGATTGAGAAGCAAAATTCCTCGATAACTGACTAGACGGAGGTTAAGATGTCGAATGTGGAAGTGTTCGGTGATTGTCTGTGATAGAGCAGGTGGTGTATTGATCCGACGAGAAGGAAAACTAGTCACAACCTTCTTAGTCGAGGCGGCAGGTGTGACGCATGACATGGGACCTGTCGATACACGTGATACACGTGCTCTTGGGCTCGCACCGGCCACTGAGCTTCCTCCTTGCTCCACATCTTGAAGAGGAAATAAAAAGATTGTTCTCCACTGCATAATTTTCTCCTGCTAAAGGGATGTGTGTGTGTGTGTGTGTGTGTGTGTGTGTGTGTGTGAACGAAGCTGCACAAGGGTGAATCCAGCCAGAGGAGCCCAGCCGCCCACCCCGGGGGAGGCAAGGGAGGCTGCGGCGGCTGCACTCCGGGGCTCACCTGCTGCCCCCAGCCCTGTCCCCCCGTGGGCGTGCAGCCAAGGGGCGGCTTCTGGTCCAGGAAGGAGCCTCCAGGGCCCTGCTTCTTTGGACCACCAAGGGGAGCCCGGCCGTCCCATCATTGGACCCTTGCAAAGCTGCAAATGGCAAACATCAGGGCTTTAAGTTGTGCCCAGGCTTCTGTCGCAGAGTGGCCTTCAGAGACCCCGCTCCAAAGGGCTGAGTCCCCTCTGTTTACAAAGAGGGGAAGGTGAGGCCAGAAAAGCATGCTGACCTGCCTGGGCTGGGGCGGCTGAGGAGAGCCTGGGCCCCCAGGTGCAGAGCCTCACCCACTGCAGCTGTGGTGGAGTCGGGGTCCACACAGGACGCCCCCCACATCGGGGCAAGACCCACCCAAAGGGCCTCGTTTTAACAGAATCACTTCTTTAAAGACCCCATCCAAGTACAGCCACCTCCTTTGGTGCTGGGGGTTGGGACTCGGATGCGGGAGTTTGGAGGGAACAGGGAGCCACTCAGCCCAGCACAAGCAGCGCCTACGCGGACCGCTCGCCGGGGGTACGACACAGGCTGCGGCATCTGAGCTGTACCCACGGCAGGAGTGGAGGGTGGCCCCCAGGCTTGGCCTCGCCACCTTTCTGGCTGCGCCCATGTTGCCCCAAGTAGGCTGTGGCCTGGTCGTCCCGATGTCACCACTGGACTACCGTGGCATGCGTGTCCTGTCTCTGCCCCGACTGCGGCAGCCCATAGTTCCCACATAGAAGGTCCCTGATACTCCCCCTGCCCTGTCCCCACACACCCATTGGCCTTCACCTGGCTCTTACAGGCATTTGTGAGCATGTGTACACGTGCACACGCACAACATGCATACGCATACACACGCAAACATGCACGCACATGGGCACATGCATGCACGCACACATGCACACGCACACACACGCATACACACACGGACACATGCACACACATGCATAAATGCACGCACACATGCATGTACATGGGCGCGCACACGCATGCACACATGCATACATGCGCATCCACATGCATGTGCACACGCATGCACACACGCACACACATGCATGCACACACACACAAACCTGCCTTGTCTCTTAGCCGCCTTAGAAACCCTGGGGCTTTGGAGATAATTCGTAATAAGCACAACACACCCTCATTTTCCCTCCACCTTCCGCGTGTGTATTGTCGCCATGAAGATGTTTCACGGGTACCAACTTCTAAATGCTCCTCCCGAAATCAGAGATGTTGACACGGGTCTAACATAACCAATTGTATCTACAAAGTTACCATGTTGTCACTGGTTTCTCCCCACTGGGGGGACTTCTGAGGAAGTGGGGGCTGCACATGAACCAGGGCTGTCATGGGCTGGGTGGCGGACGGGTCGGGGACTCTGCTCCAGCCTCGGGCTGCGCTCAGCCCATGCAGGCCTTCCTCGGTCGTCTACGTGAGCTGCCGGGTCCACTAGTAGGCTTTTCCTCTTTTAGGTTGTGATTAAAAACAATATCTAGGGGCACCTGGGTGGCTCCGTGGATTAATCATCTGACTTTCGATTTCAGCTCAGGTCAAGATCTCAGGGTCCTGGGATCGAGTCCTGCATTGGGCTCCATGCTGAACACGGAGTCTGCTGGAGATTCTCTCCCTCTCCCTCCCTCTCTCCCCGCTGGAGTTCATTCTCTCTCTCTCTCTCTCTCAAATAAATAAATAAAATCCTTGAAAACAACATATAACAGCATAACCATGTTTAGGTTCACAGTTTGGTGACGTTAAGTGCATTTATGGTGTCGTGAAGCAGATCTCCAGAATGGTGTCACGGGGCCAGTCCTTTATAACCATGAAACATTAGCTCCCCTTGGGGCCCCGGCACCCAGCATTCTACTTCGTGTTTCCGTGACTCTCACTACACTAGGAACCTCAGAAGGCTGAATGCTGCCATATTTGCCTTTCTGTGACTATCCTCTTCCACTCAGCACAACATCCTCAAGGGTCATCCCTGTTATTGCACGTGATACGACTTCCTATATATATATATGTATTTTTTTTAGGGCTGAGCACTATTCCATTTCTGCGTGCACCATGTTTTGTTCATCCATTATCTGTCAATAGGCATTGGGCTTGCATCCATGTCTTGGCTGCTGAGCCTGGTGCTTCAGCGAACACAGGGAGCAGCTAGGTCTTCAAGACCCAACTTTCAGTTCTGCTGGGTACATATACCCCCAAGGGCGTTGCTGGTCGAGCCAGCTGGTCAGTGCATTTGCTGGTACGCAGAGCAACTCCAGCTGCCTTAACCCACACGGGAATGTGTAGGTTGCTGCAAGTCTGGAGGACGGGCAGGCTCTTCACCCCAACACGGGCATGAGTGAGTGTTCAGAACCAATCACCGTGGCCCCAGGGGTGCTGTGCACCCACGGGCTGAGCTAGAATGCACGGACCAGTTGCCCGTGTTTGACTGGATGGTCTGCGTCCACCTCCTAGGCCACCTGGGCCGGAAGAAGTCCAACCGCATCAGCTCAAGTCGAGCACAAGGGTTCGGAGGTCAGACTAGAGCCGTGTCGTTGGGCATCTTATCCACGTCTCTGCACCTGAGTTTTTACCTTGACGGCAAAGGTGGTTCAGAGGACGACACGTGTGGGTACCTGTTAAGTATCTAGAACAATGGCTAGGTCTCAACAAAGGTTAACTATTATGAATGAACGTGGGCAACGTTTCAAATGCAGGAGGAGATCATGCGTTGAAATCTTGATTTCTGCTCTTTCAAAAAAAAAAAAAATCAGATACGGCAACATCAAAACTGAGGAAACGAACTGCAGGATGCAGCATGAGCTGCTCATCGTAGATGGACGCGGAGTCTCCTCTGTGACCCATCACACACCCCGCCTCACGTCCGTCCCTCACAGATGGTTCCTGACCCCGTAGGCATGTCAGTTTGGGTCCCTGCTCTCATCAAATTGGAACGATAAAGTAATTCAAACCCTTATTTTAAAAAAACAGAAAAATGCAGGGGCGCCCGGGCCCTCAGTTGGTGAAGCGTCTGCCTTCAGCTCGGGTTGTGATCCTGGGGTCCCGGGAGCCCGCTTCTCCCTCTCCCTCTGCTGCTCCCCCTGCTCGTGCTCACTCTCCCTCAGATAAATAGAATCTTAAAAAAAAAAAAAATGGAAATGGGGCAACCCAGGTGGCTTAGCGCTGCCTTCAGCCCGGGGTGTGACCCTGGGGTCCCGGGATCAAGTCCCACGTCGGGCTCCCTGCAGGGAGCCTGCTTCTCCCTCTGCCTGTGTCTCTGCCTCTGTGTGTGTGTGTGTCTCTCATGAATAAATAAATAAAATCTTTTAAAAAAATGGAAATGTTGGACTGTGAAGTAAGGCCTGAGCAAAATGTTGACTCTTGCCCTTCATATGCTCCCAGCAAGGATGCGGCCTGCTTCTGTCTTCCTCCTGGAGCCCAGGATGTTAGGGGACACTTCATGTGGCCTTTGAAGAGACTCTTACCGTGTGCGTTTTTGCGGCTCACGAGGACAAAGTGCCCCGCACTCCCCAGCCCTCGCCCTGCCGTAGGGGCTGCAGGAGGGAGAGCGCGGCAGAGACACCCGCGTGTGCCCTCGGCTGCAGCGTTCCCAGGGGGCCAGGCCCACACGGGCCACCCGCCCCGCACCCGACAACATGGAGGCCTGGTGCCCGCTGGGCTCTGAGCTGCCCCCCCGGGACCTGGTGAATGGCCCGGGGTCCACGAGGAATCGCCGGTGGCCGGGCCGCTTGCAGGGCAGTGAACGCAGTGTGACCGCGTGACGGTGAAACCGAAGCAAGTGGGTGGCGGCGGCTGTGGGCTCCCCAGGCCGGGGGCTGCTCTCAAGCCCTCGGGGCTGCCCGTCGGCGTCCACCCCCTGTCTCCGGGTGTCAGCAGGCAGCCCAAGGGCCCACGCACCGGGCCCCCACCCATGCCGCTGACCGGCAGTGATGGAGGTGGCCCTGCGCCCTCCCGCGGGTGGCCTTGCGATCCCCCGCCAGGCCGCGGGTGTGCCCACCCAGGGGTGATTGTACGGACGGAAGTGAGGCATCCGCCTGTTGCAGACCGTGCTTTTACCTTTCGGAGCAATTTCAAAGCCTGAGAAACATAGTGGGTCCTTTTAATTGGGACCATTTTAATACTCTTGGGGCCTTCCATATGAGCTGTGGAAAATAATAATTTAAATAAAAAAATATTTTTTTAAATTTTTTTTTAGATTTTTTTATTTTTTTTAGACTTTACTTATTTATTCATTAGAGACACACAGAGAGAGGCAGAGACACAGGCAGAGGGAGAAGCAGGCTCCCTGCGGGGAGCCCCATGTAGGACTCGATCCCAGGACCCCGGGGTCACACCCTGGGCCAAAGGCAGACGCTCGACCCCTGAGCCCCCCGGTGCCCCTCTGCTGCATGCTCTGACTAAAATAACCCACAGCGCTATCACGCTCTGGACTCAGCTGCCCCAGAAGGAGGCCGCACGTGGAAGGGGACAGCATGGGGCTGTTGGGACACCTCACCCCACGTGACCACGAGCAGCGTGACCTTTCCCAAGCCATCTCCTCCCTGGGCCTCACAGATACAGATCTGGACCAGAGCATCCACGTTCTTCCTCATTCTCTGAATACCGTGTGCTTCGGTTTCGGAGTCTGGGCCGAGAGAAGGTCCACGTGTGCTGGGCCTCCTGAAAGAGAACGTCTCGGGACAGCTAATCTTTAGTGCAAACTTGGGCTGTTGGTAGTGTCCGGGGACCCAAGGACCAGCATCTACTGCAGGAGAGTGAGGGAGAGACAGCAGGAAAACAGTAAAAAGCATTGCTCGTGAGTAATCCACCCACCTGTGCCCTCTACTCAGTGCAGCACAAACAGCAAAGTGTGTGTGTGTGTGTGTGTGTGTGTGTTGAATTTAAAGGTCCCTCAGCTCTCACGGAGCGTCTCATTTAAGAACACTATTTGTGGGCAGCCCGGGTGGCTCAGCGGTTAGCGCCGCCTTCAGCCCGGGGCATGATCCTGGAGACCCAGGATCGAGTCCCACGTCGGGCTCCCTGCATGGAGCCTGCTTCTCTCTCTGCCTGTCTCTTTCTCTCAAATAAATAAAAGAAAAAAAAAACTTAAAAAAAAAAAAAAACACTGTTTGTGCTGGACGTGTGAACATGGGGAAGAAGTCATAAGAACTTGTGGTTTTTAATCATTGAGACGTTGTAGTCCAGAGAAGAGCAAATAACAGAAACATGAAGGGGGATTATGGCAAGTGCACTTCTATCAATTAGGCTCCACGGTCTTGTCTGTTTCGAGAAAGAGTCCAGGGAGATTTCAGGGAACGGGAAAATCGGGACAACGCGGTCTTTCCATGAACTAGTTCCCTGCGGGCGGACCCGTGGCTCTGGCCATCACGCGGGAGATCTGACCCATGTAGACACGTGACTGCCAGCCCCAGCGGCCTCGGGGACAGCGCTCAGGGTGCAGCAGGTGGCGTGGTGCCCAAGGGCCGTGCGATGCCCAAGCTGAGACAAGCATCCGGCTGAGTTGAGGCAGATGCCCATCAGGAAGGCGAGGCCCGGGGAGCATCTGTGCCATACAGATGGGGCTAACGCATCTCCGTTGACTCCAACAAGGACACGGGGGACCCAGGGTTCTCTCGTGCTCCCTCCGGGGGCAGGAGGGGACTTGTTGAGATGAAAAGTGCAAATAAAGGGCCACGAGGACCAGCGGGAAGGGAATCCATGTGAACCTCCAGAGGGGACATGGAGGAGAGGCCGTGGGGTCTCCCCAGAACTGGAAGAAATGGCAAGTAAGTGACTGTCATCTTGGGCTGTCCGTGGGGATGGATTTGATGCTTGAGGCAGAGCCGAAGCACACGGGGGCGGAGGCAGGAACTCCCACTTCTTCACCAGTGCCTCCTGCCTCCTGGGAACTTGCTCATACGTTGGACCATCAGGATGTCTCCGCATCCTCCGGCTGCCACGTGGGGTGACCCCCTGAGCAAAGTGAGTGCGGGGGGCAGGGCGTGTCCTGGACTGCAGGGTGGGCCTGGGGGCTGCGTGCAGGCCGAGCCTGGGGCAGGAACCACCCCAAGGGGGAGGCAAGACTGAGCCCCCCTCGGAGGACAGACACAGGCCCTCGGCTGCTGACCTTCCCGGCTCTGCGCACACATGTCTGCAAAGGTTCCCGGCCAGTGGCGTCGCCAAGTGTGTTTGCCTCCCAAGCCCTCCACCTGTCACCTCTCTGGGCCAGGGTCCTGCCCTCTGCGGTGGAACTGAGACACCAGGGCGAGCCATCCCCATGGTCAGGTGGCTCAACGTAGACAGAGACTCTCAGTGGAGGCTGGGTCGGCCGGGGGCCCTCAGCCTGATGCTAGGGCACCTGTGACAGCGATGGCCCCGCTCCAGGGACCTCCTCCTGTGCTGGCCTCCCACACTCCTGGGCCTGGGGCTTGAACATGTGCCCTTCCCGTGGCAAGGAGGTGGGGGGGGGCGGTGCTTCTGAGCCTTCAGACTGCAGTTGCTGAAACCCCACGCATCAAGGTGGCTCTTGGATTTGGCATTTTGGGGAGACACTGAGCCCCGACAGTCACTGTAGACTGAGGGGTCAGAATAACCGCAGCCTCGTGGTGATGGAGGGAGCCTTCGGGATGTCTAGGCGCTGTCCTCATGTGTGCCTGTGCAGCGGCGTCTGGTCCCCACGGTGGGTCCTCAAATGAGGGGTTGTGATTCTTCTCATCTGCAGGTGACAGGGTCAGACAGCAGCACTAATTTGCTCGAGGCCACCTCTGAGTCGGCACCGTAGTTGCTCGAAGGGACACCAAGGATGTAGGAGGGAAATAGGGATTGTGCGCAGTCAAGGCTGAATATAAACACGAATAGGGGGACATATCTGCTTTTCTTCACATATTGAAGAAGTTTCCCTACCCAGGGGCGTCTGGGTGGCTCAGTGGGTTAAGTGTCTAATTCTTGATTTTGGCTCAGGTCGTGATCTCAGGGTCCTGGGATCGAATCCTAAGTCAGGCCCCGCTGCATCTCTTTTCCCCTTTGCCTCTTCCCAACTCATGCGCTTGCTCTCTCTCGCGCTCACTCACTCCACCTCAAATAAGTAAATAAAAACCTTTTAAAAAAAGAAATTTAATAATAAATTTATCATAAAAACATCTTTAAAAATAAAGACCAGAAGGAGAGCACCCAAACTGTAATGTCATCCTGGGGATGAGTGGTTTTAGTTGTTGTTTTTTGTTTTTGTTTTTGTTTTTCCCCCAATTGTTTGAATACCACTGGGGAAAAAATAGAAATTTTAGCTTAAAACTCAAAAGAATTTTAATAGAAAAGGTCTGGTAAGGCGCAGTTGTAGGGGGAGCGTCACTAAGCCCAAGTGGGATGGAAGAGAGGGGGTGAACATAGGACGCATCCCTGGCTTCCCAAGGCGGTGGCGGCGTCCAAGTCGGAATCGGGGCAGCAGATCCTGACAACTGAGGCTGGAGCCTGGGTGTCTCCGGGGAGGTTATTTTTGGTGTTAGTGCGTTTTGGGGCAAAAAGGCCAAGGTACTTGGGGTCGCCGTCGTAGTGCGTGAGACGGGTGGTTTGCGTGTGACATGTTTAACTTTACTGACTGTGCAGCCTGGTGACCTAGGACGAAGCTGAAAACAACCGTGTCTGTTTCCTAAGGGGACAGGAGGTGACCGCTCAAGTATCGCTGTTACAAGTCCTAAGTACGCGCTTTCGACGGCGGGTTAGCATTGTTTGAATCTCTAAAAGTATTTTAGGGACCCTCTCTTGAAACAAGCACCTGTTAGTGCTTGGGGTGGTCAACCCTGAGATCAGATACTCAGTGGCTTTGCCCGGTGGAACCTTCTGGAGCCAGTGCTTTGCAAGGGGGTCCTCTCTTGCTTTTCCATCTGCTTGCAGCCACTCTCCCAACCGCACTTCTTGAGGCGTCTGCTCTGAAGGGAGGAAGGGTTTTGAGCCTGGATGATGGGGACACAGCTGAGACAAAGACTGTGGGTGGGAAACACACTCCAAGGTGATAAACTGAGGTTCCTCACGTCGCCAGCGGGACGGAGAGGAACGCCCCCCAAACCCCTTCTGCTACAGAGCATCTCCAGGCGCTGGATCTTACATAATGATCATCATTTTAAAAGCATAGCTGAGCTGGCAGGAGAGTAAAGGAAATCTTGGGGGCTTGAAGTGAGGGCGAGTCACAGCATAGAAGGGCAAGAAGACCCAAAATTCAGAGAGCCTTTCTCCGTAGTCCAGGGTGGGGGGAAAGCATTACAGTAGCCTCTATTCAACCGAAACACCTTAGTCTCTTTTGTTTTTAAGATTTTATTTATTTATTTATTTGTTTCTTTATTTGAAAGACAGCGAGTGGGGGAAAAGCAGACTTGTCCCCCCATCGCCCCAGTGGGGAACATGCAGACTCCATGCTGAGCACAGAGCCCGATGCGGGACTTGATCCCATGGCCCTAAGATTATGACCCAAGTCTAAGCCAAGAGTCAGACACTCATCCGACTGAGCCACCCAGGAGCCCAAACCTTAGTCTCTCTTTATTTTTTTTAAGATGTATTTATTTATGTATTAGAGACACACAGAGAGAGAGAGAGACAGAGACACAGGCAGAGGGAGAAGCAGGCTCCATGCAGGGAGCCTGATGTGGGACTCGATCCCGGGCCTCCAGGATCAGCCCCTGGGCTGAAGGTGGCACTAAACTGCTAAGCCATCAGGGCTGCCCCAAATCTTAGTCCCTTGATGAACCAGCCAGGCCCCAGAGAGCAGCGAGGGCTACAGGAGTTCCTCAGGTCCCCAGGCCCGAGCACCAAGGCGGAGAGGAAAAATAGATATTCTCACGCCCATCAGCTGGACACGCTAATATACTTAGTAGATGTTACAGATGGTGGAACCTCAGAAGGCATCAGCAAGAAAGCAGTCACACTGACCAAGAAAGAACTTTGGGGGACGCCTGGGGGGCTCAGCAGTTGAGTGTCTGCCTTCGGCTCAGGTCATGACCCCGGGGTCCTGGGATCGAGTCCCGCATCCGGCTCCCCACAGGGAACCTGCTTCTCCCTCTGCCTGGGTCTCTGCCTCTCTCTCTCATGAATAAACAAATAAATCTTAAAAAAAAAAAAAAGAACTTTGTAATCTAACATACATTTCAGAAAGAATAAAACAAAAAATTTTCTTTTTCTGTTTGGTTTTTATTAAAAACACCCACTGAGATGTTTAATTGCAGTGACAACTTTGTGTGTACCCACCGATCTCCACGTCTTGGTACAACCAAGGGACGAGGGGCCAGGGGACAGGAAGAGGAGGGAAAACACTTGGTCCAATGGCACACATTGTTTTAATCAAAAGAGGGAAAAAGGAAGATCTAAATTTTAGGATAAATTAGAATAGTGACTTTGATGAAAGCCTGAGTACTCTAATGGACGGTAACAGCAGCTCTGTACATGACGGCGTATCCTTCATTCGATCACTTTGATGCCAACGTTAGGTCAGGAGCAGCGGCCGACGGGGTGTCCCAGGAAGCTAAGCAGAAGGAGACCACACATTTTGCTCCCTAGGGTTCTGACGGTAAGGGATAGAACGGGGAAGAAACTAGCAGAGAAGACGGGCAGAGTTTTTCTTAGATTGCCTATCTGAAACGCCAGATGACTCACCTTTGCTTCTGACTCATAGTCCATTCAAAATCGAGTCCCTTGGCAACTTGGAAAGTCCCTGAACATCAAGTTTTCTGAGGTGTTGATTAAATGCAATTCATGTGCTTTAATATTCTAGACTACCTGGAGACAGGGTTTCTGTTTTGATGATGAAAACCAAACCCTCAGCTTTATTCTTGCCAGCATGAAGTGTACACGTCCCTGGGAGGTGAGGCCCCAGAAATATGTATTTAAGAAAGGACTGAGCTTTTTTCCTCAAAAGTAGTTTAGACTATACTGAAATCCCGGGACAAAGGGAACCAAGATTTGTTCCTTAGAACGTGGAAGAAAATCTTTTCGCTTAGAAAAGTTTACAGGTAGGGAGTCTCTGTAAGATTCATTTCTTGGTGAAAGAACCTTAATTTGGCTCTTGGCTAACACGTGATTTTGTGCGGTTTTTGAATGGGCTTGCCCCTTTAACGGGCCTGGCACAGTAACTTTCTGCAACGTGTACCGTCAGGGGTAGATGAAATAATGTGTTGGCTGGGGCTTCTTTTGTAATTTGCAAAATAGGAGTAACGATATCCACACTGCAGAGGGCATTGGATTAAACTGGAGGGAGGTAGATATTATCCAGCTGAACAGAGCAGAGTGTCAACATCCAGCTACCATTATAGGACTTTCCTGTGTTTAAATGAGGGTGTCAGTCGTGATGTCCATGCGTGTGAAAGAAATCCACTCTCGTCTGCTACTGACACCCTCATTTTAACACATGAAAGCAGTCAGGAGGGGTGCCTGGGTGGCTCAGTTGGTTAAGTGTCTGACTCTTGGGTTTGGCTCAGGTCATGAGATCGAGCCCTGTGTCAGGCTCCACACTCGATGTGGAATCCACTTGAAATTCTTTATTCCCACCTCCTTTCCCTACCCCACTGCTTCTCCCGCTACTTGCATTCTCTCTCTCTCTCTTTCTGTCTCTCTAAAATAAATAGTCTTTAAAATAAAAAAGGAAAGCAGTCAAAAATCACTAAACAATGTTTTCCCTAATGCATGAAGGTGGGACAACAAACTGATCAGAAGCACTAACCCCAAGGGAAGTAGAGTTTTTTAGGAAACAGAATAGAACTTTGAATATATATATTTTTTGGTCATTGCTTCAGAGAATTGTAATAGAGTATCACATACGTAAAACAAGAGCAGGGTATTTCTGAAGGTATGTATCTGAAAAATAAATGAATAAAAGAACATCCAAAAGTTCTCAAAAATTAAATACAGACACATTTTGGTGAAATTTTTGACATTCACAGATAAAGAGAAAACTCTTACACGCTGGTAAGGTTATATATAGCTAGAAAGAACCATATATTCAAGTTCTCCTTTGCGAGGCAAGATGCCAGAAAAGTAGGAACCGAGAATACAGTCTTAAAGGAGGATTGTGACCTGAATCTTGCTTAGATTTAGCCATACTGATGGTCACGGATGCAGGTTAAATGAAGACAGCCTTCACACACAAGAGGGCTCAGTGAGTAAAGTGGATCCAAACTGGATTGTCCTGAAAATACAACTACTGAAATGTGTAATCCAAATAATGGAAAATAAATCTAGAAAAGAGAACCATGTGATGCGCAACCATCTCATTTCATACAAGATCCTGTAATGGAAACCCCATAATGCCAAATAGATGTGTATTTTAAATTTATATTTTATATTTACGTACTCTACTTATTATAATTAATTTGTATATGTTTGAGTTGTATATTTGCTCTTTCCAGTTAATATATTAATAAGCTTATTAATATAGCTAATGTTTATGGTAAATATAGTTGACATTACAATACTTACGTTTAATAAAAATGCAGGCATATTTATGAAAGCATCAGGACAACTTACACATTGATTAAACAGGATTCTTTAGTTCTTTTTTTTTTTTAATTTTTTATTTATTTATTATAGTCACAGAGAGAGAGAGAGGCAGAGACACAGGCAGAGGGAGAAGCAGGCTCCATGCACTGGGAGCCCGACGTGGGATTCGATCCCGGGTCTCCAGGATCGCGCCCTGGGCCAAAGGCAGGCGCTAAACCGCTGCGCCACCCAGGGATCCCAGGATTCTTTAGTTCTAAGAGACAGAAACATGACTTGAACTAGTCAAGAAAAATGAGTCTTTGTGGGAGTTTTTTGGCTCACATAACTGGGAATTCCAAGAGATGAATCCTCTTTATGGTCACGGCTGAGTCCCGGTACCCAATTACTGTCTTAGGACTGTGTTTTTCTCCCTTTTGTAGACAAACGCTCTCCGTGTGCTAATCCAAATGATTGCCATTCCTCCAGGACACCCCCATGCCACTGACTCCAGCCCAGTGAGACCACCTTCCCCAGGAGCTCTGGTGGGAAGGTCCAGAGGACAGGCCTTGATTTGTCTAGCCTAGGACACACACACTTCTTCTTGAGCCCTCCCATTGGGTGCACGGTTTAAATTGGCTAGATTTTGGTTCATCTCATGCCAACTCCTCATGGCCAGGGGTAGGTAGGGGCAGTTGTCAGATTCACCCAGATGTTGAGAAATAGGTTAGCCATAGGAAGACAGGATTCATTTGGCACCAACGGGGAGGGGGACAGAGCTGGAGACCCAAAAGCAGCATCTGTTGCCTGTGTCTGTCTTAGCAGAACAGTGATTGCGACACAGCCCTGCCTTACCGTGGTGGACGTGGAAATTTTCTCTGCTCAATTCTCTGGGCACGTCAGGATTCTAAGATTAGGCTCTAGAGAAATAGGGGTCGATTGATACTGAGAATATGTTACTTGAGTCTTAAGAGAATCCAGGTCTCTTTTAGATTCATAGGTACTTCCGAGTTCTTCGTTATCCTGCCTTCTTGAAGAAAAGTGTGTGTGAATGTGTGCGTGCGTGTGTGTGTGTGTGTGTGTAATAATGCCCTAGAGTGAGCTGGCCGTAGTATTGTCCGCATCCTGCAGTATCTTTGCGAGGCCTGGGTCTGTGGGGCTTTTGGACACGAATGCTAACTTCAATGTTAAATAATGTCCATCCAACTAAGGAAGGTGTCCTCTCGAAGAGGAATGAATGCCTGCCTGCACTTTGGAGCAAACTACCTACGGGATTAATGAGAGGAAAAGAAAGGAGGCAGGACTAGGGCCACCAGTCAGACCACGTGACACAGGGTCTCCTCCACCCCCAGCCTCTCCCCTGTCCTCCCCCTGAACATTTGCACACGCGGGCCCACACAGGGACACGAGCCCACGCAGCACATGAGACACCCTAGCGCCCAACCACCTCCAGCAGAACCTGGCATTTCCTGTTCAGCCTCGGATGTCCGTGCTTCTGCACACTCATTTATCCTTCTGTCTTCCACCTGCCCACACCATGCTTGCTTCGAGACCCTGTTCGCTGGTCGCTTCCGCGTGCCCTCCAGCCAGAAGGAGCCACCCCATTTCTGTCCTCCTGCGACATTCTCCGTGTGCTCCCGCCTCTTGAACGACGGACTCGTATTGTGGGTGTCGGTGGGTTTCACCAGGGGGGAGGCATTTCCCTGGGAAGGCTTTCCAAGGAAATCCACTCCCAGGGGTCATGTCTCTGCATGTTTGTTCTTACAAGTGAGGCGCCTGAGAACTCACTAGGGGCAGCCCTAATGCCAGCATCCCCCGGACTGCACCTGTGGGAATGCCTTTCTCCCGCTTCTCAGAAGCTGGGCATAGCACGCAGCCATCGGGAATCCCCCCTGGGTGCAGTTCCCTGGGGTGTGCAGACCTATTCCCGACGCCTGGCAAAAGGACAAAGGGAATTCTCGGTGGAGGGATAAGCAGGTAAGAAGTCAAAGGACTCGGCAGCGGATCCTTTTGAACATCAGCTGATTTCCAAGTCTCCTTTCCACCCAAACTGACAAAGAATCTACTGGAGTCATTGGATCATAGTTCATTAAGCATACATTTTGTGACACATCAAGCTTATCTATATATAGAGCTAGATAGCAGAGGAGAAGTTTAAAAGCTTAATTGACCTCTACTTATGTGAACAAGGCGGCTGTCCGGTGCTTCATATCAGTAAGAATGAAAAATAGGAGCTGCCACTTAGGCCAAACCTTCCCTTGTGCTCACGATAAATAATCCAGTCATTTTAAAGGAATTAATTGAAACAAGCCTCATCTACCTCACGGTGAGGTGCACTTTTGATGAAGTTTTATGCTTCTGTGTAATAAGTGTCAAAATTTCTAAAATATTTATGCGGTTTCTCTTGACTGTTCACTTTTCATTCTCACAGCGATGACCACCCAGCGTAGGAAAAGAATTTTAATGCTGCCCTGCTACAGTGAGAGGAAATAAAAATTAAATTTTAATTTATATATGTATTTTATACAAAGAAATCTGCATAAATAAAAACACTCTCAAGTGTGGAGTAGTTCAATTAGGATGAGAGGCTGTGGGGTCGTGGAACAGAAATTAGTTCAAGAAAAATGAGACACTCTAAAACACTGCCTGTTAGATTTTTTTTTTTTTTTTTTTAATTCATGAGAGACAGAGAGAGAGAGAGGCAGAGACGCGGGAGAGGGAGAAGCAGGCTCCATGCGGGGAGCCCGATGCGGGACTCGATCCCAGGACCCCCTGAGCCCAAGGCAGATGCTCAGCCGCTGAGCCCCCAGGGCCCCAAGACTGCCTGTTAAAGAAGAATTTGCTCACCGCTTTTTACATGGAGACTTCTGGGCATCAAAATACTGTCACATCGGATGCCTTTGATTACATTTAAAAATGACTACATTCTTGTGGCACCTGGGTGGCGCAGTCAGCTCTGAATTGTCTGACTCTATTCAGCTCGGGTCATGACCTCAGGGTCGTGAGATCGAGCCCCACGTTGAGGGCTCTGCTGTTCTCTCTGCCTGTCCCCAACTCCTCTCCCACTCATGCTCTCTCTCTCTCTCTCTAAAAAAAAAAAAAAAAAAAAAAAATTAGTTTTTGTTTTTTTAATTTTAAATATTAATATGTACAATGCAGTAGAAATTATATCCGTTGCAACCCATTGAATTCATGATGAAATTTTCAGGTGTTCATTAAAAATGTCAGGGGTTCAGAGTGGTTCAAAACTATTGGGGGATGTATATGGACAGAAATTATTGATATGCCCCTATCGGTTTGCCCCACTGGTCCGGGAGCACTTTGCCAGTCGCTCCCTTATTTTTCCCTTTATTCCCAGTACCTAGAACATAGGGAACCAAAAGCAGGTGGATACGAAGGGTGACCATCATTTATGGGCTGTGAATGGCAGGGTCGGAAACCTCAGGTTACAGCATGAGATGGGGAAGACTCATTTCTTTAAAAAAAAAAAAAAAAGATTTTATTTATTTATTCATGAGACACACAGAGAGAGAGGCAGAGACACAGGCAGAGGGAGAAGCAGGCTCCCTGCGGGGAGCCCGACGTGGGACTCGATCCCAGGACCCCAGGGACACGCTCTGAGCTGAAGGGAGATGCTCAACCACTGAGCCCCCCAGGTACCCCGGAAGACTCCTTTCCATGAGACATTCTCTCGGGTCCTGTGAAAGCAGTGGGAGTGACCCTTGAGAAATCTCCCCTGGTAATGACCGACAGCCGAGCAATATCCTAGCAATATCGAGAGCTTTCATTTGCATTTAATAAAATCATTCAAAAACGAATCTATTACAAAAGTCCTTGGAAGATCCTTACACTTCTTGTTTGAAATCTTCTTCGGTGACTTTGGAAGAGACAAACCCCGTGAAACTGGAATTGAACGGAGCCTGATGGTGTTCACCTTGAGGAATGGGGGGGCACCTTAGGTTAGTGCTTCCTTCTTTATGTCTTGGCTACAGAAATTTCCTGAAGCTCTCATTTAGATTGAATGGCTCTTGAACCATGAGATGATAAAATTCGGGTGGAAAAATCCTGCAATGATAACTTTTTGGCTCAAAAAGGCTGTTCATGCCTTAAGAGAAAAGCAAACTTTCCAACGGATTAATTCGCTCAAAAATCCTGATATCAGGATCCCTAGATGGCTCAGTGATTGAGCATCTGCCTTCCACTCAGGTCATGATCCCGGAGTCCCAGGATCAAGTCCTGCATCGGGCCCCTGCATGGAGCCTGCTTCTCCCTCTGCCTGCATCTCTGCCTCTCTTTGTGTGTCTCTCATGAATGAATGAATGAATGAATGAATGAATAAATAAATAAATAAATAATAAAATAAAAATTAAATTAAATTAAATTAAATTAAATTAAAAAATAAAAACATGAGCTACACTTTCAGGGCGTACGGAAGGTGGCAGGAGGGACGTGGACAATGCTGCATTGCTGTTCTGCTTCCTAATTAGTCTCCAGTGAACTGTGCGAAGCAGCTTTGCACCGTGCACCTGACTTGCGATTCCGAGGACTGTAGTATTGGGAATCTAGCGGGGATCTCAGAGCCGAGCAGGACCCCCGCGCTCATTTTACAGAAAGAGGAGAGGCTGTGCCCAGTTCCGGGGCAGAGCTTGGACCTGCATGTGAGATTCGGGCTCTGAATCCAGCCCTTTCTGTGCTGCCTCCAGGCTTCGGGCTGGGGTCCCCGGGCCCCTGGCTTCACGGAATCAGGGGCAAGCGAGGGACGTAAGGGGCTCCCAGAAGGATCTAGAGGGCCCCAGCCTCCTGCCGACCAAAGCAGGTCCGAGCTCTTAGGTTTGGGGCTCCTGTGTGTCAGGTAAAAAAAAAAAAAAAAAAAACAAGTCTCGTGCACCATTATCTTACTCAGAAATTGTCCAAACCCGTTCCAGCTCTCGGGGTTAAAGGCAGGAACCAGGCCAGCAGAGGGAGGACGTGAAGTCGGCGCAGGGCCAGGAGGTGGGGATGTCTGACTCCAAGCAGAGGTTGTCAGACTGACCCCGGCGGCTACAGACAGACGTGAGAACCACACTAAGCCAGGCTGGAGCCTCGTGGGAACGTCCCCTTCTACCTCCAAATCTGTGCGGCCCTTGACAGCTCCCCCAGAAGTGTGTCAGGAAGGTGCCCGCACGAGTCTGAGTCCTTGGTGCGCGGCTGTCTCGCCGGCCTGTCCCGGGGCTGGTGCGCACATCCCTGCGGCCCTTCTGGCCTCCTGTCCTGGCCGACGCGTCCCCACCACCTGCTGCGGGTGGCAGGGCTCCCATTCCTTCTCCCCGGGGCGTCGATGTGCTTGTCCTCCCGAGGCCTGCGTGATCACCCTCCTGAGAGTGGGGCCACGGCCACCTGCTCCTGCCCCTGCAAGTGCTGCGTGGGCCGGGCGGGGTGGGGGTGGGGGGAGGTGGGCTCGGAACACCTGCCCCGGGGGGCTCAAGGATGCAGTTGCTGAGGCCCCGGGAAGGCCACCTGTGGGAAGGGGAAGGCTCATGTGGGCAAGAGGGGGAGCTGGTAGCTGCAGACTTTCCCATACGTCGCTGAAGTGGCTTCGCACGTACACACTCAATATAGACTTCTCACACCTCATCAACCTCGGTTTGCAGTTGGCTTAATTTAGAGCAGTGACTTTTAACTTCCCCCCACCTCAAAACTTCTGAAGGATCCGAAGTCAGCCCAGACTGGCATTCTGGGTCTCATAACCGGGAAAAAAGGGGGTGGGGCAGGCTTGGGGTCCCCTGTCCTCGGCCAGGGGTGCCTTCGGAGTTTCCAGGGCATGCGTGCACCCGCAGAACCTCGGAGCTGCACGCGGTCCTGAAGGCCCCGTGAGGGGCCGGTTGAGAGGTGGGCTTCGGGGAGCAGGGGCTCTGCTCCCGCTTCACCTTCCAGCGGTGATGGCTGCGGTGGGAAGGGGGGCCTGGGGCTGGACTGAGCACCTGTCTGGTGCCTGCTGTGCGCTCACCTGCTTCTGAGCAGCCACCCGCGGGGCCCTGTGCAGGCACACCTGGGGTTGGCATTAGCATACGGCTGCCGGTCCTCCTGTCTGTCCCCTCCTAAGCTGGGTGTCACCAGATTGCCCGGACTCTTGGGCCGGAAATGTGTGTCCCACTTCCCATCACAGGGCCTTTCCAGGCTGGCACACGCCCCCCAGCCACCCAGCAGTGGAGACACACCGGGGCCTTGCGCTGCGGGTGGGCATCACAGTGCGGCCCCCGCCGCAGTCCTGCGGTGGCCCCTGAGACCACCTCCCAGATGGAACTGAGACAGAGGGCTCCAGACCCCCGCCCTGGCTGCCGTTCAGCTGCTCTGCAGGGATTTGAACACAGGTCTCGGTGACCCGAAACCCTGATGCTCGTTCACTGCGGCCTATACCGTATAGAAGAAAGAGTGTGAATTTAATTGACCTACTTGTTCAGCGACAGTGACAAAAAGAAAGGCAGGAAACAAGGGTCTGGCCTGGCCATCTGGGCCGCCGTTGGTGGCTGCGCAGAGGAGCCCCTCCGAGTGGGGTCCCCGGCATGACCGCGCGGGGCAGAGTCACCGGCTGGGTGGGCAGGGCGGCCGTCGAGGTGTGACCGCTGGTCAGCAAAGCCCTGGCAGGAAGGGTCTGGTCGTATTAATCCCGGGCCAGTGTTTCTTCGTGTTTACCCTCATTAAGAGCCGCGCAACAAAAGCCAGGAAGGACGCGGCAGGAAGGCGGGTATCGCTGAAAGCATTCACTGCGTCCGGACACATTGCCTTGTGCATTCGAGCTTCTCCGAACAATTCCTCCTTTGTGCTCCCGTCTTTACTTACGAGCTCTGTTGTGAAATGTCTTCTTCTTTTTTTTTTTTTTAATTTTTGTTCTTTTGTTTATTTTATTGTTGGGGATCTCGAATAAGCCAGCCCCTGAAGGAACGTTCCCCTTGGCGCTCTTTTGGGTTCGCTAATTCTACGTTGCCAGTCGGCTGTCCGGTTAAAGCCCTGGTGACGTTGGGGACGGGGATGCACTTGACTCTCCGTGTGTGATTATGTGCAGGGAGCCCATGGACGTGTTCACGTGAGGCACCCAGCAGCTGTGTGCTGGAGGAAATGATTTTAAAATAAAATACCAAAAAAATAAAAATAAAAATAAATAAAAATACTAAATGCATGGATTAATTAATAAATAAAACAAAATACACTGAAACTGCAACACCGCATAGTCCTTCCTCCCTTCCACAGTCCGTATCTCACCAGGCAGGGCTGAGATACTGCAGTTTCAAATCTGCATCCACATTAAATTAAAAGAAAACAACCCTGCTACGGAGCCCGTCTGGAGTCGCGCACGCCTGTGCTTCTCCAGGCTCCGGGAGCTCCGTGACCCCAGAGAACCTGGGAGCTTGCTCTACTCATAGACTTAATGCATCTTTGAAGAGCTTGCTTGGTAGGTGTGCCAGATGGCTCCACGCTCCCACCACTAGTGTTTCACTTTGGTGGAAGTCTGGCTCTGACCGTTGCAAACCTCTGCATCTCATTCTTTCTGCTGCAGGAACATAGTGCTCAGAGGGCAGAGAACCTCCACCAAAGACACTTCTGTGCTGGTTCTTTCTCATTTTTCTTATCCCTCCAAGATCACCTCTTCTTTGGGCCAGATCTGCCTGTCTCTCATGTCAAAATGAAGAGAGGAAGAGAGCAAATAAAAGAAATAAAATAAAAGTGAAGGCGGTGCCAGACAAAGCGTGCTGTTAAGACTTTTAGGCCAGATTTCAGATGTTCGTGTGGAACATTCTCAGTCTGTTTCTATTTGGAAATGATTTAAAAAAAAAAAAAAGAACTCATTTTATTTATTTTTTTATAAATTTATTTTTTATTCGTGTTCAATTTGCCAACATACAGAATAACATCCAGTGCTCATCTCATCAAGTACCCCCCTCAGTGCCCGTCACCTAGTCTCCCCCACCCCCTGCCCACCTCCCCTTCCACCCACCCCCCCAGTTGGTTTCCCAGAGAAAACTCATTTTAAAACATCTTCAGTGAAACCCGGGGTCAGCTGGAAAGCCTTCACCGTTGTCGTTCACCAGTGTCACTAGTCCGAATTTTTAAATGTGCTTGCCCATAGTCCTGAGAATCTAAGAGGCTGATCCATAATGTGATTTTTGAGGGAAAGTTCTGCTCTGACCACATATATGGCTACGGCTTCCTCCAAGTTAAAATGTTTCTGGAGGGAGCTGGTGGGTCAGAACGGGTCTTGCTTAACTCCTAGCACCCGAATTCCAGCTTCCAGGTGAGTCAGGCAGGTTGACCTTGCTCTTGCTCAGCAGGGTAGGAATGTGCCATGCCGGCTGACTTGTCCTTGCATCTTGTCCAGTGAGCCTGCCCTCGGGGCCCAGCAGTCCCTGTGGCACGGACAGGGTCCTGCCCGCGCTGTCCGAGGCCGAGGAGACGGTGTCTGTCAGCAGCTGTTTCGCATCAGAAGATACAACCGAAGACTCCGGAGTGGTGAGCTCCCCCTCGGACATCATCTCCCTGGATTCCCAACACGACAGCATGAAATCCAAAGATAAGTGGGCCACAGACCAGGAGGACAGCAGTGACCAGGACCTGGCTGGAACCCCGGAACTGGGTCCCCACAAGAGCCCCACGTGGGAGTGGAGCAGCTCTGGGAACTGGCATCCCAGGTGAGTCTCGGGACAGCTGGAGAGGGGGAGCCCCTCCGAGGCTCAGGGAGGAAGGTCTTTTGTTCACGGTGACCCAACCAAGGCACGCCGGGTGCCCTCCAGAGCTGCCGCTCCTGATTTAGGGGCTCATTATCCATGCCCCTGTCTTCGTTCTCTTTCTAGACACGCAGATGTTTATAGGTAATACCTGAGATTGGCTTGTTTTTCCCGTTATGTAAATAGCATTATATGCTCAGTGTCCTTCTCACTCAACATCATATTTTTTAAGATCAATCCATGATGATATATGTCTTATGAGTTCATTTATTTTTCTACTTTTTAATTAATGGGCACTTAGGTCATTCTGGTTTTCCACACCACTGGAAACAATGAGGAAGTTGGGCCTATGTCTCAGTTTTCACATAGAGAGCTTCTTAGAAGAGAAATTCAGGAAAATTCATCCTCAGCCACAGACTATTGACCAATTGGTCTCCAAAATGATTGGCTTACAGCCCCTCCAGTGGGCTCTAACGGGCTGCCACTCCACACCAGCTTCAACACCTGTGATCAGTACACCTGTTCATTGCGCCTCGTACAGGTGTCTGATGACACTTCAGTGCTTCTTATTTTTTTTATTTTTCAAAGATTTTATTTATTTATCCATGAGAGACACAGAGAAAGAGAGAGGCAGAGACACAGGCAGAGGGAGAAGCAGGCTCCCTGCAGGGAGCCCGATGCAGGACTCGATCTCAGGACCCCAGGGTCACACCCTGAGCTGAAAGGCAGACGCTCAACCCCTGGGCCTCCCAGGTGCCCCTTCATGTGCTTTTTAAATTACAGTTTCCTGATTAGTAAGAATGAGCATTTTGCCATATGTTTATTAGCGCTTTGATTTTTTTCTTGCAGGAGTTGCCTTTCCACAGACTGCCCTTTTCTTAATTTTTTTTTACATTTTTTATTTTGAGAGAGAGATTGAGAGTGTGCCCTGGAGTGGGGAGAGGGGTAGAGGGGTGGAGAGTGGATCACTCTCAGAGCCACACTCAGGGCTTGATCCCATGACCCTGAGATCATGATCTGTGCCAATATCAAAAGTCAGATGCTCAATGGGTTGAGGCACCCAGGCACCCCCATAGACTGCCCTTTGAAAAATAAACAACTGGAATTTTATTTTTTTTTTAATTTAAAAAAAAAATTCATTGATTTCTTCTTAATCTGTAAATCAGTTCTCTACTACACACAGAGAGTCTTTAAGACTATGCCTTGAATGTAACTTATTTTCTCTTGTTGCTTAAAAATTGCTTTTTAATTTTAATATTCTTACATGTGTCCCTTTTTTCCTGAAAGTGTATGATCTTTGCATACGTAAGAGACCCATCTCATCCCCTGAGAGACTACAGATTATCTGAATTTCTTATGAAAGTTTAGTGTTGCTTTCTCACATCTGGGCTTCGCAACTACCTGGGTTTATTTTCGGGTTGATGTGAAGAAGGAGATCTATTTTTTTCCCACTGACTCCCAGCTCTGCTTTGGATCCCACGTATGCCCCCGGCGCTCTGTTCCTTAGCGCTGGTTCATCTGTCTGACATCGGCGCACAGCCCCCCACTGCCCTTGTTCCTTCCTTCCTTCCTTCTTCCTAGGAAAGGCAGGTTAATTCTCTGTGGCCCATCCATTTTTTTCACCCTTTAGATGTTTAACACAAACAACATTAGGGAAATATTAACAAAAATAAAGTGGAATAATAATTTCTAAAAAATTTCCTAAGTTGATCAACCAAAACAAATGCATGCCTTTGTATTTTTCATGCTTTGTTCCAGCGAAGTCCCTCTGGACACACAAATCTTGTACCTGGTTAATGTAATTGTAGTGTCAATAGTAATGTATTTTTTATTTATTTTTACCTACGGATTTATCATGTGCATTTGCCCATTTGTTAATTGTACTGTCTAATAATTTTAACGTCCAGCTCGTCCGTCTTACGGACCATTTCAAGGCCAAGTTTGTATTTCATTTGGCAGGAAATTAGAAGGTAGCAATTGCTTTCTTCCTCCCTGCCCACCCCCCGCCCCGCCCCCAACACAAGGTGTTGGCCTGTGCCGTTTGCATCTATGAGAGCAGAGAAAAATGATGGTATTTCCTTAGTCCAGTAAACACTTAAAAAAAAAAAAAAACAAAAACAAAACTTAACTCCCTACGGTCATCTCCAGGTCTCTTCTGTGAGTTTGCCCGGGGATCGCGTACCCCGAGCTCTACATCTGAAGCTAATCAGACGTTTTTAATTCTGGCCCCTAGGGATGCTCGCGTTAGTCACCCTTTGCTTTGCTGGCATTGGCTCCTGATGTAAAATCCCCGCTGACTTCCATCCAAATCTGGGAGTTAATGTTGCCTGTGGCCGCAGCCAGGATAATCATGCCGTCTTTGGAACCTGACGCTTTGTACCAGCAGGGAGAAGGGCATGTTTTTCTGCCCCCCGTCTCTGGGGCGCCATGGAATTTGAGAGTAGCGTGGTGGGGAAGGGAGGGGGGGGCTCTGGGTCCCCCAGCACCAAGGAGCTGCCCGGTCTTTGCAAGCCCCCGACTTGGCACAGCCCTGTGGTCTGCGTCTGCAGGCGGGGCTAATGCCTCCCACCTCTCAGAGGTCTGGGAAGCCTATAAATGCCCAGTGTGCTTGGCTCAGTACACATGGCCCGGCTATCAAACAGGATGCATTGTCAAAATTACTACTGTTCGTTTAGGAGACGGGGCACCATGAATTTTCCTGGCAGGTCACTTTCCTAAGGGTGGATGAAGGAGGATGGAGATAGCCTCTGAGCCCCCCAGGTCTGTCTGTTCTGTTCCATTATCTGCCACGGGCTAGGGATCCACCCTCTGCCCCTGACTTCTCAGGGAATGACCATCGTCAGTGCGATATTGTGATTCATAAGAAATATCTGTCTGCTCATTCAAAGGACCAAACATAAGCCTCATAAGTATTTGGTCTTCATCCACAGTAACCGGCTCACAGCTCCCAAAAGCCTTGGAATTTCCGGAGTGTTGAGGGTGATAAAGGTCTTTTGTTATGTTAATGGTGCCTTTTGGAATGCACCTTTGGGTGGGGGCTGGTTGCCAAGGGAGCCAACCTAATGACTAAAAGGTAGAACTTGCAGCCCCACTTCCTGACCTTCCTGGGAAGCAAAATCAGCCAATGGCCGTGGACTTAGTGATGCAATGAGGCCTCCTCCAAACCCAGAAAGGACCGCGTAGGAGAGCTGGGTTGGTAACCACCAACAGGTTGGCCAGAATGGGTCCTGGAGAAGCATGGAAGCTCCGTGCCCCTGCCCCCCACCTCTCCTTACGCATCTCTTCTTCTGGCTGTTGATTCATATCCTTTATGATATCCTTTAAGAAACTGGTCAACCTAATAAGCATTTCTCGGAGTTCTGTGAGTCGTCCTGGCCAATTAATTGAACCTAAGGAGGAGGGCGTTGGAAAGCCCCCAATCTGGTTGTGTTGCGGGGGGGAGCTGGCGTCCCAACTGTGGGGCTGGGGAGCAGCCCAGTGGGACTGAGCCCTCCGCCTGTGGGGTCGGATGGTGTCTCCAGGTCCCTAGTGTCAGAAGTGAGTTGAATTCTTGGACAGCCTGCTGGTGTCAGAGGAGTGCTTGCCCTTGAATCTGGAAACACCTAAAAAGTTTATTTTACAGTTTTCTCCACTGACAAGTTAGACCCCCTCAGGGACCGCAGTGTGACCTATCACGTATTTGTTTCCAAATGTCTGATTTTCCATCGAGTTCGGGGTGCCTGAGAAGCGGGTACAAAGCTGGAATTGCCAGCTCAGAGGCTCATAGGGGCCAGGCCGGTGATGATGGGGGTAGGCAGCCCCGAAAGCTCAGTCTTCTCTCCAGAAAGCAGCCTCGCACCCTTCTTCCAGACTCACCAGGAGGGATCGCAGACCCAGCGAGGCCGGCTTTTGAAGAGAAGCCAGAAATGGAGATTTTTACGTGAGGTCTCCCAAGTTTTCAATATTGGCAACCAAGTCAGACGTTCAGAGCCAAACCAAACACATCTGCGTGCCGGGTGAGGTCGCTCCCAGATGCGCACCCCCCCCACCCCCGTGTGGAGGGGCGCCCTGGCCCTTCCTCCTCTGCCCGCGGCTTTTCCAGAGCTGGAATACCTTTGGGGTTGCCTGGATGTCCCCTGTGGGACGGCTCTTGAGAAATATCCTCACAGATAGATACGTGCAGGGTGCAGGGCCTCCTTGCAGCCTCCTCTTCACGCGGTTCAGCCTTCTCCAAGTCCTGCAGGAAAGCAGCCTGTTTGAACAGCCCGCCTCTGTGCTGCTCACCCCCGCAGCTGAGGATGTTTGTGGGATGTTCATGGGATGAGGCTCTGATCAGCACTGTTTTTGAAATGCCTTCCGTCTGCACTGTCACACGGAAAGCCCGTGCAAGCCGCACACTTGCTTACGTGGATAGGGAAGGGTGCATCCCTCTGCGTGAGCGTAGCAGGTTCCAGAGGCGCGCTCTGTGGGCCTGTGTGCGCCAGGGGCGCCGAGAGCCTGAGCAGCAAGAAGCAGGGGGGCCCCAGGGGGCGGGAGCGCTGCGGCCAGACTCGGGTGGGGGCATGGGGCCTGGGCCCAGGGTCGAGTCTGCGGAACTCGGGCGAGCCAGGTGGGGCTCAGGGTGGTGGTGCGGTTCCGCGGGACAGGAACCCAGGCCGGGCACAGGCGGCTCCGGATCCCCCTGGAAGATCCCCGCTCTTCACGGGGCTGAGCTCGGCCACCGGGACAGAGACCTTGTCGGAACAGGCGCGAGTTCCTGACGCCTGTGCTCCCGGGCTGCAGCCGCGCGGGGACAGCAGGGCAAAGCCTGTCCTCGCGGCCCTGCCGGTCCCCGGTGCAGCCTCGGCTCCGGTGGCAGGTTGCGCAGGTGAGAAGGGCCGTTCCCATGTGGCCAGTGGCAGTGCCCAGGCGGTGTGGCGTCCGAGTGCCAGGCCCCGGGGGCACGCAGAGCACGGGGCACCCTCTGCGGTGCCGGGCAGGCTGAGCACCTGGGGCCTGTCCCCAGTGAGTGGGCGCGGTGAGGGGCCCCGTCCCTCGGGCGCCCCTTCGTCACCCGGGTGTCCCCGAGTACTGCTGGCTATGGTGCCAGACACCGCGAGGGAGTGACAAGACCCGAGTGCGGGGCCTCTGGAGCCAAGTCCCCGGGTGCTCGGGTTCTTCTCCTTTCTCCGCACCCTGCAGGCACGGGAGCCACGCGAACGCCTTTGGCTAGCATCGCCGCAGGCCCACGCCGACCACCTTGAGGCCAAGCGCGACTTCCTGAGGCCTCCTGTCGGGTTGGCCTCGGCTGGGCCTGGCCTTCCGCCACCATTCAGCCGGGTGGCACAGTCGCGGCCCCGTGCCCCCCGCGCTTGATTTGGAGGCTCCACTCTGGCTGCTGCAGCCGCCACCTCCGGCCGGGCCCCGCCTACGGCCCTTGGAGCCACGTTTTGAATGCGAGACTCTCAAGAATTAATACTGGTTTTCTAAAAAGAGCAGGTGTGAGTGCTTGGTAATAGCTGGCATGCGTCTTGTGCGCCGTGATCTGCAGATGACATGTTTTCCATCAAGTCGTTCGGTTGGATCCAGTTCTAATCTTTGGTGGCAAAATAAGTGTGCGCTCAACGCAAACTCGGGACGACACATTGCCGGCAGTTTCCGCTAGACTCGGCGCAGCCGGTAAAGAAGCCCAAGGTAGAAGTCAGCCCAGGAGCACAGGCGCAGCACAGATGCATGCGTGGGGACGCCCTTTATTCCAGGGACGCTGGGGGGTGGCCCCATGCACAGCTCCCCCCGGGGCTGGGATCACCCCATGGGACCTAGCTGCATTTGCTGAGACATCTCCTCCCAGATGTGCTTTCCCTTTGCATGCGGCCTGGGCTAACACGAGGCCTAAAACGTAGGAGCAGCGAAAGGCCAGAGTCAGACTGCCTGCGTCACATCTGCTCCTTGAGGGCAACTGTGCCTTTGGGCCCGTGACTTCACCTGGCATGGATTTCCTTTGCACGTGGAAAGATGCAGGGGCCCCGACCCTGAGAACAGTGCTTGCCTCCCCTGCAGCCCTCAAAGCCAACAGCTGCTATTGTCCGTGGCCGTCGAGGTATCACAACTGCCCGAGGAAGAACAGAAATGGGATTTGCTGGTGTGTACACTCTGCATCTAGCTCCGATCATCTGCGTCTTCATCGCACCTGTGGAGGGAAGCGAAATGTGTCTCCGTGCGTTTGTGCGTGATGAGGGGAGAACACGGACAGGCTGTGCCTCCTACCTGCCTGGGGGACATCACAGTGAGCTTGTGTTACCTCTAAACCCTCAAATCCTAAAGGCAGTCTCGCTGTGAGCAATGTGTCTGTCGGGGTACCAGCGCTGTGGGACTCTAAAAGCTGGGGGTGCCTTTGGGGAACACCGGTTCAAGCAGCAGGGAGTAGATGAGAGGTTGTGGCTGTGTTCGTTAATGCTAGGACCCCACTGAAGGCAGGGATGGAGCCCCAGAGGACAGAAGGTGCAGCCCTTCTAGGAGTAGGGGCCCCCCTGCCTTACCTGCCATCCCCCGTGCCCCCATCCTCTGCCTGGAGCCCCACTTGACAGCGTGCCGTGGCACGAGGACGTTAGAAGTAGACCCTGCTAGGCCCTATAGGGCATGAGTTTCTGGGTCACGTCGAGGCACTGAGGGTGCTCAGGCCCACGGGGGGGCTGGAAGAGACTGGGTCCTGCCTTTCCAGCAGCTGGTCCCGGCCCGGGGCCCCAGGACCCTAAAGCCACAGGAACTCCGTGACCAGCAGCGCGTGCGAGCATCTCACATCTCTCGAACCCTAGAACCTCGCGACTGGAGAGCGCTTACAAACTGTCTCCTGGAACCCGGACACTTTGTAATTACGTTTGCAAAGGAGCATTTAAAGACCACTCCAAAAATAAATAAATGCCAACCACTCCAGATCTTGCACAACCTGTGCCTCTCAGTGTCGAATACACAGACTCGGGTGAAGGAAAGAACTCTTCATATTAATTACTTGATGATATGTAACGACGGTAATGATGTGGCTTAGGTATCGGGTTAAATCAAGTGTGCTAATTAAGGTGTTATAAAGGCGAAGTTAAAATGCTTAATTAAAATTAATCTCAGTTATTTCTCCTTACTGTTTTTAATGGGACTATGATTTGTGGTTTGGGGGTGGGTTGTTTTTTTTTTTTTCCAACCACAAGATTTTATTTTTTTTATTTTTATTTTTTTAAGATTTTATTTATTCATGAGAGACACAGAGAGAGAGAGGCAGAGACACAGGCCGAGGGAGAAGCAGGCTCCATGCAGGGACCCCGATATGGGACTCGATCCCGGGACCCCAGGATCACGCCCCGGGCTGAAGGCAGCGCTAAACCGCTGGTCCACCGGGGCTGCCCACAACCACAAGATTTTAAATGACACCTGTGGCTCCCATTCCACTTCTAGGGGACGCGGTAGGTCTAGAACTCAGAAGCTCCATAAATACAAGAGCGCTTGTAAATGGGAGGGGAATTCAAGTACATATGAGTGTCATCAACTGTATATTTTCCCAAGCCTCTTGCCTTTCATGTACCAAGTAATTGTTGTGAAAATGCATGAATCGGTTTGGTTATCATCAGCAAATTGAATCACTTCCTGAAAGGGACTTTTTTTTTTTTTTTTTGATTCTATCATCAGATAAATTACTTAAAGAAACTCCTTTAGCTACATCAAAAAGAAAAATGACCACTCAGCCAGGTAAGCATCTGCCTTCTGCTCAGGTCATGATCCCAGGGTCCCGGGATCGAGTCCCGTGGTGGGCTCCCTGCTGTGGAAGCACCCCTTTTTCTCTCTCTTCGACACCCACTTGCACTCTCTCTCTCAAATAAATACATAAAATTTCTTAAAAAGGGAGAAATGACCTCATGTGACTGAATGGGTCAGAATCAGCCCATGCTCTTTTTTTATTCTTTCTCATATAAAATGACAACCAAAAAAACAAAAACAAAAAACACCTACGTACCGAGGTCTGATTTGACAGGACTGCTCCTCATCGTCCTTCTGCCCGAAGCCGGGGCTCGGCCACCCCGACGCCCTGACCCCCTGCCCTTCCTCGCTCGAGGTGGACGCAGCAGTGGCCCGCACACCGTGCTCACGGCAGTCACACTCCGTGTGAGAAAAGGCTGTTGGTGCTTTATTCAGCGTGTACAACTCAGTATCAGGGTGTCTGCGCCGGGTTTGTTTGCTCTTCATTTTTCTTGGTCTTGAGCCAAAACAGACTGTCAACATGAAGCCTAGCTGCAGACTGGGGTGTGTTGGGGGTGCGGACGGTGCCCAGGAGAGCAACATCTGTGCACGTTCACTTTCAGCTCCAGAGAGCGGACGCCCCTTGCCAGCTGTTGCCTCCGGGGACACACGTTCTTGGGTTCACCTGCTCAGCCCACAGAATGCCAGCCTCAGTCTCTGGGATGAACTGCCCTAGACCTGATTTTTGCAGGGACAGAGGAAGGGTTGCAATCCATGACTAACCCTTTGGGGGCAAGTAGACAGGGCTGGGTGAGGAAGGAAAAGCAGATAGCGCTGAATCCCTCCCTCGGGAAATTTCACATGAGCTGGCAACATAGGTGTGTTGACATTGGCTCCAGGTTTTGCCAAATAATCCATTTGCGAGAAGCACAGGGCCCAGAGCACAGGGACTTTGCATTGCATCAGAGAGGAGCCAAGTAGTCTCCAGGCCTAGAGATGCCAGGGGGTCTGCAGCCTCGGGAGCAATACCCGGCCAAGGACGGCGGGCAGACCCTCCCTCCCAGGCTGCTGGCTCCAATCACATGTCTACCCCGTCCCCTTGTGCAGGCAGGGCTCCAAGGAACCAGGCCTGGGTCGGAGGATCTGGTCACAGGACCATGTGAGGTCTGAGGCGGACAGAGGGGGATCAGACAGTGTCAGCAGAGCCAAAACTGAGCAACGGAACCTGGGGGAGTCTGTGCGGTGCCACTGAGGCCAACAGAGGTGAGGGGGTGCAAGGGAGCAGAGGCAGGCAGGAGGGAATAGGACTCGGCGCAGGGTCCCCAGACTTCAGCACGAAGGCTCGGACTGTGGCAGGGTGGGGAACAGCTGAGGAGCCCCAAACCCTGGAGTCTGGCTCCTCATGGCTTCTTAGGGGGCAGCCTCAGGCTTGGGTCTGGCTATGAGAAAGACAGAGAAGAGCTCGCACGAAGGCCTGGTCTCTGCCACCATTTATGGTTGTCAGGCTGACAGCTCCTCACTGGGATTGTTCCATACTGGTAACAAAATCAAACCGTAAGCATGATGTACCCTGCGTATTTCACAAAAATGTGAACTAGTTTGCAAAAAAGAGTTCTCATTCATGGTCAAGAAGGGCCCCAAAATATTTAAAACATTGCCAATGGGGCACCTGGGTGGCTCAGTTGGTTAAGTCCAACTCTTGATTTCAGATCGTGATCTCTGGGTCGTGGGATCAATCCCTGCATCAGGCTCTGCACTGAGTGCAGAATCTGCCTGAATGTTTCCCTCTCTCTTTCTCTAATCAATAAATATAGTCTTTAAAAATTTGCTAAGAAATTGCTTAGCATTCAAGCTATAGAATCCATGGCAAAAATGATAAAATAGTGTAGTTCCTCCATTTCAACAAATCACAGTGGTTAGTGGTGGTTGTCTGAATTTCTACCACCCTCGTCCACGGGCGTGTGCTATTTCTAGATCACCATGCTCCCCCGTGTGCATATATCTTGATTTTTTTTTCCCACGCAACCGCGCTGGCTTAAGCATTGATCTGTGTCTCCACATGGACTCCAGGCTCATCATATTCACAGATTTTAAAGCCCTTTCAAATCAACACGCAGTGTTGCTGGATATTCTGGAATTCCTCCCATAAACTCGACGAACATCATTCGTGTTTCCATTCCGCTTGCTATGGGATCATTTCCTTAAGGCAACTCACCAAAGGAGACTCGTGAACCAACTGTTCTTACCAACGTAACGCGATGTTTTGGTTTCTCAACGCGCATTTCCACGACTTTCCGGTAGCAACATGTGTGAGGGTCTCAGCTTTGCTGCATTTCGTCAGCTTGCAGTGACTTGTGTCTAGTTTAACGTTTATAACGTGATGGCATTAGTGGGATTTTTGTCTTAAATGGGTTTCTAATTCATACCAATATTTCCCTGCTGTCTTAGAGCTCTGTGGCTTGACATACTTTGAAGCAAAAGCAAGTACTTTGAAGCAAAAACACTTGGAGGATTTTATTTAGCTGGGCCTTAAGCATCCCCAAACGTAGAGCAAGCATTTTAAAAAGCGCGGTTTTCGGTTTCAAATACAATCTAACGTAGCACCGTGCGTTAAAAAAAAAACCCTCTGCCCCGTACTTTGTTACCTATTTAAATTAAATGTATTTAAACCATCAGGTTCCATGAAAGAGAAAACCACAACTTTAACAAAATGCACTCAATTAGGGCCCCAGCAAGAGCGGTCGGCAAGCAGCCTTTGCTCCGTCCGATCCTTAGTAATTGGCCCACATGCCCACACATCCCCAACCAGCCCCTTTTGTCTGGCTTGTCAAAGGACATTAGCGGAGACTAATCTGGAAGCCGCTTCCTGACTCCTAAAAGGACACAGCCACCAAGTAAGAAAGACTCATTTATCAGAACACAAACTCTGCTACGTAAGTGAGGATTGCGGAGAGCCCATGTGGTGCATCATTATCTGGCCCTGATTAGCAACGATGGAAATTGGTCCTCAATTTTAACAATCAGCGGAAAAGACCTCCGGCTTTCACGGAAGGGAGACAATGGCCCCCGACATGTCTCTGTTCTCTCGCCGCGGAGAGAACAGAGACGAGAGCCCTTGCAAAGGCTGCCCTGAAATTGTTTTGGCACCCGTCGCCCCGTGGACGGTACTGCCCCGGTGACGCAAGGCGAGATCCGGCTCTCCTCCGTGGGCGGCTTGACATCTTCCTAGATGTCCGGGTGGCGGGGGCCACATCGTGCCTCTGGACCTCAGACCTGGCCGGCTCCCCCTCCCCTGCCCCCCGCCCAGGGTCTGGAGCCCCGGTGACCTTGGGCGTGTATCTCCATCTCTGGGCACCTGGTTTCCTATCTGTAAACAACGAGAGCACTACCTGCCTTATACATGGCTTGTGGGGTTTATAACCAGATAATCCGTGCGACAGTCCCATCTGTGGCGGGTGCAGGCTGCCCTGGGCTCCCGGGAGGTGTTTCCTCCAGTCTCGAGGGGACGGTCATCACTGTCCCTGCTGTTGTCATTGTTGCTTCTGCGTGCACACACGTGTACACACACACACACACACACACACACACCTGGTCTGTGCCCCGGGGGCTGCAGGACCCCCACGAGCAAACATGACTGTGCCTTGTGCCTTCCTCACGTGTTTCCAGAAAATAGTAAAAAGGAGAATGAGAGAAATGAATGCCCTTCCTTTCTGTCTGGTCTTCCCTAGACCTGAAGCTGCCCTAACCTCCGACAGCAAGGAAGACCTGTCTATCACCGGGCGGTTCCAGAAAACCCTTGAGGAACTGGACGAGGAGCTGGCAGGTGAGGCCCCCCTCCCTCCTGCTGCAGTATTGCACCCTGTGGCCCTAGACCCTGGGGGTTGTTTTGTCCCATCAAGCTCCATGCAGCTGCAGGAGGGAAGGTTCTGGGTGGGTGAGCACAGCCCCAGAGGTCGCCTTCCATCGGGGCTGGTGCTGTGGGGACGTCTAACAGCTGCTCACATGCTCTCTGGACCATCCCGACTTTGCACATTAGGAGGGACTCCACACACGTCAGGAAAGCAAAGTTCTCCGGCCCCAAGTTGGTTTGGGAAACCCTGGATGACACAGGTGAGCAGCTTCCCTGACTGAGATGTCCACCCCGCTGCTTGCTGACCTATAGCACATTTCGAAGGGCGACTCCGTAGGCACCGCCTGGACCACCCACCCGCTGGTGGTGAAGCACCTGCTATTGTGCAGACAGGTTTTGGGAGGTGGGGAGATAGTGCTGCACAGCTGCAGCAGATGCAGAAGCTCCCAGGAGGCCACCAGGGAGCCTTCCAAACAAGAGCCCACAGCGACAGTGGTGCAGAAGTTAGATCCTGGCCGGGCCTTAAGGGAGAACAAAACAAAAGCCAGAAGGAAACAGATGGCAGAGCCGATGGGTAGTCCCCTCGTTGTCTGCCTTTTGTCCTCAGAAGACGTGGTAAACAGAGCTGAAACGCTAAGTGGGGCGTCCCGTGTCCCTGTGGCTCGGACCACGTGTGCTGCATCCCTCAGAGATGCCCGAGGTTCATCACCTACGTCTTAAAGGCGTGAGCACGTCGTCCCATGTGGCTCGCGGTGCTTCTGATGAACGAGAGCAAGCTGAAGGTCGAAACCCCAAAGTCCCCTTCAGGTTCCATGCGGAGGCTGTTTCCAGGGGCCCCAACCCACAGATCTTGTTCATAATTGAAGGATGTTGGCAAAAATGTGGTACTAATTGGCCCGGAACCGTTCCCAGTGATGCCAACCTGTGCTTGTTTGTCCCTCTTTGCAGAACGAGACGGGACCCCCCACCTGCCGACCGGGCCCGCGAGCGGCGTCTCCCACCACCGCATGCCGGACGCCACCGGCCCCGACGGAGAGGCCGACGTGATCCCGGTCACCTTCATCGGGGAGGTTTTGGATGACCCCGTGGACTCGGGGCTGTTTTCCAATAGAAACAACAACGCTGGTTCTTTTGACCTAGGGGGCGTGGCTGACAGGGGGGCGCCCCCCATGCCCCCCGCGCCCCCGCCGGAGGAGCACAGCCGGCCACTCGGAAGGAGGACACACGTGCCCCACTCACCCGCTCCTCCCCACGACATAGGGACAGAAAGCAAGCCTGCCTCGGCCAACCCCTGTGATGCTGAAAATCTGAATAAAACAGAGCCCGAGACGGGCTGTGCGGCGGCGCTGCACACGCACCCCCCAGACACGCAGGGGGGCGGAGAGGGGCCCGGCCCTGGCCTCGGCGGGAAGGCGCAGGCCCACGAGGCGGCGAGGCTGCAGCCCGCGAGGGGCAAGGAGGCCCAGGGGGCAGGTAGTGGCCCAGCTCCACCGCCCTGGTATCAACGGGACCCCAGCCCCGGGGGAAGCTACGGACTGAAATACGGCCTCACGACGTACAAAATCGTCCCCCCGAGGTCGGAGATGAGGTGTTACGACCGAGGAGTGTCGCTCTCAACGGGTGCCATCAAGATCGACGAGCTGGGGAATCTGGTGAGTCCCCACGCGCACGGGGGCAGGACCATAACCCCGTCGTCATCCACTCTCGACGTGGAAACCCAGCCCGTTGGAAAAGTCAAAGAATTCTGGAGGTCCGGCTCCACGGAGACACGCTCAGGCCAGGGGACCCCCGGCCCTATCACACCCCCGAAGCCGAAGCCTCGAGATGTGGGACGCGGGGCGGAACCGAGCTTCCCGGGCCCCGCAGCGCCGCAGCCCCTGCAGCAGCCCGCGCGCCCCGAGGAGGCCAGAAGCCGGCTGCCCGCCCCGGCCACTTGTCCCGTGAACGTGCCAGCAGCGAGCGCCACGGAAGTCTCATTTCTGAAGCCTCAGAGGAGGACCTCCAGTCAGTACGTGGCCTCTGCCATTGCCAAGCGCATCGGGCCCCAGGGCGCCCCGGCCGCTGCGGTGAGGATGCCCGGGAACGCACAGCAGGACGGGGAAGGCCGGGCGCCGGCCCTACAGCCTCCCGCCCGTGCTGACCCGGGGGCGGCGGCCGGGGGCGCCCAGGGCAGCAGCCTCGAGGGAGCGTCGTCCGCCCAGGCCCCTCCTGCTGGCCTCCGCAGGAGCCCCTGTGTCCCCCCGGTCACCGTGTCCCAGCACGATCGCGTCTGCACGGTGCAGAGCTGCAGCCTCCGGGGAAGGCAAAGCCCAGGCCACCCCGGCACCAGCCCCGCGTCCGCCCCCCAGTGCAAGCTGGACAGTCCCCCCCGCCCCCGCTCAGGAGACGACCAGACCCCTGGCAGGACCCTGGCGAATGGGTCCAGGTGGGTCCCCCTCCACACCAAGCCCCCTCGCTCCCCGGGCGGGCTGGACACCAATGATGGCGCCAGGCAGGAGCCCCTGGAACAGGAGGAAAAACCGAGTGTGCCGTGCACAGGACACGAACCCGATGGCACCCTGCCCCCCAGCATCTTCGGGCCAAAGAAGAAATTCCGCCCAGTGGTCCAGAAGCCAGCTCCGAAAGACACGTCGCTGCACAGCGCCCTGATGGAGGCCATCCACTCGGCAGGAGGGAAGGACAGGCTGCGCAAGGTGAGCAGCGGGCCCACGTGAGGGCACAGGCGTGGGCGCAGGTGCCGGGGGGCACCAGAGGAGGGGAGGGGCGAGTGGGACAGCGGGGCGGGTGCCCGGGTTCCGGTTCCCCCCGGCTGCCTCACAGTATATAGAACCACGGGGGGGGACACAAACCAACAGCCTGGGGTCGACCCCCCTGCCTTTAAGCCCCCGACTCCCCTGGGGACCAACAATAACATGTCCACATCCGGGCCCAGGGGAGCGGCGGGGTGGGGGTCGGGGGTCGGGGCAGAGCATCCCCGAGCGGTCCTGGACCCAGGGGTGAGTCCATGAGGAGGCAGGCCAGGGCCCCTCGCACCTGACGCTCCTGCACTTCAGCAGCTCGGAGGGTCGCCGTTCAGTAACGATAGGGACGGTTTGTGACGCTGCCCCCACCCCCACCCCCAAACGTACTGGGGACTCGGCTCCGAAGGCCAAGACGGGGAGAGCCTTGCTGCATTTTGCAGATGGGAAACCGAGGCAGGGCACAGTCGAGGGCACGCCCTAGGTCACGCTGCCAGAAGGCAGGGACCAGGGTCCTCATTCAGGCCTGCGAGGCTTCAGGGCGCACACCGGCTGCATGAGTCCGTCGTGCCGAGCCTCACCCGCGCGCGGGCCCTTTGCTCCTTAGGCGCCCGGAGCCCAGTCTGCAGTGTTCCCTCCCCAGCGCCCCGTGACAGGTGTTCCTCCTCCGGGTGGGGGGGAGCTGTGCATCACCCCAGAGCCCTCCGGGCAGCTACTGCTTTTCCTGCGGGCCGCCCCCAGCCCGCATTCCCCTTCCGGGTGACCCGTGTTGACCCTGAGTATTCCAGGTTGCAGAACCCGGCTCCGAGGGCGGCCCGAGGAAGCCGTCCTCCGCAGAGCCAGCGGGCGAGCGCTCCGCGCTGCTGGCGGCCATCCGAGGGCACAGCGGGGCCTGCAGCCTGCGGAAGGTAAGAGGAGGCTGGCAGGGCGCGGTGGCACCGTCCCCCATCCCCACAGCCCCCTTGCGGCGCCACGCAGGCCGGGGCCGCCCCCTCCCCCCGGGTCGGGAGCATCTGCTAAGCCACCATGAGAGAGACAGCCCCTGCACGCGAGGCCTGGGTGACCCCAGAGCTGTGCACCTGCCAGGCTGGCTTGGGCTGCATCCTGCCCTCTCGGGGACCCGGTGTGGCTGCGGGGACGGGCAGCCCCTGCATGCGAGGCCTGGGCTTCGTGCATCTGCTGTGCACTGGAGCCGTGCACCTGCTGGGCTGGCTAGGGCTGTGTCCCGCCCCTTCGGGGACCCGGGGTGGCTGAGGCCTGGGCGCCCCCAGAGCCGTGCACCTGCCGGGTCGGCTGGGGCCATGTCGCACCTTCTTGGGGACCCGGCGTGGCTGCGGGGCTGCCTCACCTCCGGGCACAGGGGCTGCTGCCGGGATGCTCGCCTGGCCAGGCCTCAGGAGCCCAGGTGCTCGGGCTTGGGGGCAGGACACAGTTCTCCAGCATCCCGCTGCACAACCCGAGGCCCAGGGTGACAATGTGTTACTCCCCGAAAACCGGGCGGAGTGGGCAGGTGGCCTCCGGTGTGTGCTCACCCGCCGAGGCGCAGCAGGAGGGCAGGGTGGCTCAGGGAGGCGGCACTGCCACCCCGCTCCCTGCCCTCAGCGCTGGCTGGGGAACTGAGGCAGCGAGGCTGCACCCGCGGGGGCACTGCGGGCTGAGCGAGGCGGCGGGCGCCCCCCCCAGATGCCCTCTGGGACCTTATCGTGTACCACTGTCATTGCTAGGTGTCCTCCTTCGCCTCCGAGGAGCTGCGGAGCCTCCGGGACGCCGAGCTGTCACAGCAGGAATGCGGATCGCCGCTGGAGCCCCCAGCACTACCTGAGCTTGGCATCCCGGCCCCGCCAGCCCCACCGGCCCCGCGCCCTCCAGCCACCCAGGCTCCCCCTGCGCCCAGGACGGCATCCAGGTCCAGCTCAGGCAGCCCCGCCGAAGCCAGGCAGGCCCTGATGGACGCCATCCGCTCCGGCACAGGGGCCGCAAGATTGAGAAAGGTGACAGTGGGTGGCCGTGCGATCGTTCGTGGGGGGCCTGGGAGGTCACCCAGGAGCCACGTGGCAGTAAGTCCCTCGCCCCAGGGAGCAGAGGGAGAGCGCCTTCACCATGGGGTCGCCTGCAGACCAACTCCGGGGTCCCAGCAGGGTCCCCTCCGCACCTGCACCCCTAACTGCATCTGCACCACCCCCTCCGCTCTGGTCCAGGGGAGGCCGGCGGCCTGTTGTCACGCCAACCTCTTCGTCCTCCCTGGGGTGCCCAGCCTTTCTGGCAGGACCCTCAGAGATGCAGGACCATCGGGGTAAAACTCAGAAGCCCCCCCCCATATCATACAAGTTCTGCGTTGCCAGGGATGCTACTTACGGGAAAATGCAACAGGGTCGGTTTGACACAGAAGGAATCATCCTTAGACATGGCCGGCACCGGGGTGCGTACCTGGCTCAGTGAGTTGAGCACCTGACTCTTGGTCTCAGCTCAGGTCTTGATGGCAGGGTCCTGAGTTCCAGCCCCGCGCTGGAAGTGGAGCCTATTTAGAAAAAAAAAAAAGTCAAAAAACGACTGGCATTTTTCAAGGCAATTAAAAGTACATTTGCCTTCAGGGCGTGAACGAGATAATTTCTCGGCCTCCGTATCTGTGGGAGAAATTTCCAGCTCTGGTGAGAGCACTTGTGGGTCCTTCTTGAGTGGCACCTGCCCCTCCTGAATGCAGGGCCCGCTTGGACGGCCAGCACCCACTTCCTTCCCCGAGTCCATCCTGCGCTCACGGTAACGGGGAGCCTGCATGCACCTGACAGCCCTCATTGGTCTGTCGTAAGGGCGTAACTTGGGGAGCCTGGAACGCACCCCAGGCACCCGGTTAATCTGTGTTTACATATAAGACATTCACACGTCCAACCATCTAGGCTGCAAGCATTTCCCGAGGAGCCCCCGGGGTCCAGGGCTGTAGTCCTGCTCAGGACAGACCATGGGCGAGGCAGGGTCTGCGCCCTCGCCGGCTCTCAGCCACAAAGGGAGGGTGTGGAGCATGTCGCTGACCCTAGGGCCTTCTCACCAACTTAGGGACGTGATGAGAGGCCCAGAGATCCCTCCTCGTGTGTCGTAGCTTTCCTCCAGGTTTATGCTTTGTCACCCACTTGGGCATAAAGGCTGTGGCTTCTGTCCCCTGGACAGGCAGGCGGGGGGCAGACATGACGACTAACCCCAGGCCTTACCAGGGGGGACACTGCTGCTGAGGCTCCCTATGGGCCCAGCGCGGGCAGCCCAGTGGCTCTGGGGACCCCGCAAGGGGCCTTGCCCCCGTTCCCGCCTCTGCTGGGGCCTCGTGGGACTGCGGGAGGGGAGTGGTGCCGGCCACTCGTGCCTCATGATGCATGGTCTTGACCATGGACCCCAAGAGACGCCATCAGGCAGGTGACCCCATCTCCATCAATGCCCAGGAGACAAACCAATGGCAGAGGCAAACCTCTTGCTTCCAGGCCCGTGGGTGTCCTCCTGGGGGCAATCAGAGAAGCCACAAACGGTGACCTGTGTGGGAACATGCAAGTCACCCCGAGCCGTAATTGCGCCGCTCGCTCAGTTTGGGCCGCTCGTTATGTGAACCTCGATGACGTGTGGGTCAAAGTGGACAAGGTCAGAGTTCAGGCGGGTCAGTCCTGGCTGTGCTGCCCTGGGGCATGGGACCGTGTGGCCCGGTTCACATCTATCCGGTTACCTGTTTCCCTGGGAAGACACCAGTGCGGTGACCCCTTGCAGCCCTCCTGGCAGCCAGTCCCCCGTGGTTTCCCAGCCACCCCCGACACCCCACATGTTCCTGCGTTCAGCACACAGGGCCTCCGAAACGTCGCGTGGGTTCCCCTCTCATAGCATCACGCCAGCTCCCTTCGTGCCCAACCACAGCTCTAACTTCTAGAATGATCAGTGCCGCGGCTTGGTGCTCACCCCTCCTAGCGCACGGCAGCACCGTGCCCGGGCCTGGCGCACAGAGGGTGCTGGGTACCGGTTCCCAGGGACAAGGGACAGAGGGAACTAACTTACCCGTAGCCTGGTGGGGTTCCCGGCTCCCGCCTAGGAGCGCAGCACCCCCTGCGCCCGCACGCCCATCGCCCTCCTATTCCATCAGCCCTGTAACACCGTGCCGAGAACCGGCTTCAAGCTGGAAAAAACTGTCCTCTTTTCCTTTGGAAAATTAGATGCGTTCTTTACCTCCCCCGTGTCCCCTTCTTCGTCCTGTTCCCATTCTTCCAAGTTGGCCAGTAGCTCAGCAGCGCCCCGGACGGAGCTAATCTGTCCGCAGCGGGAGCAGGGAGCTCGGTAGACAGTCCTGCTGCTCCCACACTTCCTTTCCTCCACTGGACACCATTGCCCTGTCACCACTGTCCCTTTTGCCTCTTTCCATCTTAACATCATTCCTCTTGGCAGGCAAGGAAACACCACGAGTCGTGGATATTTTTACGACTTTCTGGGTTGGCCTCAAACCCTAAGCTTTGTCCCTTCGTTGACTTTCTTCTTGTTCAACCAAAACAAAAGGGGGCCTGTCGGGAAGCCTGAAGCTGCTGGGACACAGGGGACCATCCCGATGCTCTTGGGCCATGCGGTGCTGTCGTCCGCACACCCTCTGCCTGGGTGGGCGCCCACCCCACTCTGTGCTCACCTTGGTTTGGTCACATCTGTGCTGGCGCTGGCCCACTCATCATGTCAGCAGGCGCTGTCCCTGCCTCAGCCCAGAGAGCAGTCACCTACCGACGTGGCTTAAATTTGGGTCAACGCCAGCGGCCATCCGTAGGGTTGACTCTGGTAAACTGCTTGGTTCACCAAGCTCCCTGCCGTTGAATTGTTGTGTGAGCCAGGTCTTCTTAGTGCTGTCCTCATGCATTTCCATTTTTATACAACACTAAGGAGTTTTTCCTTTCCCCTTCTCAATATTTTCTTAATTTACTGAGACCTTTTCAAATCTGGATCCAACCATCACATTGGTAATTGCAGTGGTGAGCACGCCTTCCAGGTCTCCAGCCCGGCCATCGATTCAAATACTCACCGGCCCAGGGTTCCCACGGTCTGACACTCGGGTGTCACGGGCCCGCCCGGAGCAGGCTCGCTGCCGGGGGAGGAGGTGATGGCCAGGCCATCCCGGCTTCACCAGCCTGCCCTCGACTGCCCAGCCACCCACACTCCCCTGGACCCTCTAGATCCTGAGAGACTGACCATAGCAGCACAGAACCGCTCTACAAAGGCAGCTTCTCCCCATGTGCCCGACTTCAGGTGACAGAGGCACACCAAGCCACTCCTGCCCACTCCCAACCCTCATTCAGTTGTCACCCCAACTCATCCGCCGGAAAGCTCAGTGAAAGGAGACAGTGGGGGGCACCTGAGCAGCTCACCCAGCTGCCCCTAATTTTTTTCACTTTAATTGAGATATTATTGATTCAGAGCACTATGTAAGTTTGGGGTGTACAACAGAATGACCTGACTTAACATATGCTGTGAAACGATCACCATAGTAAGTTAACATTCCTCATCTTATGGAGATAGAAAAAGAAAAAGGTTTTTTGTTTTGTTTTGTTTTTTTGTTTGTTTTTTTGCTTTGTGATGAGAACTTTTAGGATTTACATTCTCAACAGCTTCCCTCCATGCCTTATGGCGGTATGAGCTGTAGTCCTCGTGCTGTGCATTACATCTCTGGTTCGTATGTATCTTATAACTGGAAGCTTGTACCATATGACCCCCTTCATCCAGTTTCCCCCTCTCACCTCTCCCTGCCTCTGGTAACCATAGGTCTGATCTCTTTTTCTATGCATTTGAATTTTTTTAAGATTACATATATAAGTGAGATCATACAGTAGTTTTCTTGTCTGACTTACTTTATTTAGCCTATCTATCGACTTATCCACCCCCTACCCACCCACACAAAGTCTTATTTTTTATGGATTTTTAAAGTAAATTACAAACACCAGTACACCTCCCTCCTAAATATTTTAATGTGCATATTATTAGAGGCTCATATTTTTTAATTGTTTCTGAGACAAAATGTTTGTACAACGAAATGCACACACCTTAAGGGCACCATCTGGTGAGTTCAAAAACTTAAGAGGGTCAGAAGAAACAGCACCTAGAGCTCACACAGCCAGACTAGAAAACTTTGTGTGGCTCTCAGGCTGCACGGCACATCTTCAAAGCAACACCCAAAACCATCCAACTGTTTCCACGTAATTGCATCCCAGAATAAAGCTCAAGAATGTTTGTAGGAATCCAAAAATATGCAGCACCCAACAAGGTAAAATTGACAGTGTCCGGCACCCAACCAAAGATTACCCTTACCACAAAGAGTCAGGAGGATATGAAATACTGTATGCTGAAAATGAATCAATGAAAACCTCCCTAAAATAGACACAGATGTTAGAATTGGCAGAGGAGGATATGGAGACAGTTAATATAATTATTTTTAAAGAAACCAAATATTACCATTTATGTTCTGTGACCACAACAGAATTAAATTAGAAATCAATAACAAAATGATCCTGGAAAATCCCAAATGTTTAAAAACTAAATAACATGGCTCTTAATCACCCATGGGTCAAGAAAAAAATTAAAAGGGGAATTACAAAGTATTTTGAACCAAATGTAGGTTTAAACACAATATAAAGTACATTTGCTTCTATAAAGTCAGTAGTTGGGGGAGAATCCTATAGCACCATATAGCACCACATCACTGTCTAGAAAAGAAAGACCACAGATGAATGACCTCACTCCCATCTTTAAGAAACTAGAAAAAGAAGAGTAAAAATCAAGCCTAGAGTGAGCAGAAGAAGATAAATCATAAAAGAGCAGAAATCAATGAAAGAAAAAAGAAAAAATCATTTAAACTAATGGCTTATTCTTTTACAAGACCAATACAGGTGATCAACTTCTAGCCAGACTTATCAGGAACAAGAAAGAAGACAATTTGTCAAGATCAGCAAGGAAGGAGGTAACATCACTATAGATTCTAAAGATATTAAAAGGATAATAAGGTAACATTATGAACAACTTTATGAAATAGACAAATTCTTTGAAAGACACAAATCAAAGCTCACTCAAAAGGAAATAGATAACCCAAGTAGCCCCATATCTATTAAATTTAATTACAACTCAGAAGTCTTCCTCTACCCATACACACAACAAAAACAAAGCACTGACACCAACACCAGGTGACTTCACTAGGGAGTTCTGCTAAACACAGGACATTCACTGAGCAGCATATCCAAATTTTCTAGAAATTCTGTTCACAATTTCCTGAGGAAGAGAGATGACCCCCCAACTCATTCTACAAAGACAGTGTTACCGTGATACCAAAACTAGACAAAGATATCACAAGGAAAGAAAACTATAGAAGAATAGTCCTCAGGAACACAAATGCAAAAAAAATATATATATATATATAAATTGAAGTTTAGCAAATCACATCCAACTATATGTAACAAGAGTATCATGTTCAAGTGAGGTTTAACTCAACAATGCAAGGTTGGGTTGATATTTGAGAATTCCTCATGTTCACAAACTAAAAAAGGACACGTTAAAGGAATTTGGCAATTCAACATTCATATCTGATTTTAAAAAAACTTATGTAAAGTAGGAAAAGAAATAACTGATGAAAGGGACACCTGGGTGGCTCAGCAGTTGAGCACCTGCCTTCGGCTCAGAGCATGATCCTGGGGTCCCAGGATCGAGTCCCCATCGGGCTCTCCGCAGGGAGCCTGCTTCCCCCTCTGCCTGTGTCTCTACTTCTTTCTCTGTGTCTCTCATGAATAAATAAAAAAGAACTGGTAAAAGGCATCAATAAAAAACCCACAGCTAACATCATAGATCATGATGGAAGAGCAAACACTTTCCCCTGGAATCAGAAAAAAAGCAAGAATGTCTGCTTTCACTGCTTCTATTCAGGAAGGAAGAGGGGAAAGAAATGCATCCTGATTGCAAAAAAAAAAGCCATATAATGGTCTATGTTAGAAAACCCAATGGGATCTACAGATAGATTCTAAGTTTAATAAATAAGCCTGACAATGTTAGAGGATACAGCAACATTACAAATACAGCTGTATTTTCTAGTATTAGCAACAATCAGAAATTCTATTTTTTTAAAATAATAATTTTCAAGAATTATTTTGACTCAAGAATCAAAAAAATATTAACACTTAGGGATGAATCTGATCAAAGGTGTACATAACCACAGAGCATCGCTGAGAGAATTTCAAGAAGACCTAAAGAAATAGGTGGGTATATCCTATTTTGCAAACTTAAGATGATTATGCTCCCCAAGTTGAACTGTAAATTCCATGTAAACCCAGTCAGTATCCCAACAGGCTTTTCATAGAAACTGACAAACTGCTTCTAAAATTGAGATAGAAATGCAAACACCTAGAATAGTCAGAACTACTTTGAAAAAGATTCAAGATGGTGGACTATTGCTTCTTCATTTCAACACTTATTATGCTGCCAAAGTAATTAAGACAATCTGGTGCTGACATCAGATAGGGCAATGAAACAGAGTAGAGCCCACAAATAGACCCACATATTTACATAAATTATTTTTGACAAAGGTAGAGAGGCAACTCTGAAGAAAGGACAGTTTTTTTTTTTTTCAAAAATGGCATTGGCATTGCAATCATTGGATATTCTTATGCATGATAATTAACTTTGATCCATACCTCACATTATGAAACTCAGAATTAATCATGTATCTAAATCTGAAACTGAGAACTATAAAATTTCTAGAAGGACACATAGGAGAAAAATTCTTGTGACCTTGGCTTAAGCAAAAACATCTTGGGTTGGAAACCAAAAGCACAATCCATATAAAGAAGGATTGATAAATTGGATTTCATTGAAATTAAAACCTTCTGCCCTTCAGAAGAACATACCAGAAGAATGAGAATGCAAGCCTCAGACTATGACTACATATTGGCAAAACGTTTATTTGATAAAGGACATATATTTAGGATTCATAAAGAAACCATAAGAAAGCAAACAAGTCAGAGAGTGGGCCAGATATTGGAATAGGGATGATACACAGATGCAAACAGACACACAAAAAGATGCTCCACATCTTGATCATCATGAAAATGCAAGTTAAAACCATAGGATACCCGCCTTCGTACCTACTAAAATGGCTGCAGTTCAATTTAAAAATGATAGCACAGAGTGTCGACAAGATGGGACTCCCAAGACCTGTGAGTGGGAATGTAAAATGACACAACTACTTTGAAATCTGGTTCAACCATTTCTTTTTTTTATATATATAAATTTATTTTTTATTGGTGTTCAATTTACCAACATACAGCATAACACCCAGTGCTCATCTCGTCAAGTGCCCCCCTCAGTGCCCGTCACCCAGTCACCCCCACCCCCCGCCCTCCTCCCCTTCCACCACCCCTAGTTCGTTTCCCAGAGTTAGGAACCTTTTCTTAAAGAGTTACACCTGCAACTACCATGTGGTCCAGCCATCCTGCTCCTTACCCAAGAGAAATGAAACCTATGTAAATACAGGGACCGTGTTCACATGCAGTATACGTAGCAGTTTTATCGGTAATTTCCTCAAACTGGAAACAACCCAATGTCCATCAACAGGTTAATGATAAGCGAACTGCGGTAAATCCATACAGTGAATCACTACATCGCCATGTAAGGAATGTGGGTACCTGCAATGGCATAGATGAACTTCAGAATACTTAGGCTGAGAGAAGCCAGACCGGAAATAGAAGTACATTATTTGTATAAAGTTCTAGAGGGGCGCCTGGGTGGCTCAGTCAGTTAAGCGCCCAACTCTTGGGTTTGGCGAAGGTCCTGATCTCAGGGTCATGAGGCTGTGCCCCATGTCAGGCTTCACGTTCAGCGGGGAGTCTGCTTGAGATTCTCTCTCCCTCTCCTCCTCCCCCTCTCTCGCACATGCTAGGTGTGCTGCTTTCTCTCAAAATAAAATAGAATCTTAAAAAAAAAATAATAAGGTTCTAGAAAATGCAGACTAAGCCATAGGGATAGGGTGTTAGAGATCATCAGCAGATGATTTGGAGGGAGGAGGGATTAAAAGGAGGATGAGGACACCCTTGGGTGTGGTAGATATGTTCACGATCTCGATTGTGCCGATGGCTTCATGGGCATTTGTGTCTATCAGAATGCATCACATTTCACACTTTAAACGTGCAGTTACACCGTGAAAACAGTAACAGTAAGTAAATATTTTCTAAGTCCCTCCCTCCGCCGTGTCCACCCGCCCCCGAGCGCCCAACTCTTGGTTTTAGCAAAGGTCATGAGTGGGTCAAAGTGGGTCACCTGTCCCGCTGTGTCCACCTTCACGGCTAGGCTCCCAGCCATACGGCACAGGCGCCCCCGTCCCTCCGCCACCACATTGTGCCCACCGCTCCCAGAACTGCCCTCGGCAAGGTCAGCGCTGCTGCTGTGTCCTTGGACACGTCTCCTTTGCTCCTTAGGTTTTGCAAGGTCAGGAGATGGAGCGACATTGTCAGCAGCATGCTGGCCGCACTGTTTCTCTTCAACCTGCACCCACACTGTCTGCCATATTTCTGGACCTCCTGGACGTTCTGCGAGGAACGTGTTGTGCTTTTTCAGATTAACACTCGCCTGCGAAGGTGTGTAGTGTTTGGAGAAGCTAACATACGCCTTTAAAGTGCGTTCATCCATGTGGTCCGCGTTCTGGGCTCTTCATATCGCCTGGCACTGCTTGCTGCTGATGTGCTTACTTACCCTCCTTGCGAGACTCTCCCTGCCTCTCAACAAGCAGGCTCCCAATGACCCCCACCTCTGGCCACGTGTTTGGAGTCTCCTTTGGGCGCCCCTTCCCCTGCCCAGGCCTGTCCTGGGCTCCATGCAGAGGCCCCTGGACTTAGCCCTACAACCTCTTCTCTTGCAAATGCCCTCGCTGCCCTGAGCAGACCCTTCATTGGGCCTCCGCAAGCCCCAGACTGTCCCCCTCCTGGGCCTACAGGCGACACTGACTCCAGCCCCCCCCCTTGACATGCACAGTGTGTTCCACAGGCTCGGCCTCAAGAGGCTCAGAACAGAGTCGTCTCCCTCAGTACCCCCCACGCCCCAATTCTTGTCCTATTTCATCTCTCAGCTGGGAATGGAGGCACCTGAAGCCAAGGGGAGGCTGAGGGAGCCAAGAGGCTGAGGGCTGGTGTGCTTGTCCAGATGACGCATGCAGAGCCACGTGGGTCCATGGTCTGGGGCCATGAGCGCTTGTCAGGTGAGCAGAGTCGGGTTTACAGCTTCCTGGTATTTGATCGGGAGCAGGTTACCTCGTCTAAACCACAGTGTCCTCATCTGTATAGTGGAGGCAGTACTTGCGATGATACTATGGCAGCGATGCATCACTGATTGGTTGAGCTCAAGTTTCAGTGAGAGACTTGCACACGGTTTGCACACGTGGTACCTGCACACGTGGTACCTGGCACATGGCACACACAGGAATATTCTGTGTGTGGTGGTGGTGGTGGCTGTTTGTGTTCAAGGCGATCTGTGGCGTGACCTCTGGGTGTTCACTTTGATGACACCCTGGAGAAGGTGGAGCAAGACGCCTGAGCTTCAGCGCAGTCGGATTTCAAATGCATGAACCCAGCGAAACAACATGGAGAAATCCATTGTCACTTTCACAGGACTTCACGTGAACCTGTTACTTGTCATCAAAACACCGCTTAACCTTAGCCTTTTTTTAGTTTTAAGATTTATTTATCTGAGAAATGGAGAGAGAAAGAGAGGGAGCTCAAATGGAGGGAGGGGCGGAGGGAAAGGGAGAGTCCCAAGCAGACTCTGTGCCCAGCGCAAAGCCCTACATGGGGTTCAGTCTCCCCACCCTGAGGTCATGATCGGAGCTGAGATCAAGCGTCGGATGCTTACCCCACTGAACCACCCGGACACCCTAACCTTAGCCCTTAAAGCCAGTGAAAGATCTCCTTTGGAATTCTACAAATCAGACTTTCTGCAGTTGGACAGGAGGGTGCAGGGCGGAGCTAAGAGTGGACGTTTGAGCTTGTGCGTCTAGTAGAATGGGGTCATGTGTGTGCATCCACTCGTTCATACCACAGTTACATACTGAGCACTCAGTAAGTTCTGCGCCCAGAGGAGGGAGTGAGAGTCCCACGGTTCCTCCTGGAGGAGCCGCTCTGAGGCAGTGAGGGAGCAGAGAGTCTGGGACACAGTAGTGAACTGGGGTAGCCCACAGCACCCCTGGGCATCGGGTTGGCCCTGACGAGGACTGGGGTCAGGAGAGCCTTTCTCTGGAGATAGCCCAAAGGAGTCATAGGTTTCCAGTCAGAAAGGGGCATCCCCAACAGAAAAGCACCCCCTGCAAAGCTGGTCCAGAGGACAGAAAGACCCCAGCAGATCCCAGAGGCCAGGAGGGGTTCAGGGAGGGCTGGAGCCTGGGGGCAGCCAACAGCTCCAGCCAAATGGCAGGTGACCTGTAGATCTCCAGTGGGTACACACTGTTTCCTGAGAAAGACTTGTGGTAGCAAGTCCCTGGAAGTGTTTAAGCACGTTTGTGGTTCAGAAATACTTTCCTTGGGGCTGCGAGTACAACAGGTATTGATGTAGAAGCTCACGCCGGGAACGTAATCGCAAGGGTGATCCTGCACTTGGCTCCTTAGTACACAAATCCGCGCGTCCTGGGCCAACCCCGTTGGCTCCTCCCGGTCCCCCGAGTAACTGTGGCTCTCTCTCCACCACAGGTGCCCTTGCTCGTGTAAATCATCAAGAACATCAGACCGTGGCGGAGACCCACCTGTGAGCCCTCCACGAGGATGCCACGTGGCGGGGGGAGTGGGGCGAGGACATCACAACTTGGTGGATCTTCTTGTCTACAGGCCAAACTCACACAATCGATTTCCAGTCCTGCAAAACGGTTCCAAGGGAGGGCGAGATGCTGCTCGGCTGCACGGCTGGTGTGCCAAGGAAACGTGTTTGCCTCTGAATATTTGAAGTTGCCAATAGCCTACTCTTGTTGGCAGGTTAATGGGGATACAAACGCTGGAGCCCAACACTACACTTACTTACGGTGACTACACTGATTCCGGACCTTTGACGCTTTACCGCATACAGATGGTTGAGACCACTTAGTGGTTTGACATCTTCTGAATTCCAAGGAAATACGCATAAATCAGAGGAAACGATCTGAGTGTAATACACTCTGACGTTTTAGGAGTACGAACAGCACTGGAAGATGACTGTTGAGTAATGAAACCTTTGGATGTTCATGCCTCAAAAATTTGGGGGTTACAGCCTAACGGGAGGTCACAGGCCACGATCTGACCAACTAAGCTTTGTAGAAAACCAATGATTATCAACCAGAATAAAATCACACTTGACGTCTGGCACTTCTGATCCTCCTAGGGCAGCGGTGACAAAGATCAGAGTGACCCGGGTGTGGACGGTCGGTGCCCCCCAGTGCCGGCGTCCCCGGTGGGCTGTGAAGTAGAATGAGCCTCCCCCACGGCGGCCGTGTACGGAGCCCAGTGACTTACTTACCGGAGAACCTTCTGAAACCCTGTGCACAGCCAAGAGCGGGGACGTTGGGTGTCCACGTGTCGCCACCGTTGAGTCAAGACCATGCTGGTATTTCACAGTTTGGGTTTGGTGCGGGCTCATTGGCCCAACAGATCGGTGGCTCCCCTGAGCCCTACAGAAGGCTCATCTTCACGCCCGGTGCTTAGCCACCGGTAGTTACGAGGAAACGTAGACCCAGCGCTACTTTCCACATCTCCATCTAAAGCCTCTTTATTTGAAAAGAGCTCTTAAAGAGACGAATGGAAATCAAGAGTCTGTGACATAAAATCTCTGTCCTGATGGAATGACAGACACGGGGAGATCACTTTAAGGTCTCACGACTGCTTCACGTCGAGGCATCACCCAGAGTGGAAGCTTTGCTCTGCACGGTCTGACAGCCGCGGCTCACCTCCCTGCTGTGGCTAGAATGTCAACCGGGGTCTCGTAAACCGCGCTGTCTCTACTCTGTGTCTTTTAGTGCCACAAATAAAAGAAAATGAAACTGTAGCTGTTGTGTGAATTCCATGACCTTATGCCACAGCTTGTGCGACTCATCCTGGGGGCTCCCGCCATCTTCACCCTGGTCCTCCCTCCACCTGGGGGGCTCCCGCTGTCTTTGCTCCCTCCTCCCCCCACCTGTTTCCCTGTTGCATCATTGCCCGATGCCCCCGGAGACCTCACGACCCACATCTCACTCCTTCACCTGCGATGCCCTCGCCAGTGATGCACCTGCCGCCGGGTGCCCTGGGCAGGTGACCTGCCCTGCACTCAGAGCCCTGCTTCTGATGCACACACAGGGTCTGCTCCCCTCCCCACTTCCCTGCAGGCTCTTCTGTCCCTGAGCACTACCCTCCCCGTGGTGAAGCCTGCCCCAGCCTTTGGGACCCCTGAGCCTTGGCCCTGGGGCAGGCGGCAGGTCTGCAGAGGCTCTTGGGCCCAGAGCACCTGCTGGACCCTGGGAAACACCTGCTGGTGTAGCCGGTAGAGCGTCGGGCTCCTGATCTGGGCTCAGGTCACGCTCTCAGGTCATGAAGTCCAGCCCTGCAGGGGCCTCACAAGGAGCACACAGCCTGCCTGAGACTCGGCGTCCCCTGCCCCCACACCCCCCACCCACGCATCAGTGCTTGCTCTCTCGCTCACTGTCTCTCTAAAAAAAAAAAAAAAAAAGACATTGCTGGACTCTCAGGTCCTAGGCCCCCATGGGCGCAGACTCCGAGGAGCAGGGGGCAAAGTGGAAGGTGGGCGTCCACCTACTACCCCCCCACGGCCTGGGTCACATGATAGGGCCAGGGTGTCGAATCCCTCCCGCTGGTTGCAGAACCTGGAGACGCCTCCCCTGATGCCCACGTGCCCCCGCACCCCTCTGAGGCCACCCTGAGGCCCGGGCGCTGGGCCAGCCCTGATGGACACACTCAGCCCCAGAGGCCAAGGTGAAACCACAGCGCCGGCTGGTGCCTTCCCAGAGCCCACTGTGCTGTGGCTGCTGGTGCCGCCGGCCCGGGCCACCAGCCTTCCCAGCTGCAGACACTGGCCTGCTTGTGTGTCCCCAACACACCGCAGGGGCTCGCACTTCCACACCGGGTGCCAGAACTCCTATTCATCCTGCAAAACCCAGACAACCCCCACAGGGAACCTTCTCCGATGGCCATGCTGTCCTGCCCCGCAGAGAGAAGCAAATACCACCCAGATCGCACAGTCCCGATCTCTTGCTGCCTGGCACCTGCACACAGATCCACTGGCCTCTGCGGCAGGAGGGATCCACCTCGAACTCACCCAGGGTCTGCAGGTCCGGGAACCGAGCCCAGTGCCTCAGCTGCTGGTTGAACTGGAGCGGGCCTGCCCCAGGGGGCCCCCAGGGTCAGCTTGCCCAATGACCGGAGTCCAGGAGTGGCCTGCACTTCTGGGTCTGTGCTGCGCGGCCTGTGGCAGGAAAGCAGAGCACCCCAGGGAGAAAACTCCAGAAGGACTTTCTTCGTCAATGTCCACTGAGCAGGGCCAACTGTGGGGAGCAGGGGAGCCCGCTCAGGAGGCAGCTGGGAGTTCAGGGAAGGGGCAGCTGGGAAGGAGAGTCGGATTACTGCAACCACAGAGGGGGCATCTGGAGGCTTAGGACTCAGGGGGGCTGGGGGCTCCGGGGGGGGCAGCCACTGGGAGCCGGGCCAGGAGCGTGGGGACACAGCACGGAGGACAAGCACAGGACCAGGAAAGGTCAAAGTCCTCCCCTCAGATGGTGGAGGGGGATCCCAGCTCAGGGAGCTCCAGCCGCCACCCAAACGCTGACCACCCAAAACCCCCCGAGACCACAGGACATCAAGGCTCAAGGCAAGCACAACGGGTCCGAAGCAGGTAGCTGTGCAAAAAGCAGGGGTGAGAGCAACATAGGAGCCGTGGTGTCACACAAGGACACCTGAATGCACGGGAGCTTTCTAAGCCACCAGCACGGACTGTGTCCTGTGGGGTGTGTAAGCAGATAGTGACACAATTCACTTACAAACCTGTCTCTGCCTACAACAGGGGCTGGATGGGCAGGGGTAGGCACTGAGGAGGGAGTGCAGGCTCCCACGCCAGGAAAGGGAGGCCTAGGAGTTGGCAGTTCGAGGGAACCCACGGAGGGGTTTCCTGGCTACCTGTGAGCCCGAGCTCAGGCGGGGCCCAGAAAATGTCAGCTGAAAGCAGGCACAGGGTCACCAAGATAAGCCACACGTGGCCAACAAGGGAATCCGGTGCAGGTACCCACAGACCTGGTGAACACAATGCGTCACGCCAAGGACCCACGGAGCTTCCCGTCATTCATATGAGATTAATGCAATTAACACAATTACAGGTTATGTTCTGTCTTCTATTATTGCAGGGTTTTCTTTTTTTTTTTTTTTAATTATTACTACGGTAAGGGAGTTTTTCCTGCATTTCCAATATTCCAGAGGCAGTAGGCGCTAGGTAGGTCAACCACCCACATTACCTTTCTGCCACGCCATCCATCACATGAGCCAAAAACCCAGAAGGAATTCTCTCCCTCATCCCCTAGACCATCCACGGTGAAAATGCTCCATTTTGTTTCATAAAAACCAAGAATAATTTCATTCTGTCCTTTTTTCTCCTCTTCCACTGCCAACTCTCTAAATATCCGCATGCGATTGGGTATATGACCGGGTTTCCGCATCTGTTTTACTGTCTATCCATGCACAAAGACACGTTGTTTTTGCCACCATCTTACTAATTAGTATTGTGTTTGAATGTATGCAGGGGCTATCCCTCCCTGCAAAAATTGCTCATTTTCAGGATTTCCTGGCAAGTCTAGATCATTTATCCTTCCAAATCAATTTTAATATTTTTAAAATTGATTTATTTTAGAGAGAAAGAGAGACTGAAAGCAGGGGACAGACAGAGGGAGAGGGATAATCTCAAATAGACTCCACTCTGAGTCCAGAGCCCAGTGCGGGCTCCATCTCAGGACCCTGAGATCGTGACCTGAGCTGAGATTAAGAGTCAGATGCTTCACCAACCAGGTGCCCCCTAAATACATTTTAAAAACCCACTTGTTTAGCTTTAGGGGGAAAAAGGTATTTTGTTGAGATATCAATGAATTATAAATTAAATTTGAGAAAATAGGCCCATACACACACACAGATAAATATCCGTTTATCCATTTGTTCAAGTCTATTTTTCATTGTATAGTTTTCTTCATATGGGTTTTGCACATTTTTGCTAGATTTATCCCTAGTTCTTTTATAAGACTTTTGCTGTTGTAATTACATATATTTGCTGTATATGATAGCATCATCTCTGCTAAGAGATTTGTCTATATACCTGAAGATTGTTAGTGCTACCTTATAAATCATTTCATTATTTTTAGTAGTATTTTCCATCAATTCTTTTGGATTGGCAGATACCCAATGATGTCTTGTAAATAGACATCCTATTCCCATGCTTGGATTTGCGTTGCTTTGATTCCTCCAGTATGGTGGTAAGTAGCAGTGGTGATAGGAGGCATCCATGTCCCCCAGGTTTTGGTGGAAAGGACTCTCCCGATTTCCCCACGGAGTGAGAACCTATCTTAGACTGAGAAGTTTCCTATCCTGAATGTGTTTGGGTGAGTTCCCTTCACGTCCTCTCTAGTTTCTGCTTTGTAAAATATACTGCCCCGATACTGAAGGCACAGGCATTCACAACTCTTCTATCTTCTTTACAAAATTTAACCATTAACACCGTTAATATTTGGATTTGTTGTGTTTGGGTTTGTTTGGGGACCTGCCTTCTGCCTTTTCTGATACCCTCTTCATTTGGGTCACCTTGCGATAGACTCTCAGATGGGGGATTCAAAAGCAAGTGGCTTATTTGGGAAGTGAAGAAACACTGGCAAAGTGTGGGAAGGGGTGTCCGGGAACTGTGGGCAGCCAGTAAACGGCACATCATAAAACCATGTGCCACAGTGCACTGGGGTTTCATCCCACTCGGCAATCCCAGCTTCCATGCCTCACAGTTATTCTATCCAAGGGGAGAAGGTGCCAGGGTGCACAAATACCAGCTCCCGTCACTGACTGATTGGGATGCTCCCAGAAGATGTGAATCGTCTGGCACTCTGGCCTGCCTCATGGTTAACAGGGACAGTGGGTGCCAGACAAAGCCATCATGGAAAGAAACAAGAGTTGGAAGGTGGAAGACAGAACGAGGGATGTGAGCACTGCCCTGATGTGTCCCTTCTCGCCACCAAGACCATAACTCTTATTTCCTTGCTATGTGTATTTGCCTGGCAAGACCTTGTCTCTAACTTTTATTTTGAACATTCTGAATCTCCTTCTTTTAGCCATAATCTTAGCCATATAAGCCAGAGTCTTGCAAAGAGCAGAGTTGGATTTTGCTCTGTTAGTTTATACAATAATCTTTTACTTTGTTGTGTGAGCTAAGCCAATTTACACTTATTAATTTAACCAATGTGTCTGGCTTGTAATACTGGTTATGTACTATTTTAATATGTATTTCATAACTAGTCAAAGTAGAGTTATCCAAGTAGATTTGCCCTCCTGCCTGAAACAACTGAAAACCGACAGAGAGTGAACGTCTGGCAATTAAGTGACCCTTAAAAGAAAGAAAACCAATAGGTGAGCCCTACAGTTCTCAGCTTCTTGCTTTGGGAGTGTTTCCAGGGAGAGGCGGGGAGCAGGAAGCCAGGCAGAGACTGTCCTGGAGTAGATGGAGCTGAGAGTCCAAGGACAGCGCGGCAACTGGAGTTCCCAGAAAGGAGTCCTAGGAAGCCCTGCTGCACAGAGGGAATTCCAGAGCCTGCACAGGGTCCCTCCCAGATACTCAGCTGAGTGTTAATAGGTAAATGTGTGTGAGGAAGCCACCAGAGGCAGGAGCAGGAACCATTCTACAGGACTAGAGGGACTCACGCAAGGCTGAGAAGGGTGCCTGTCCCGTAGGAGAGGCTGCAGAACCTTGTGTCTCATGAAGCACTGAGTAGCACATGCAGAAGGGTTTTGCGTGGCTTGTGCAGAACTAGTCTACAAATTTCAAACTTGTGGGATGCCTGGGTGGCTCAGCGGTTGAGCATCTGCCCTTGGCTCAGGTCATGATCCTGGGTCCCGGGACCAAGTCCCACATCAGTCTCCCCACAGGGAGCCTGCTTCTCCTTCTGCCTGTGTCTCTGCCTCTCTCTGTGTCTCTCATGAATAAATAAATTAAAACTCTTTAAAGAAAATTTAAAACTTTTCTATAGTGAAACGTTACCTTGAAGTGGATCATCAACCTAAATGGAAGATTCTTCTGGAAACTTTTACTTAGAAAATGACTTTGATAGTGGTGAACCCCAGAATTCAACTGAGTACATTTTAAGGATCTTACTGGCTTTATTCAACTATTTGTGAGCCAGGCAGCATCCCATGTAGCAGATGGAAAGGGGCTCCAAAGAACTGTATAAAATGAAGGATTTAGTCTTCATGAAAAGCAGGCAGTGGGACACGGAGGTTCCTAGCAATGAGCGGATTGTTTGTGGCAAAGTCAACTTCCTCTGGGGGACGCCGGGGTCCAGCAGGCAGGTTGCCTCTCTAGTGCTGACCAAGTGATTTCAGACTGAGTGGTTTAGATTTAGGATTCGGCCCTTTGAGAGATTGAACTGAGATTAAGATAAGGTATTAAGCCTCTGCTTGGTATGTGGGCTTAGCACAGGTGACTCCATTTTAGGCTTCTTGTCTTTTTCTTGTCTTTTCAACAATCCCTCCCCTACACCCCTTTGATCAGACTCTCAGCTTAACTGGAAGCTGTGATCAAAATTTAAGGCCTTAGCACCACCCCAGCTACTGCTCCGAGCTTCTTGCACCTTCTGCTAATCCTGTATGGTATTCACAACTCACGATGTTTTTTGCTGAATCTCTGTGATATTGGCCTTAGGTTCACATTTGTTTAAGTTGGTCATTATCTTCATTCTTTTTCTGATATTCCAGTTTTAGAGAGATCATCTCCTTGGTGGTTAGCAGCTATAAACACACATTTGAAGCTCTGCAGAGAATACAGTGCACTAGGGCACTTACTGTGATTATATGAGCAGGATAATTCCCAATGTCTGCAGTGCACTTCACAGCCTTCATCCCCAAGACCCAAACCAATCAAAATCCAATAAGTAAAAAAAAAAAAAAAGAGACCCCACTGAAGGAGTCACTTTCCCAGGCCAACTGGGAAGTGTTGATCCTGGTACAGTAAGTGGTGCTGGCCACAGCACAAGACACCTCCGGGCTCAGCAGCTAAAGGACAACCAAGGGCTATCCTGTTATCACAGACAACCTTGGTCAGAGAGTCCAGGGATTTCTGTTGAGCAGCTATTGCTTTGGCAGTGGATTTCTCAACACTTTCAAGAGTTAAGGAGAGTTTCTGGATCGTAGTCTCATTTGTATTCACACCTAGACAGGAAGTTAGGATCTGCCAAAGGAAGTGAATATTGAATCCTGAATGACTCCAAGTAGGTCCTTTCTAGTTTGATGATGTAAATTCTGGGGAGGTGGCCAATAAGATGTCTCAGTTTGTGGGTGGTTAGGGGCATAATTAATAACCTCAGAGGCATTGCTGGGTTATACATCCACCCAATGCTGGACATGTGGGCATTCATAGGCCCAAAGAGAATGAAAGCCATCACAGACAAAGATAAATCCTGTTAGAGCACATGCCACTCCTGCTAAGGTGGCTCTGCTAATAGATTCATTCACAAGGATTGTTGCATTTGCCCATCCAAGTCAGGTTCAACTAGGTTTTCGGTGTATTGGGAGGTAAACCTCTTAGCTTAGAATAAAAAGATGTTTTAAATTCCTTGCAGAGATGAGTGCTGCTGGTGAGATCTTCCCATGGCTGGTAGCATATCTGATCTGGATGATCATGAGAACATGGGGGTGCAGATGTAGGTATTCATGTCTGAGCAAGTAGTATAACCAGAGAAAGGTAAAAACAAGGCACGATGTTCAGTCCATAAAAGTCTGACTCCATAAGTGAGTGACTTCTAAGGAGGGTTGATTGTAGTTTATGGCGACATTGGGTATAGACGAAATACTGGTCACAGGCATGATGAAAGTTCTATAGAACCATGGATTGGGGTTTTTGAGGATAAATTAGTCAGTCTGAGAGATTGTTCCTCCTAGCGGTGGCCTGGAAGATACAGATAATGGTGTTATCTTCTCATACCAAGGTCAGAGCAAAGGAAAGAAAGAGAAAAAAGGGGTGTTTCACATTCAGTTAAAGTAGGAAGTCTTGATCCATGTCTTGGGCAGAAGCAGTCCACCTCAAAGTTAGCTACTTCTCTTCCACATCCATTGGATTCGGAGGTCTCCAGAGCCTACACAGGATCAGGTGTCTGGTGGAGCCTTCTTAGCTGTGCCACGTGTGCCCAACACTCAATATGTTTCAGTTTGGCAACAATGTCAGTGTCAGGAGCACTTGGAGGGTCCCTTTCAATGGAGTTCAAAGATTGTCTTCCTCTGATGACATTCCCAAGACACCCAGCCAACAGGTTCCAGACTGTGAACAAGAGGATCCTTTGAATTGGGATCTGGGGAAGCCTCTTTAACCTTTTGGTGATAGGCTTGAGCATAAAACAATAAGGACTTACAGTAGCTGGTCATAGTGGCATGAGACAAGGGATCAGTAGAAGTTGTCTACCAATAGACACTGGTCTGCTCATGACTAGTGTAGAGAGAGTATGTTTCCTAAAGAGAGTACTGTGAACAGTCAATAAGACCAAGGTCAATATCTTAGGCCAAGGGAGTCCAGTGGTTTAAGCAAGTTTGGAAATTATAAGTTTGAGGAGCTTTTGGGTGGTTCAGTCGGCTAAATGTCTGACTCTTGATTTCGGCTCAGGTCATGAACTCAGGGTGGTGAGATTAAGCCCCACGTTAGAATCCACACCGGGCATGGAGCCTGCTTAAGACACTCTGTCTCCTTCTGCCCCTCCCCCCTTTCTTTCTCTTTCTCTTTCTCTAAAATTAAAAAAAAATGAAATTATAAGTCTGAGAATCCCATTAGTTTTCTCAACTTCGCCTGATGATTGAGGGTGATAAGGACAGTGATAATACCAAGAAGTTTGCAAGGCTTTCATTAAGGCTTGTATGATTTGCCCAGTGAAGTGGGTGCCTCGATAACTAGAGATTATGGAAGGCTAACCCCAAGTGAGAAACACATTCTCCAACAATTTCTTTGCCACCATGAAGGCATTAACCTTATAACAGAAAAAGGCCTCAAACCATCTAGAAAACACATCTGCAATAGCAAGAACATATTGATAACTCATGCTAAGTGGTAGTTGAATGAAGTCCCGCTGCAGGTGCTCAAAGTATCCAGAAAGGGGAGGTCTCAGGGCTCTGGAAACAAAATTAGTTTTTCCAGAACTATGGACCTGACAAGTCAGACATTGCCAGTAGACTGTTTTTTGCAGTTTTGTAGGTGTCTCCCCGCCAATGTCTATTTATAATTTGAGTCATCTTAATTATATAATGGTCAGTGAAGACATGTAAAAAAAATAAAGTCAGGTTTGTGAGAGAGCCAGGAAGAACCACATGGCCGTCGTGGGTTTCCCCGAGTTCGATTACGCATTTGATTCACAGCCATTCCCCCTCCTTACTCTCCCTGGCTCGGCAGCAGAGTGTTGCATGTTGCAGGGACAGCAGGCCGGCAAAGGTCGGGCCGGGGGGGGCCAGAAGTGAGTGGACTTCACCCGCAGCTGCCACGGCTTCATGGCTTCAGTCGCCGCTGCCGCTACATGACGGGCAGCCAGGGCGGGTCCCTGATGCGCAGGTTGTCCTTTCAGTGTCTCCGTTTTGAAGACAGAGACTTTAGAAGTAAGGGAATCGCGGTAAGAAGATGGTTTACTCGTCGTACCATTTTTGATTGGGGTCAGAGAGGACGCAAGAAAACCCCTTGTTTCCATAACATCCCCAAATTATGGACGATCCCAAAGGCATGCTGGCTGCCAGATGAGTATGAACAATTTGTCATGTCCCGGGAGGGCCTGAAGCTCCTCCTCTCGGGCTGACTTAGCCTGTGGGAGATTTCTCTTCTGAAGTGGTTCCTACCGGGTGTAGTAACAGCCTTAACCAGCTTGGAAGTTCCCCTTTGCATTTTTACTGTGTGACCTATCGACCAACAGAGTTAGATCAGCACTAGTGAAAGGGGCATCTGGTAAACCAGGACACGGTGTCGTGAACCGGGGCATTACTACCTCACCCCCATGGAGCTCGCCTTCCTCAGCCGGGGGTGGTAACGTTGCAGGGTTGAGGACGTTGCGTTTCAGACGCAGACTCGGTGGGGAAAGCTGAAGCATCTCTAGGAGGCTCCTCTGCTTGCGGGGAAATGTTGAACCGATTCAGAGTTGAGGCTTCTGTGACTAAATGTTGTTTCCTGGGTCAGATCTCTGAGGCCTCCACCAGCTCCGGAGCCGTGGCCGTAGCCTCCCGGCCGGTGGGTGGGCGCGAGCCCAGGAGGGCTGCGTGCAGAACAGGCCCCAGGCCCACAGGCTGACGGCTCCTGGCTCCTGGCTGAGCGAGCGCCCCCAGGGCCCCGGGGTCCCTTTCAGGCACAACGAGGTGGACGGCCTTGAACAGTCAGCTGGCCCTGCAGTCGGTGGCTCTCGTAGCGCTTGTTTTACTCTTGTTTATTCATGTTTGTCTTCCCAAGGAAGGGCTTTGGGAGCTGAAGGGTAGTAAGTCCGCAGAGGAGAATTAGGAAGCCGTAGTCTACTGTATGCAGCCCGGCCTGGGAGCCCCTGAGGCTGTTGCTTCGTTGTGGGCCCCAGGAACCCTTGGATCAGCCTAATTCTTTTTGGAGATAGCCGGATCCCTTCAGTGCTTCCGCTGTGACCCAGCTACCGCGTCTGGAGATGACTGTAATCTTTCCTTAGCAACCTCATGTTCTTCTTCAGCAAACTATTGCAGCAAATAAACAGAATGTTTTATGGAAGCCTCTGGAGTGACTAGCACAGCAAGAGGTCATCTACACAGCGCAGAGGGCCAATTTCCCCCAGGGCTCCTGGAGGTGCTTCACTCTTGGTGGAGCATTTGGGAAGTAAGAAGGGGTATCAGCGGACTCCGGAGGCCTGACTATCTGGTACAGTGCTGGTTGTTCCAGGTCAAGCAAACAGAGATCAGCTGTTGGGGTCCATAGGATGCTGGAGACGGCCGAACCTAGGTCCCCAACAGTGACCGTGAGCCTGGAAGAACTCAGGACAGGCGGGTGTCCAGGTTTGGAACTACTAGGGAAGAGGGAGTAACTGTAGTGTTAGTGGCTCTCAAGTCCTGGACAAATCAGCACCCAGACCTGCAAGATTGGCCTGTCCCAGAGGGTAGTACGGGCAGTGGTGAGCCCCTGGGTCATGAGACCTTCCACTGTGGGCATCAGGGCTGATACGGCTTCAGGCATAGTGCATGTTGAGGTGATGCAGCGAGAGGCTGACTTCTGTCCACTTGAATTTTTATAGGCTCTCCCTTTTTATTCTCCCAAGGTCAGTATTGGGCACATTGACTAGATAAGGGGACTTCCGTTGAACTTCTTCCATTTCTATATCTAGGGCAGATTGTAAGGAACAGAAAAGATCAGGTTCAGGAAATTCTATGGTGAGATCTCCCCTGGAAGCAAAATAGATTAGGTATTTTAATTTGGAAAGCAGGTCCGTGCCAAACAGATTGACGAGGGCTGTGTCACACGGCAAAAAAGGGGTGTTTTTCAGTAAAAGTTTGAGATAGAGACTCTCTGAATTTTCTTAGATATCCCTACCATGACATTTCTCTTGAACGCCAAGAGATTTGTAGTCCTATGACAGTGGGGTTTAAAGTAGAGAGTGTAGCCCTAGCATCAAACAGAATTTGGCAAGGTTTTCCACTGATCTAATTTTAGTTTCCCCTTGGCCGATTACATAATTACTTGGTAGCCATATATAGGAGAATCCCCCAGAGTCTTAGCTCTGGGAGGGGCCTGGGGGGAGCCTCTTTGGGGGGAAGACATGGGGGTGTTTGAGTTGCTGTGGAGGACTGGCCCAGGACCTTCGAGGTCATGCCTTTCTCCAGTACTCCAATTGCTTACAAATGAGCACCAACCGTGGGCCAGTGTTTTGATGACAGACCCCGAGGAGGGTGCAATGTGGGAGGCCCATGTGTCTTTTCAGGCTCTTGGCCTTGGGGCTGCTGCAGCTGTAAGGCTAAGAACTTGGCAGACTTCTGCTTCCAGACTTGCTCCAAGGTCCTTCCAAAGGACTCAGCTACGGTCACATGTTCAGTCAAACCAGTAGCCTCTGATCCTATTTTCTGCCTTTTTATCAATCCGCTAATCTCAGGAGTTTATCCATTTACAAATAGGGCAGCGAGAGCTGGTTGGGTTGCAGCATGTATTGTACGGGACCCAGCATGCTGTGGGAAGAGAGTGCATCCAGAGGGGCCCTCAAGTCGGCCACAGATTCGGCTTTTGTAGGCATGTTTGAGTAACGGACCAGTCAGGGTGGGCAGGGGGGACTCGAGGAAAGGCTTTCAAAGGCTTGGTTGGTATGTTGCAAGCTTTTTCTAGTCCGTAAGAGGACCCTGTGGAAGATAAAAATCTTGAAGGTTCTTCTTGGGGTCACACATCCCATGTCTGTTCACACATCCGTTTCGGGGGTTCACCAGTTCCCTCTCTCTCACAGGCGCACAAACCGAGAAAGATTTGGCAGCCCAGGGCCAGAGGCCCCGAGAAGAACTCTAAATTATTCAAAATGCTTCTGGGGACCTCCCTGCGTCTGGGGAGTTCTTTAGCTATTGCTCCTGGTTTGGCATTTGAGATGCCTGCAGAGGGTCCCCCACAGCCTCGGGGGACAAAATAGTCCCTTCAGAGCAGAAAAGCTGTTGGGATGGAGCATCGGTAAAACCTGAGTGCTCGGGGACAGAAGGATCAAGGAGAGCATAGAGGTCATATTAGTCGTACTGTCCTTTGTTTTAGATGCCTCTTATGTCTTAAATTTTTCCTTAGCCTTTTGTAATGAATTCTTCAATGAAACTATTTTGGAATTTTGCAGCTCTTGGAAGCTTCTGCATACCTATTAATAGAGGTGTCCCCAAAAAAAAAATATATATATATATATATTTTTTAATTTATTTGAAAAGGAGAGAGCGCAGCAGGGCAGGGAGGGTCAGAGGGAGAAGGAGAGAGTCTCAAGCAGACTCTGCTCAGCGCACAGCCTGACTCAATCCTACACCCAGGAGATCAGGGCCTGAACCCAAACCAAGAGCCAGATGCTTAGCCGACTGCACCATCCAGGAGCCCCTGGGAAACCCTGCTTGTAAACACACTTCTTAAATGCACCATCGTGTCTCATTGGAACATTCCTCATAGTGGCTATTGTGTTTCTAGGTTGTTTTTAGTACCATTTCACCATTTTTTAGATGTCTGTAGCTTTTGGGGACTATCGTTCTTAGACACAAATAAGCTGGTGCACCAGAAAGTAGTGCACTCAACTCTTTGGGATTCTAAGGATCTTACTTCTTTACTTAAGTCTTGGGTCTCTCAGAGCTAAACTAATACCTATGAAGGGTGTGCTGCTGGTTTGAGGACTGCGTGGTGTCTTACACTATGTTGCATAGAAATGTTCTTGAGGTTGGCAGGTGACCTTGTGTCAGCCCCTCATTCTGTGACCAACTTCTGCTAACACGGGACACGCAGGGTTAGGCGGTGAGGGCTCTAGGCGCTCTCAAGGCCTTACCCCATGCTCACAAATTTTTCAGCTTTGTGACTTTCAAGATTCCCGTTTGTCAGTAGCCTTTACCTCCGGGGTGCGGTAACGGAAACCAAGAGTAACTGAAGAAAGGGGACTGTGGACACCTGCAGTAACCAAATAGGGGCCCCCACCAGAGGCCTGTGGTGCATCCAGTAGCAGTTCCCCACCGGCAGCTACAGACTGGGCCAGCAGAGACCAACAAATGGGGACTGTGGGCCCCCCACAGGCGGGGCCTCAGGTTGCAGGGGGAACCATCCACCAGGTCAGCTGACCGCGGACCCTGGATCCCGGATCCCATCCTGGGAAGCTGTCAGAGCGAGCACTCAAAGGGCTTGCGGTGCTGCACCTGCAGGTGTCACAGTCTCCAGGGCCACCGGAAGTCTCCTTTGGATGCTATCACCGCCACCACCAAATTCACCACTAAATAAAATTCCCACTCCCAGCACCTCGGCGTGCTCACGGATTCACCCTTCCCGTACCCCTCCTTTTTGGATTTTTATGAGGCTTTATTACACAGATAGGGGTGATTATCTCAATCCCCAGCCCCTCTCCCCTCCCTGGAGGTGGGGGTCGGCTGAACCTTCCAACCCTCCAGTCACTTGCTTGGTTTCCGCGGCAACAAGCCCCCATCCTTTGGGGCTTGCCCCAAGTCACATTAGCAGAAACTCAGGTGTGGTTGACAGAGGCTCCCGGTGCAGCTAACAATAGATACCATTTCACCCTCATGCTGCAACTATTTCGGGACGGCTAGTAGGTAAAAAGACAACCACAGGCCCCAAATGGAGTCCCTTGGGCCAGGCCGAGTCACCACAGCGGGGTGAATGCCTAACTGACGGCCCTTCCAACCTCCCCCGGAGACGGAGACGCAGTCCCAGCCGGCCAGGCTCAAGGGCTGGGCCTGGTGAGGCGACCTGTCGCCTGGCCCCCTCCCTCCCAAGGGAGATGAGGTCATCCGCACACTGAGGCCCACTTCCCTGCCCCCAAGGGAAACCCAGCGCCCAAAACAATCCTTTCTTTTCCTTTGCTGCTAACCTGCTGGCCCCACCTTCCTTCCTACAAAAACCTGCTATTGGGTTAGACTCCTCGGCGCCCCCCCCCCACCTTAACAGCGCCAGTCAGATCCCCAGAGTTACTCAGTTCAATTTGGCTTTTTAACAGAACAAAACTAAATATGAGGGCAAGAGATGCCCTTGCCACCTGCAGCAGATACTACGGGGCTTTCGGTGCCGCGTGCCCGGGACAGAGGACAGGGAGCCACATGTTTCATGTGCCTTAGAAGCCAGAGGGGAAAGTGAGAGCGTGTATCCAAAGTCCCACGGGGGAGTCTCAATATCGGGTACGCTATTGAAAGGAGCCTTGGAAATGCTGATTTTACCCAGAACCGCTTCCTCCGGGCTTCACGTCAATCGTCGTGGTGTTTAAAATATTTCGTTTGAAACCTCCGATCACATCCGCGCGTTCCAAATAAAAGAAGACGAGAAAATTTTCTCTTCTTGTAATAGAGCCACGGACGCCTTTGCCTCAGCTGAAAATAATTGTTAGCCAAAGCCTAACATTTTTTTTCCTGAATGTTAAAATTAAGGAATTGATAACACGGATATTAATAGTGGTCTCATCTCCTGTTATTCTTCTGAGCACACGCAGCAGGCCCAGGTGCTGCTGTATTGAAAGTGTCGCTTGCGTTGACTGCCACCCAAGAAGCACTCGAGGATGGCAAATACTGGGAGAGCATCAGGAGGATGATTCAAATGGAAAGAGAATCACTTACTAAGTAAGATCTGCTTCAAATATTGTACTAGCGCTTTCCCTTTTGCCCTCCGAGGGAAAGGATTAGAATTTTTTTCTTCTTTTTCTTGTGTGGCAAATTTTCTTCCTCTGTCATCCAGCATGTTGGGTAAACACCGGGAGATGGCGGGTGCTGAAAAGTGAGATCTGGAGACTTTTAAACAAGTAGATGAAACCAGCACTGTGTTTTTTTATTTTTATTTTTATTTTTTTATAAATTTATTTTTTATTGGTGTTCAATTTGCCAACATACAGAATAACACTCAGTGCTCATCCCATCAAGTGCCCCCCTCAGTGCCCGTCACCCAGGCACCCCCACCCCCCGCCCTCCTCCCCTTCCACCACCCCTAGTTCGTTTCCCAGAGTTAGGAGTCTCTCATGTTCTGTCTCCCTTTCTGATATTTCCCACTCATTTTTCTTTTTTCTTTTCTTTTTTTTTTTTTGCACTGTGTTTTTTAGAAAGGAGCATGCCGACTGGCTGTGCCCTGAGGTGGTAGCAAAGACCATCCTCTGCCCATCACCTGCTTTGCTCTACAAATGGAAAACCTTTGTTTCAGGAAAGTTGGTAGAAAGAACCTTATTAAAGTCTTATCAGGAGAGAGACTCACTAATCAGCCCCAGGAAACATGACTTGGTCAACCCTTGCTCATCCTCACTAAGCGATAACCTAATAGTAACAATAAAAATACACAATATGTCCTGTAATATTCATAATATTTATAAAGAGCACAAATCTGTGAAACACTGATAAATCCTTAAGGACTGTGGAAAGCAAACAGCTGGTGATCTCCGTACGTACGGTGCGCATTTTTCTGTCAATTATTCACTCGACAAACACAGCCTGAGGTCAGATTTTGCCCCCGAGCGTGCAGACACCAGGGGAATCTTCATTCCCCACCCCCACCCCCAGCCCCAGGGCGGGACCCCCTTTGTTCTGATTCTCCCCCAACTGGGAGGAGCTGCCTCTGGAAGCAAACTGAGAGTTTGGAGAGCAGAGTCTCCTGGCCGGGGCTCCTTCCAGCCCCAGCTGAACACCGTCTGCGCCTAAGTGAGCATAACCAAGGGGCTGTCTTGGTGAAGGGAGAAAAGCAGCCGGAACTGATAAAAAGAGAAGCTGAACTCTGGGAAAGAATAGGAGGGGAGGTGCTTAGCACGTCCCACCGAGGGGAGGGGGGCTGCGGAAGGAAGGCTGGCAGGGGGTCTGCTGCCGGAGATCAGGTGATCCAGAAAGGCATCCACAAGCCCGGGTCTCGGGGGACCGTGATACAGGGGTGTTGATGTGGGAACCTATATCTATGCCCCCAAATAACGCTCTGCTCCTAGAGAGAATCTGTAGAAACGCAGAAACCGCAGAGCAAATCAAGTTGTATCTGTCCATTCCTTCTCCCAACGTGTAGTGAGCGAGCGCCTTCTCTCCCTCAAATATCGGGGCGGCTCCCTTCTGTTGAGGCGTTTGTGTCTAGTGAAGGGGAAATGCATCAAATTAAAATTTCTGCTCTTTTCATCTTCATAACTATTTATTTTGAAGAGCAGAAATTTTAATTTGATGAAATCCAATTGATGGATTTTTTTATTGTTTAGAAAATGCATTTAGTGTCCTATCAAAGAGATCTTTCCTTGGTCCATGTCACAGAAGTTTGACATCTAGTTTTTACCTAGAAATTCCACAGCTTTAGGCTGTACATTTAGGTCTGTGATCTATTTCATACTAATTTCTGTATGTGATTAAAAATATGGCTAGAAGTTCTTTTTTCTCCCCTTTTTTACATATGGATATCCAGTTATTCCAGCACCGATTGAGAAGTCTATCCTTTATCCAGTGCATTGCCTTTGCAGCTTCATCAAAAGTCAGTTGTTTGTATTCATGTGTATCTATTTCTAGACTTTTCCTTCTAGTACATTATCCTATTTACCTGTTACATTGTTCACGTTGTATGTTGCATTGCCCTGTTTATCTGTTATATTTTCTATTTGTTACATTATTCCACTTGTCTATCTGTTACATTGTTCTATTTGTCTGTTACAATATTCTGTTTGTTATATTTTCTATTTGTCACGTTATTTATTTTATTTGTCTCTCCGTTGCATTGTTCTATATGTCTCAGTGCTAATATCATACTGTCCTGATTATGGTCGGTGTATATCATAACTCGACATCAGAGAGTATTTTTTTTCTAACTTTATTCTCTTCTGCAAACCTTTGGTTTTCATTGTGGCTGTTTCGAGTCCTTTGATTTGCTATATAAATTTTAGGATGAGCTTATTGATTCCTACAAAAATGTCTGCTGGGATTATAATTGGTGTTGTTTTGAAACTATTGATCAATCTTACCAATACTGAGTGCCCAAAACTTAGTGAGCAGAGTATATTTCTTCACTTATATGGTATTCTTCAATTTTTGTGCATTTCAGCAATTTTTTGTGGGTTTCAATGTATGGAGCTTATACCTCTTGTTGGATTTGTCCCTAAATGTTTCATATTTTTAGATACTATTGTAAATTATTATTTTTTAAAATTTCTGATTCTTCAATGCTAGTATATAGACATACAATTGTTCTATATCGGTCTTGTTTCCTCTAACATTGCTAAACTTATTTAGTTCTGGTGGATTTTTTTTTTTTTTTTTTTTGGTATATTCTCCTGTTTTTCCGTATATGATCATGTCATCTGTTGAATAAAAAAACAGTTTGATTTCTCTCATTCTAACCAGAATGTTTTCAATTTCTATATCTTGCCTTATTTTACTGGCTAATCCTTCAGTTAAAACTTGAATAGAAGCAGTGTGAATAGTTATACTTATTTCTTATCCTAGGAAATAGCATTCAGTTTTTTGATAATAAATACAATGATAGCCATTAGTTTTTCATAGATGTCCTCCATCAGATTGAAGTTTTTTTTCTCTACTCTCACATTGCTGGGAGACTTTATCAGGAGTGGATATCTGTATCTATTGAGATGACCATATGGTTTTTCTTTCTTAATTTGTTAATTTGATGAATTGTATTGATTACTTAGCAAATCGATCTTGTATTAAGGCAATCTTGTATTCCTGGGGTAAAACCCACTTAATTATAATATCCTTTTTATATATTGCTGGATTTCATTTGTTAAAACTAGCTTTGAGACTGCTATGTCTATGTTCATGACTGACGTCTACAGTTTTCTTATAATGTCTTTGGTTTCAGTAACTGTCATGGATGAGTTGAAAAGTATTCCTTCTTTTTCAATTTTATTGAAGAGTTAATGTGGTATTAGTGTTTTTTATTATTTAATATTCCTTAAATGATTGATAGAATTTACCAGTGAAGTCACCTGAGCCTATAGTTTTCTTCCGGGGAATGTTTTTATCTGTAAATTTATTTTCTTTAATAGATATAAGACTACTTATATTAGATATTTTCTCTTGATATAAATTTTGATAACTGTATATGTTTCAAAGATGATTGAATTTGATCTAAATTGTCAAATTTACTAGTACGAGGTTGTTCACAACACTCCCTTAGCATTCTTTTAATATCTGTAGTGATGCCACCACATTCAGTTCTGAAATTTATATTTTGTGTCATCTCTCATCTGGCTAAAAGTTTAGCAGTTTTGTTGATCTTCTCAAAAACCATCCTTGGATTCACTGATTTTCTCTACTGTTTTTCTGTTTCATTTTTTCCACTCAGATATTTATTGTGGCCTCTTTTCTTTTTACCTTGGGTTTATTTTCTAGTTTCTAAGGTGGAAGCTGAGGTCATTGATTTTAACTTTTAAAATTTCCCACTTAAAGCATCTAAAATATTTTGTTGTGTTTTTTTCTTTCAGTTCTTCAGTTTAAAGATTTTATTTATTTATTCATGAGAGACACACAGAGAGAGGGAGGCAGAGACACAGGCAAAGGAGAAGCAGGCTCCATGCAGGGAGCCTGATGCAAGACTGGATCCCCAGACTCCAGGATCACGCCCTGGGCCGAAGGCAGGTGCTAAACCACTGAGCCACCCAGGGATCCCCTCAAATTACATTTTAATTTTACTTTTGATTTATTCTTTGCCCCAGGTTTTATTTAGAAGTGTGTTGTTTGCAAGTATTTGGTGGTCTTCCTCTCATTAATTTCTGTGTTGATTCCATTATGGTCAGAGAACACAAGTTGTATGACTTGAATCCTTTTATTTTTTTTTTAATTTTTATTTATTTATGATAGTCACGCACACAGAGAGAGAGAGAGAGAGGCAGAGACATAGGCAGAGGGAGAAGCAGGCTCCATGCACCAGGAGCCCGACGTGGGATTCGATCCCGGGTCTCCAGGATCGCGCCCTGGGCCAAAGGCAGGCGCCAAACCACTGCACCACCCAGGGATCCCGACCTGAATCCTTTTAAACTTATCAAAGCTACTTTCCTGATCCAGAATATTATCTTTTTCGGTAAATATTTATGTTCATATTTGCTCTACTCTCATTATGTGAAATGTTCTATAAATGTTCTATAAATTAGGTCATTAACTATTCTAAGTCTTTTCTAATAATTTTCCATTTGTTGTACCAATTTTTAAGAGAGAAACATTGAAATTTATTTCTATAATTGTGGATTTGTTTGTATCTCCATGCGGTTACATCAGAGTTTGTTTAATATATTTAGGAGCTCTGTTATAAGGTCCATGGACTTCTAACATTGTTATATCCTCCTGATTAACTGATCCCTTTATTGACCTCTATAATGGCCTTTTATGTCCCTATAAATATTTTTTGCTCAGAAGTTTATTTTGTTCAATGTTGATATAGTCATTTTATATATTTATTTATTTATTTTAGCATTAGCATTGCATAACTCTTTCCATCTTTTTGCTTTTAACCTGTCTGTATTTACATTGGTTAGTTTGGGGGTTTTTTGTCTTTAAGATTTTGTTTATTTATTTGAGAGAGAAAGAGAGCACAAGGAAGGGGGATCGGGAGAAGGAGAAGGAGACCCCTGGCTGATCAGGGAGCCAAATGCAAGACTGGATCCCAGGACCCTGAGACCATGACCTGGGCCAAAGGCAGATGCTTAACCAACCGAGCCACCCAGGTGACCTGCATTTACATTTGAAATGGATTTCTTGTAGCAAGTTCTTTCTGGCACAAAATATGTGTTGCATTTTCCAACATCAATTCTCCAACTCTGATTTTCAAATATCAGCTGAGTGTCCTATAATTCACTCCTACTCTGACACTAACTACCCAGAGTCAGCATCAGAACCCATAGGTTTAAAGATCGATTTGTCCATAACCCTGCTGCTGGTCATAAGCAACAGGTCCCCAGGTGACCGACACTTCTTTCTATTGTGGCTGCAAGTGTAGGGGTTCCCACAAATTCCACCTTGCCTAAGGTCTGATAATTTTCTAGATTCACGGAAATCAGGAAAATGCTATATTTACTATTACAATTTATTATAAAGCATACAAATGAACAACCAGATGAAGAAGTACATACGCCAAGGTCCCAAGGTGTCTGGATAGCTGTTTCCTCATAGGGTTGGGACATGCCACCCTCCTGGAACATTCTTCAACTGGGAAGCTTCTAAACCCTACTGTTTAGGGTGTTTTATGGAGGTTTCATTACACATGCATGATTGATTAGATCTTTGGCTATTGGTTATTGAACTCAATCTGCAGCCTCCCTTCTCTCCCCAGAGGTCAGGGGATGGAAAGTTCCAACCTTTGAATCATAGCCCAATCTTTCCAGCCATCAGGTCCCCTCTTGGAGCTGGCTAGGGGCCAGTCAAGAGATAACTCATTAGGATAAACTCAGCTGTGGTGGAAAGTGAATTGTTATGAGTAAAAATTTGCTTCTATCACTTGTGTTGCTCAGGAAATTCCAAGGGTTTTAAGGAGCTCTGTGCTAGGACCTAAGACAAAAACTAAATATATATTTCCTATTCTAACATAGCAGTGTGTAGTTGGATATTGCTTTCTTATCTGTAGTCTCTGTTTTTTCCCTGCCTTCTTCGAGGTTAAAGATAATATTTTATAATAATATCTTTATGATTTTGTTATCTTTTATTTCACTTATCAGTATAATGCTTTGTTTTGTTGTTTTAGTGGTTCCTTTAGGATATATAATATATGCGTTTACTTGATCACAATCTGCCTTTAAGAGATATCATGCCTGGCCCCCTGGTGGCTCAGGAGTTGAGTGTCTGCCTTTGGCTCAGGTCATGATCCTGGGGTCCCAGGATTGAATTCCCCATCAGACTCCCTGCAGGGAGCCTGCTTCTCCCTCTGCCTCCCTTTCAGTATCTCTCATGAATAAATAAATAAAATCTTAAAAAAAAAGTGGTATCATGCCCCTTCACATGTAATATGTTCTATTAGTAACTTCCATCCTCCCTCTCATCCTTTTTCCAATTTTTGTCACATTTTAGTTTTATATATGCAATAAACCTTGCACTACATTGGTATTATTTTTGCTGAAAACAGTCAACTAACTATCTCTTCAAGAGATTTGAAAGATAGGAAAAAAGTATTTTTAGGTATAAGTGGCAAACAAATTTTAAGATATTTAAAATGTCCATCATAGTGATTTGATATACATGTACCAAAAAAATCTCAGGTATTTAGTTTCCATTTCTAGAGCTTTTCATTCATTTGTGTAGATCTGTACTCCTTCTGGCATTAGCTTCCTTCTGCCTGAAGAACTTCCTTTAACATTCCTCATGGTGTGTGTCTGTTGGTGATGAATTTTCAGCTTTCACCGTTGAAAAATATTTTATTTTGCCTTAGTTTTTGATAGATATTTTCACTGGGAAAAGAAGACTGGGCTCATCATTGGTTTTTTTCTTTCCACATGTCCATACATTGTCTTCTTGTTTCTATAGTTTCTGATGAGAAATCTGCTCATTGTCTCTATGTGTTCCTCCAAAAAAAAAAAAAAAGTTGTTTTTTTGTCCTCTGGCTAGTTTTAGTTTTTCCTTTTTATTATTGGTCTTAATATGCCCTGTAGCTTTCTTCATGTTCCTGATAGTTGGCATTCCTTGGACTTCTTGAATCTGTGGACTTATGGTGTTCATCATAATTAGGAAAACTTCAGGTGTTATTTCTTTAAATATTTTTTCTGTCTCAAGTTCCTTGCCTCTTTCTCAGGACTACAATGACATATATGTTATGCTTCCTAAGAGTTTCCCACAACTCACTGCATTTACTTTATTAATCCTCTTTTCTCTTGGTATTTCTTCCCATATTTCACTTTGCATAGTTGCTATCACTCTTTCAATTCACTAAAATTGTCTCCTACAATGTCTGCTCCACCATTGACTCGATCCACTATACTGTTCATCTCTTTAATTTTTGAGTACTTTTTATATATTCCATGTTCCAACTTAACTTTCCAACATATAGAATACAGCTGCAGTTCCTATTTTGATATCCTTGTCTGTTGATTCTAGCATCTGTCCATTATAGGTTAGTTTTTATTTTGTTTTGTTTTGTTTTGTTTTTAGAGATGGAGGGAGAGACACAGAGAGAGCAGAGGGGAGGGGCAGAAGGAGAAGGAGAATGTCAAGCAGACTCCAGACCTAATATAGAGCCTGATGCGAGGCTCGATCTGAGGACCCTGAGAACATGACCTGAGCCTAAATCAAGAGTCAGACAGTTAACCAACTGAGCTGCCCAAGCACCCCTTTTTGGGGGTAGTTTTGATTCCTTGATTTATGTCCTTATTGTGAGATACCATTAAGTTACTTGGAAATTGTTGCATCCTTTCAGATCTTTCTTTTCAAATTGGTTAAATGGAACTAGAATAGCGCTCAGGCCAGGAGTGATTATTTTCTGCTGCCTAGACAAGATACTTCTGCTTGATTTACCTAATTCCACATGGATGCCAAGGCTTCCAGTCTAAGGGAACAGTATATTCCCTGACCTATGTAACTGCTGGGTGCTGCTCCCTCCCATCCTCTTGATGGTTCTTTCCCCAGCCCCAAACAGTTTCCCCACATTGGCACTCAGCTGAATACGTGAGCCAGAACCTTCTCAGATCTTGGATTTCTCCTTCTCTGAGGCTTTCCATTCTACGGCACCCAGCAATCAGTAAATTTCCTTCAATTTCCTTACCTCAAGTGTCCTCTAAGCTCTATCTCAATCCTTTTCCATGCATGGAGCCTGAAAACATTTTCAGGGCAGGAAAGTGGGAAAATTATAGGACCCACCTGGCTTGTTACCCATCTTTCAGGGATCAGTAGCCTTCATTGCCTGGTTTCCAAAGTCTAAAAAGTGAATGTTTCATCTATTTTGCCTTGATTTTGATCATTTCAAGCAGGAGGGCAAATCCAGTCTCCTTTTTCTACATCTTAGAAGGAAGTCTCTGTTTCTCTATATTATCTTGCAAGTCCCAGATAATATTGTCACAAACAACAGCAGTGTAACCAAGGATTCAAGGGGAAAAAACTACAAGGTTGAATCCTGAATGAATATTCCAATAACCCAGGGCTGAGAGTTTCCTGAGCTCAACGACTCCGGCCATCATAAAGAGCCCTCGTTGTTCAGGTTGGGAAGGAGAATCTGAGGAAGCAGCAAAAGCAGAGGCAGATGTCAGAATTAGGAGATTTATAGCCTGTGCTTTCATTTGTCCTTGTACTTCCTTCCCCATCCCTTTCTGTACCACCTGCACCTGCCACTAGCCTATGAACGAACAGTCTATAACTGAGGCTTTGAAAGCCTTTCTCCCCCCAGCTTTCATCTAAACGACTCTGGCTCCATCCCATTCTTTAAGGGGCTTTCACTGTGGTTTAGTCATTCAACAAAAGGATGACTTGGAATATACAACGCAAGTGGTGGGGCGTAAGAGCTTATGGTGTTCCACTCCCAGGAAACTCAGCAGCCTTGTCCGGGTCCAAGGCCTCCCACTCATGACAGGTGATGATGAGGGGAGAGTGGAGTAGGGCCTGGCTGGGCTGGCTGGGCTGCATAAATAACTGGCTATTTCACTTGTGTAAGACCAGCTCCCTGGATCAGGACCTTTTTACAGCAGGACCAAGAACCCACTTTTCTTCTCACATGTCTCCTGCTCGATTGGGCCTGGCCTGAACATGAACAGACCATTGAGATTAATGGAGATTAAGGAAGAGCAGAAATGGTCTTGTTGGTCCTGCAGTCAGAATCGAAAATCTGGGCTGTTACAAGGTCAATTCGCACTCTGCGCCTCCATTCTTATTCTAGTAAAACAGGCACATGAAAATGGATGGCAGCTAACGTTCGCCTTACTCATGGGGGGTAATTCTCATATACTGACCTCCTCCTTGGGATGTGGCAGGATAGCCACCTATCCTGGGGTCACATCTGTAGATATCCGAATGGACACCATGTGAGGGATGTGCCCCCCTTTCATTCAGAAGTTTACCCCTTGATGTCACTAGAGCCTTGGAGATCTGCAGAAGCGTCCCTGTGAGTCCCATTTCACTAACTGGACTCCACCTTGGAGTGGAGGGAGCTGTCCTGGCCAACACCGCATTTTCACACTGAAGCCCCAGTTAGTTATGCCAGGGAATGGCTACTCTCAGTGATGCTCAAGTCCTACCTTCGTTTTGAATAAAAACCAAGCTACTTCATGCCTTTTTATTGTCAGTCAATGTCTCAGATAATTAAGACTGTTAATTCTTGGCACAGAGTGTAATTAAAGGGCTTAATTACATCTGCGTGGAATAAAGGGCCTCAGCAGGGCCTAAGGCAGAGAATCACCCAGGGAGCTTGTTAAAAATGCAAATTCCCTGGCTCCTTGCCAGGGTGTCCTGAGTGTGGCTCTGGGTGGGATTCAAGAACTGCCTATTTGATCCACGCGTAAATCTACAGGTAATTCTAGTGCATGTATCTGTGACGGCGCACTGAGAAGCACTTGCCGAATAGCAAGAAGCAGCAGTGGAAGGAGGAAGAGATGCGCGTGGTAGACGTGAGCCCTGCAGACTCCTGTCAGGGGCCAGAGGCAGGCTTGCCAAAGAGGGTAAGAACCCGAACCCAAGAAGGCAGCGGCTTGAAATGCCGTGTGCTTCCTAATCCACTCTGTAAAGCCTCTGGCAAAGCCACGGCCGGGGGAGCCTCACTATGAACCCAACACCACATGCTAAGCGCTCCCCCTTCATCCCTTCAACATCTTTACACATGACGTCAACATTATCAACCCTGTTGCACAGAAGAAGGGGAGGCGTACAAAGGATAAGCATTCATTCATGGTGACATCCTGAGACAGGTCACTGTGGCCGTCGGCATCTCTGGAGAAACAGGAGTAGGAGCGTGTGTGTGTGTGTGTGTGTGTGTGTGTGCATGTGTTGGTTTATTTTAAGAAATCGACTCATGTGGTTAACAGAGTTTGAGAAGTTTAGACTCAGCAGGTCCAGTGATGTGCTTCCAACCTGAGTACAAAGTCCTGAGACGCAGGAGAGCTATTGGCAAAAGTTTCCTTTGGATTCTGAGTCCGATGACAGCTCACCCCTGTCCCCTCTTGAAGGCAGTGAGGCGGGAAGAAGCATCTCTTGTGGAGCCATTTCAGAGGGTCCCTGCCACAGCGGGGAGGGCACTCTGCGTCACTCAGTCTACCAATTCAGCGTTTATCTCTTCTAGAGACACACTGACAGGCGCCCTCGGAACAAGGGTTACCAAAATATCTGGGACCCCCTAGCCCAGTCAGGCCAACATACAATTAGCCATCACAGCTGGCAAGTAAGATCCTTGTGGCTCAGCACCTCCAACCTGAGGGCACCAGGGTCCTTCGCCAGCATCCACTTTGCACGTCTCCACAGATCGCTGCTGCTTGTGAAATGGGCTCGTGCTAGAGGAGATGGAGTTGGAGGGGATGGGAATAGTGCAGGGGCAGGGCTCCCTTTCTCACCACACCACACCCTTCTTGCCATCCGCTTGGGTTTTGTAGTGTAGACACGTCGTCGTCTTCATGAATTGCCCTGGAGAAGGTCCGGGTCCAGCCAGCCCCTTTGGGGGAACGGCAGGCACCACACATTCAGACCTCGGTCCATACCCCCTGTGCCTCAGGAAGGGAAAAAATCCCAGAACCACTCACAGAATGATTCGCTGTGACAACAGGAGACAAAGGAGGTGGCACAGAACTGCCAAGATCCATTGCTACCATTGTTGATACGATTACACATGTACAGGGGTGTGGGGGGCTCAGCGCTTGAGCGTCTGCCTTCGGCCCAGGGCGTGATCCTAGGGACCCAGGATCGGATCCTGCATCGGGCTCCCTGCATGGAGCCTGCTTCTCCCTCTGCCTGTGTCTCTGCCTCTCTCTCTCTCTTTCATGAATAAATAAATAAAATCTTTAAAAAAAAAAGATTACACATGTACAGGATCTTAGCATGTGGCTGCCACATTGGATGCTCACAAAAACTGAAGCAGTGCCCCTTATGAACTGCCTTTTGCAGATTAAGAAACTGAGCAGAAGGACAAAAAGGGACAGAGACAGCCAACAGGAAAAATCAGACACAGATTTTGGTCTTCTGCACCCCACATCCTGCCCCTTCTGCAGAGCCCATGACTCACCACAGGACGGTGTTCCCAGGCCAGGGATGGACCAGCGAGATGTCATTTTCAGGCCCAGCAACTCTGCATTTAATAGCATGAGAAATCCACACAACAGTGGGAACCATGGGTTGGATCTTAAGGTGATACTGCTCAACAGGCAGAGAATGAAGCCCAAGCTTAGCCGGTGTTGGAAATGAAGTGGTTCTGGGATGTCGGCACTGGGATGCTCTGGCGATCCTCCATCCTCACACGGGGCTGTGCCACCACCAGCACTGAGGGTCCCCGTTGCCCGCCGGGTACGCTGGGGTCCCAGTGCTGGCCCTGGCCCGACAGCCCACAGGGCGCAGGCACTGCAGGTCCCCCTATAGGAAGGAGGACCAGGGGACCCCAGGGAGCAGGCCACAACCCGCCAGACGAAGGCCGTGGGCTGTCATTGTGAACAGTTGGAGCTTAAGGAAAATGCAAATTGAAACACAAGTGAGGTAATCCTGTCATCTTCAAAATTATCTAAGGCAATAAAAAAATGAGCAAATATACTGAAGGAGGTGTTGGGCTGCGATCACCCTTCCATGTAGCTACTGGTGAGAGTAGAAATGATTAAAGTGCTCCTGTAGGGCCATTTGAAAATATATTTCAACCTTACAAATGGACATACTTATAATTTAGCGTTTCTTATTCTTAGAATTCAGTTTCAGTGAAAAGATAAAAACATGTATGAGAAAATGTTCAGTGACAGAGAATTGGTAAAATAAATTGTGGTTTAGCTCAATAGAAGCAACATCTGCAGCCATCATTAGTGGTGTTATTGAAATATGTTTAGTTAGATGAAAAGACATTAAAAATATGAAGCAAAAAAGACAATCAGCAATCCTATATTGTTTTACAGTCTGATCCATCTGAGCAAAATATTGTCCGGTGAATTTGCTCAAACCACTGAACAGAACGTAGAGCTGTAGGTCCTGCCTGCATCAGAAGAAGGCCCTTCCCCGTCACTCGGAGGACAAAGGGATGCCAGTCCCGGTGGCCAGGTTCCAGGACACGATTCAGGATCTGGCTCGAGACCCAGACTCCGCCACACCCTCAAGTTTTCCCTGCTCCTTCACTTTGCTTTTACCCCACGTTCAGCTCTGACGGTAGGTGGGTTGAAGGTGGGTGTCGCTGACACTAGGTATGTGCGGTGGAGCACCTGCGTCAGAACTCGCAGCCCAGACGGACCCACGTGAATGGAAAGTTCTAGTCATGTCAACCGTGGCCATGACATAGACTCTAGGCATCAGCCAACTCAATGAAATAGTCTACTCGAGACAAATTCAGCTTGCCTGGATTTTCTTTACAACGTGGCTACAGAGTCAGTAAGCTGAGTGCCGTATTGTATCACGACCTTGGGCAGCCGCGATAGTGCTGGAGGTAAAATCCCATAAATATTTGAATGTATGTGCACTGGGAGGAATGAGTAATTCACTCTGTCAGCTGGGTGACATTTAGGTCCCTCCTCCTAATCCCTACTTGGCTAAGCAATCGCAGCTACTAATTACACAGTACTGGAGAAAATATGAACATAATCAAGGAGTGATATCACAATTGATTACTCTTCAAATTTTCTCTTTGTCTCCAAAGAACATGTTTATTACCGTGTGGGACCCTGGAATAAAGTATAGAGTGCTCCGATTATTACAATGTGCAAAAAGCGAGGGTGGCTATATACATGTCACTAGCATGTCTGGATTCCTTTCAAAAACTCTTTGATCTCAGCAGGGTTTGGGGCCCGAAGGCTGCAGGAAGACTTGTCAGCAAACACAGGGAGCAGCGGTGCAGGGGGAGACACACTTGCTATTTCTCTACCACGAAGTATGCAGAACTCTTAGCCAACTCACATTCATCAAATACTTGTCCACGTCGTTGGCTTCAAGACCAGGTGGCGATGAATTTCAGATTGCTAATTATATCTTTAAATTTTGGCATCCTTCGCGGTGGCTTGTCGAATTGGTAAGAGTGAGTAGGAGAGCCCCTTGGTTTCCCACCTGCTCTCGGGTAATTAAGGAATGCTGTGGGACCGCGGCATTTCTCTGAGATGAAGGCTGGAAGCCCAGGTGGCTGGACATTGAAAAGTGTTCTGTGCGTTTGCCAATGTCTGGGCACAACACCATCCTTCCTGCTTCCCTTTTAAAGAGGAATTGAACTGACAATATGCATGTCTGTGAAGAAAACACTCGTGTCCTATTTTTTAAAATTTACTTAATCGTTTCTTTAGTTTTCCATTGTTTTCTTAAAAACACACATTGCAGCATCCCTATTTGTTCTCCTCGGCTTGTATTTTGTCCTCTTTCTGCAAATAGCACCCTCTTCCCCTTCAAGGAACCACCAGTCTCCTACCTGAAGTGCTCCTGGCCAGGCCGTGACTACCACGCACTATCCCCTCACCACAGAAGGCTGTGTGTGCCCCCGCTGACCCGTCAGAGAGCCCTGCCCCTGGACAGCTGTGTCTTGTGCCCTTGTGATCATGGTTATTCCTACGTCTCTCCGCCAATTGGGCTCAATTTTAGAAAGCAGATTGGCCAACATTTTCTGTGGAGGACCAGGTAATTTTTTTTTGGCTTTTATGGGATCTGTTGTGATGACTCAATGCTGTCGCTGTATCAAGAAAGTCATAGACAATTCATAGGCCAATGGACATGGCTGTGTTCCAATAAAACTTTATTTATGAAAGCAGACAGTGGGCTGGGTTTGGCTCATGGGCCATAGTTAGCCAATCCTGGTTTTAGGGTATTTGTTTTCAAACTGTTCTGAAGGAAATTCCTTAGGTAGGAGAAAGAATGAGAGGTGGTATTTCCTACTCAATTCACTTCACCTCTTAGGGGATCAGAAAAATCCCCTTTCCTTTATTTATATACTGGGGACCCATGTACAGCTTTATGTGAAAATGACTTTCTTCAGCTGATAACATTTTTAAAAATCAGTGACAAGGTGACAAACAGTGTGAATTATTAATGATTTAACTTTTAGTTCCAGTCCTAGAGGGAAGGAGTATCATTGAAGCCTCCTCAAATCAGGTACCATGTTGGGCCACATGTATTCCTCAGAGAATCACTTATGGTGAGTGAGCCAGACCATCTGGCTCACGTACACATCACATCGTGACGTGTCTCTCCTGTCAGCTTTGTGGCAACTCTTATTAACATGGTCTAAAGCATCCTTTGAAATTTTTAATTAGTCCTTACTGAATATCATAGAGCAAGTGATAAGCTGGGGTGACCAAGCAGACCAAACAGTAATAGATATGCTTCTTACTATTCCTATTGTTGAAGGAGGAAAGAGAAGAAAATTATCTTAGGGGGAGGTGTGGAGTTAGCTATTTGTATTGTAAATGGTGTTTCACGTGCTTGGATCAGAAGCCTTACACACTGCTGATGGGACTGTCACATGGTGTGGCCATGATTGAAAACAGTATGGTGGCTCCTCACAAAATTAGGAATCAAATAACCATATGATTTAGCCATCCCACCTCTGGATATGAACTCAAAATAATTGAAACCAGGGTCTTGACGAAGTATTTGTACATCCCTGTTCAGAGCAGCAGTCTTCACAATCGCCAAAACTCTAAGCAACCCAAGCGTCCATTGATGAACGAAGGGAATAAGTAGAATGCGGCAGGTGCATACAGTGGAATAGGATTTGGCCTGAAAAAGGAAGCAAATTCTGACACGTTACAACATGGATGAACCTCAAAAACTTTATGAGAAGTGAAATAAGCCAGTCACAGGAAGACAGACACCGTCTCGTTCCACTTCTACTAGAAAGGAAACAGAATGGTGCTTGCCGGTAGCTGGGAGCGGGTGATGGGGAGTCATTATTTACTGGGTACAGAGTTTAACTTTGAGAAGAAATAATTCTGGAGTTATATGGTAGGGGTGGTTGCCCAACAAGGTGAATGTACTTAATGCCACCGAACTGTGGACGTAAACATGGTTAAAATGAGAAATTTAATGTTATATAGATTTTGCCACAATTAAAAACAAACAAACAAAAAAGATGACATAATTTTAATGAAAAATTTCTAAGTATAATTAAGTAGCTGATACTAACACCTGTGCTCACCTCCATTTTACCTTCTGAGCTCCGAGCTAGGAGCTCATGCTCAGGATCTTTGTTTTCATACTTTGCAGTTGGCATGGTTGGAATAACCAGAGAAGGGAATGGTATCATCTTAGACTGGAAGGGCCAGGGATGGTGGAAAGTGAAAGGAGATGTGGGACCCCCAGCTGTGACAGAGAGGGCTATCTGAAAGATGCATCCACCCCAAACAAGGCCAGAGAGGAAAGGATGACCTTGGCCTGAGCTGAGGCCCCAGATGGCAGAGTCAAGCGCTGCCGTGAATCACGGCAAGGGGGCAGGCTCAAGCTCCAGTGGCAGCCGGGGCCTTCAGGCCTCCCTGTGAGTGGACTGTGAGAGCAGGGTATATAGTGTCCTGGAGCTGCTGTGACAGATTACCACAAACAGGGTGGCTTTAATCAGCAGAGACTTCTGGAGGCCTGAAGTCCAAAATCAAGGTAATGGCAGGGGTGCCTCCAGAGGTCTCCAAGCAGGTCCTTCCAGGTATGATCTGGCTTCTGGTGGCCCCAGGTGCTCCTCTGGTTAGGGCTGCAGGACTCCCATCTCACCTTCTGTCTTCACAGGGCCTTCTCTGTGTCTCTGCCTCTCAAATGTCCCTCTGCCTTCCTCACATGAGGGTATCTGTCACCTTTCTAAATCCAGGATGATATCATCTTGAGATCCTTAACTTACTTACACCTGAAAGATTTTTTTTTTCCAAATAAGGGTTCCAGGGGTTAGGAGTGGGACACATCTTTGGTGGTAGTAGTGGGGGGTCCACCACTCACCATCCACTGCAAGCAGGTATCCTATTCCGCTCCTGTGATCACATGTGGGGCAAAGGGGGCGTAGATCACTTTGGACCTCATGGGTGCTCACGTCAGGAAAAGTGCCTTGAGGAGCTATATCCCAGGAGCTGCATGGGATGAACCTCACCACACCTGAGTGTCACTTAAGAGATGAGATTCCAGCCCTTAGGCTGCAGCCTAATGCTATAATGGAAGGGCTGTAAGGGGCTCGCAAGGAAAGGAAGTGGGTTTTCTTGAAGGAAGGAATATAAATGATGTGTGATTAGAGGTACGGGAGACCAGAAGGCAGACTCTGGCAGTTCTGTAACATTCCTCTGGTGCCTTCACACTCCCACGTGGACAAGTAGGACCTGCGTCCCTCCCCTTGAACCTGGGTGGGCTTGGGGCTGTTCCAACAAATGAGTCAGGTGGGAGTGAGGCTATGTCATGCCCAAGGCTGGGTCATAAAAGGCTGTGAAGCTTCCACCTGACTTCTGTGGGTCCTTCACTGTGGAGAAAGGCAGCTACATGTAAGAAGTTCGACCACCCTGTGACCACCACCCCCACAGAGGTCAGATGTGGGTGCTGTGGTCTAGAGGCTCCAGTGAGGGTTTGGGGAGGGAAGCCGAGGCTCCTGGCTCCCTTGGCCTCACCCCAGGCCTTCACCGCTGTTCCATCCTCTGTTCCACATGCTCTTCCCCCTGCAGAACACACTTCCTTCTTGTTGGGTGGATTACCCGTTACTCAACATCAGGGACTTGGCTTAAACATTACTTCCTCAAAGAACACCCCACCTTCCCAGCTTCCCTTGCCTCTGGGGTAGGGGGAGCCCTCACTGTGCACAACTCCTGTCTGCCCAGCCCCCTGCCATAGCCTGGTCCTTTGCAGATTCTAAATATTAAACATGCTCTGAATGACTGGACAGGTGGAAAGATGGATAGGGGAGTCGGGCAAAGGTATTGGGTTACCTCATGTCCTTCTGATAGAAAAATCCACTCAAGCCATCTCTTGCTTGAAACCCTTCTGTGGGTTTGATGTAGAATTTCAGGCTAGTGCTCATTACGTAAAGACAAGGGGCCACCTCTCAACTAAAATACAGGGTGTCTAAGTGGAAAATAGGTCTGTCTGACACAAATAAGGTTTATGAGAATATGTGCAAAGCAAGCTTTGTTCTCTACATGAATGGCTGCCTATCTGATGAGTCTGATGGTTCTGGGAGCTGCTCTGCTGTTGCAGTTATGACTGGATCTCACAACCTGTTAGTACGTTGGAGAGACTCAGAGAGAAAGCCAGGTGATGTGGAACAGCAAGCATCAAGCCATCCCCGCCTTGACACCTTGCAAAGGTGGGGAGAAAAAGAGAACCCATCTGTGTGCCCAGCGTAGGACTTCAACAGTTAGACTCAGCGTCCTTGTCCCCACTCTGAATTTTATTATATGTATTTCTGTCCATGTTTGAGCACCAAGTTCTTTCTTACATAGCCAATCCCAGTTATTCTCCTGGCAGAGAAAAACATTATCCCCATCTCCATAGTGAAGTTAGCTCTTGGTTACTGTGGGGAGAGCTGGCCGGTTATTACAATGTATTTCCATTCCCTCCTCCCGCCAACCCACACTCGCTCTTGTCCACTTTGGTTGCTTAATTCCTTTGCAAATTAGGATCAAACTAGAAGTAATTGGGGGATAATGTTCCTACTTCACTTGTATCCTATTTCTTACTATAATTTGTTGTTAAATTTCTCTCGGTTTTTTTTTGGGGGGGTTGCTGGGGAGGTGGGAAGGAGAATGAAGAATGGCAGGGAAATCCTGAATTCCTATTAGCCATTGCTGTGGTATGGGGAAAGCTATCCTGAAACGATAATTGATCTATGATAAGATTAGGCAAAGGAATGAACGTGCAGGATCCATGGGACCTAGGGTTCCACTGTGGTAGGAAGGACACACAGACATGACCTGGGCAAAGAAGAGAAAGACCTTGAAGGGATGGACTTAAATCGGGGGGCCTGGCTCTGTCCACACAAGAAAGAAAGGCACCTTAGAAGTATTGAGAACATTATCCAATCACATGAGCTCAATTTTGGTCTCCAAGGCAACCAGGGCTCCTTAGAGAAATAACAGATTCCAGGTTGGAGCAAAGTAGGTGGAGCCCAGAGCAGCCTGTTCCCCTGGAAAGGGAGGAAGAGCTCCAACAAAGGAGGGGACATGTCACCAGGACGAGTGGAGCCAGCGGGAAGGGCGCCCACTGGCCCGTCCTCCGTCACCAAGGAGCCCCCGAACAAACAGACGTGGCAATAAATTATAAACCACTAGGGAAAATGGGATTCGTAGGAGTCCACGCCAATAATAAGTATGTTGACTTATCACTTAATGGGGTGGGGGGGAAGGGAGGGTTCTTGCTTAACCCTCAGGGCCAGAAATAAGTGTGCAGAGACGCAAGGATGCATCAACCGAAGCCCACATGAGGGCTGTTCTACTAAAATGGAAAAAGGCTGGGGGCTGGGACTGAGTTCTTCGAAAGTGTCCAAGTTATAAAAGACAAGGGAAGACTGGAGGAGAAAGAGCCACGACCAGAAAATGTAGTCCCTGACCTGGCACTCTCCTGGAGGGGACCCGCCTGCCCGACAGACATCGCCGGGCAGGCGCCAGCAATGGAAGGAAGGCCGAGGTAGCTGAGTGTTGTGTTGGCTCCCACACAGCGAGGTGGGTGCCCTGTGTGGCTCCCAGAGGAACGTCCCTCCTCCTGGGACGTGTGCACCGCGTCCTCGGGGCCGAGGTGTGCATAGCATGCTCTCAACTGGTTCTGGGCAAAACGGAGAGCAGACGATAAAGCCAAGAGGGGAAATGCAAGAGTAGGTCAATCTGGGTGAAATTGTTCAAGTGTCCTCTGTGTCATCTTACTTTGGCAGGTGTCCTTTCGGTTTGAAATTCAAGCCTCCTCCCACCCCCATCCCTTCTTCCTAAAGTCCTTCCCCTTTGACTACTGAATTACACTTTCTGGCACATGGGTGTGCACACAATGCCGCTGTGTGTCATGGCCAGAGGACAGCAAGGAAAGGAGAAGCCCTTGGCTCACCCACGGGAAGGCTCGAGCCAGGGCGCTCCTGGTCACAGAGAGGACTCGGATTCTGAACGACATCTCCAGCGCCCCCCACCCTCCCCAGCACCAGCAAGATCATGTTGGTGGAATCTTGTTTAAAAAAGGAAATCCAATCATTTCAATGACACTAAGACATCAGTAGCTGAAGAAGCTTAGCAAGGGCTCCATCCAGATAGCGACACTTCTGTGGGGACCTCTTGCAACGAAAATGTTCTATCCTGAAGGGTTTCATGTCCTGGGGGAGATTTCCAAGTCCTGGAGCCCACGGGGCCCAGGGACCCTTCTTGGGTCATTTCATTCATATCATGGAGGTGACAAGTGCCCTTCCCTGGGCCCAGGAACTAAAGGAGCAGCTTGTTGGGTCTGACTTTGTCCTTGATTTAATGGGGAACTTGCCCCTCTGGGATATCCCAGCAAACCTCCCTTGAAAAGTCTTATATCATTAGTCAATAATGTTCTTTTTTTTAAAATTTTTATTTATTTATGATAGTCACACACAGAGAGAGAGAGAGGCAGAGACACAGGCAGAGGGAGAAGCAGGCTCCATTCACCGGGAGCCCGACGTGGGATTCGATCCCGGGTCTCCAGGATCGCGCCCTGGGCCAAAAGCAGGCGCTAAACCGCTGTGCCACCCAGGGATCCCAGTCAATAATGTTCTTTAAGGAAATTCTGCTATTAGGAAAATCAGCTTTGCCCATACTGTTAGCTCCAACTTTAGGGCCTTTGTACAGAAATGACCTTTATTTTTATATGACTGTAAAAATCATGTAGAGTCATTAGGGAAAACCTGGGGAATTACAGAAATATATAGAGGAAAAGCAAATCACTCATCTTCCTGTGTAACTTCCTTTGAGCTTGTCATCCTATATATGAAAGAGGGGGAAAAAATCAAACTTGCTATTTAAAGACTCCAGTGTAGGGCAGCCCGGGTGGCTCAGCAGTTTAGCGCCGCCTTTGGCCCAGGGCGTGATCCCGGGGTCCCGGGTTCGAGTCCCACGTTGGGCTCCCTGCATGGGGCCTGCTTCTCCCTCTGCCTGTGTCTCTGCCTCTGTGTGTGTGTGTCTCTCTCTCATGAATAAATAAATAAAATCTCAAAAAAAAATAAAGACTCCAGTGCTTGTTCGAGGCACATAAATTAAACCACGGGTCTCCTTTCCAGTCCTCTGTGGCTAAGAACCTGGGATGGCTTTGGATTCCCCAAGACAGACCTGAGCTTGGCTTTCAGAAAGGTGACAGGGGAAGGCGGTTTGCAGGAGCAGGTGTGGGAGGGAGGGGGCGGGAGGCAGGGGGCTAACTTGGCTGTTCTGTGGCGAGCTGGGCACACTGACACGTTCCCCTCGCCAGGCCGCCCTGGGGACGGCAGGTGTGCAGTACAGGTGGTGACACCCACCTGGAATCCCAGCCAGCGCCCAGCTCACGCTCTGAGCCAGCAGCTCCCCGAGTCCCCACCCGGCACCCCCACCCCGACAGCCCACCCAGGGAGCACGGCCTACTCCGCACCCCCGCCCATCTGGGATCTGGGGGCACCTGCACCAGCCAGTCGCCAGGGCGTGGCAGGGACGAGGAGCCCATGCCTGAGCCCTGAGTCGAGGAGGGACGTGAGCTAGGGGACTCCACGCTTTGCTCAGGTTCTGCCCTGAAACATGAGCGGAGGGAAGAGCCCCCCCGATCGGGGCATCTTCTCAGGGTGCCCAGGGAAGCGAGGCCTCCGAGGAAGTGACAGGCAGGAAACAAGACGGCAGGGGTGGGGGGACGTGCTCTGGGGGTGAAGCCTTGGAGGTGGGGAGGAGCATGGGCTTTTCTAGAATTAACTCCGTATCGCTGGGGCTGGTGGGCAGGAGGGAGTGCAGCCTGCTCGGGCTGATGACAGGGCGCCGCAGGGGGCCCCACCCCGCAGGGGCCAGCCTCTCCCAGTCTGCAGGCGGGGCGTCCGGGGCCAGGAGCCCGCATGGCTGGAAGGCGCCTTCTTCCTGCTGCGTCCCCAGGGCGTGGACAGTCATCCCTCTCTCCTTCCTGTGAAGCCACCAGTGCCATCGCGGGGCTCCACCTTCACGACCTCACCTAACCCTAAGTACCTCCCACGGGCCTCCCCTCTCAGCGCTGTCACATGTGGGGGGCGGTTAGGGCCTCAACCTATGAATTTCGGGACACACGGATCAGTCCAAGTAGGTTGAGTCTTGTTTCTGGGCTTGGGAATACCGACTAGGCCAGTTGTCCCGGAGGGAAATGCCGTCTGCCCTGGAGTGTGGCTCTGAGGAGTCTCTCCTGGCCCAGGCCCCCCTCAGCCCCAAGGGCCCCAGCCTCCTCTGGAGCTGCAAATCCACGGCCCCGACGCCGCGCCCACCCGTGGGAGCCAGACGGAGCTTCCCCCGCTGCAGCGTCGACTCTGTGACATCCTCCCACCTCTTACACAGGCCAGGAGGGGCTCAGAGACGAGCCCAAGTCCTTGCAGTACAGTTTTTGTAATATGATATCTGAGACATTTTTAAAAGTCCATTTAAGAAAGTTTTTTTTTTATGTCAACAACGGGGGACTCTGGATAAGGATCCTTGTGCTATTCCTGTTTTCATATATGACTTTGCAGCTTTGAAGTGATTTCCTAATAACAGGGAATTTTATTTTATCATCATTAGTACCTTAGAGAGAAAGACAGTGAGCAGCGGAGGGACCGGGAGAGAGGACCTCAAGCAGGCCCCACGCCCAGCACGGAGCCCGACGCGGGGCTCAGTCCACGGCTCTGACGTCATGACCTGAGCTGCAGGCAAGGTTCGGAGGCGTAACCGACTGAGCCGCCCAGGCGTCCCTGCAAATGAAAGTTATTTTAAAAAGAGGGGTCCTGCCTTGATCCGCAGTGCAGCCAGGCGTGTGCCCCCAGAGTTCCAGGATGCCCTGCGGCCTCTCGGGGCTGGCCCTGTGCCTGGGCATCCTCCACCCCCGTCATGGGGAAACCACCGCTTGACGCAGAGCAGTCGCAGCGGAACTGGGGGAGTCTGAACCCAGCCCCCCCTTGGCCTTCAGCCCCTGTGCCTCCTTAAAGACCAGTCATCTGGGTTCAAAGAAGCCTTCGTGGTGTGGATCTCAGCCTCCCCAGGTCTGCAGAGGCCAAACCTCGCCCCCCTGCAGAGGACGGAAGGACCGAGGGGCAGCTGGTGGCTCCCCCAGAGAGCGGAGCCTGGAAACCAGCCCGAGGCGGCCTGAGCGGCCACCCCGAGAAGCAGCCAGCATCTGCGGCCCTGGACACCGTGTGCTGCCTGCGGAGGTCAAGGAGGTGACCATGGGGTGGGCCCCTCTCTCCTACTTGCCCCCCAGGAGCATGGCTGGGACCAGGCCAGGGCTTCACGAGGCGGAGCCACAGGAACAAGGCGGGAAGGGTCCCCGGGGTGATGCGTGTAACTCCTCTGCAGGGTCTCCAGTGGGGGGAGCCCCCTGCCCAGGCTGGACGCCCTCTGTTCCTGCTAACGAAAGCCCCTGGCAGCCGTCCATGCATGACCAGGGCTCGAGGGTTAAGGTCATTTAGATCACTCCCCAAGGTCACGGGGCTAACAGGACGTGAAGCCGGGGTTTGCACACGCAGGCCAGGGCCAGGTCCCTTCCCCATCTGTCTGCTGGTCACTGCTCGCTCTGGGGCCACCTCGGGGACCTTCGGTCACTGTGCAGGGTTCCTCACAGTTGGGCGTCCGGACAAGCAGCAGCACCTGGGAACTGACTGGAAATGCGGATTCTCAGACCCCAACTGACACCTACGGCCTCAGAGGCTGTGCCTGGCCATCTGGATTGTAACGAGACCTCAGGTTGCGCCACGGACTGAACTGCGCTCCCCGCAAATTCGAAAGCTTAAGCCCTGACTCCCAACACGACAGTGTTTACTGACGGGGCCTCCAAAGGGGGTGATTCCGTTAAAACGCAGTCATTGCAGCGGGTCCCAATCCAATGTGACGGGTGTCCTGATAGTAGGAGGAGACTGGGCACAGACACACGCAGAGGGAGGACCTGCTGAGGACACGCCAGGGGAGAGGCCTTGGAAGGAACCAGCCCCGCCCTCCGTCTTGCCGCCCAACCCCGTGCGAATAAATTCCTCCCCCCCCCACCTGTGCTATTTGTTACAGCAGCCCGAGCTGACTAATGCAGGGGTGCTGAGAAGCTCTGCTCTAACGCACCACGCTGGCTGCCCCCAAGGGCCCCTGGACACACCTCCCGTGGCTGCTGGTCGCCATCCTCCTCCTCCTGGGCCGGCGCTTGATGTCCTCCCCTTCTCCATCGATCTCAGGCTCTGTGGGCTTGGCCCTGCACCCAGCAGCCCTCCCCTTCCTGCCTCGCGTCCCCTGGGCCAGAGAGCGTGGCACCGTCGACCCTCTTGTTCCCCTGTTATGGGCATGCTATGCCTCGCACCGTCCACCTCTTGTGTCTTGCTCGTATTTAATTCCCAAGGCCTCCGACAGCGCCTCTGACGCACAGTCAGTGCTCGGAACGGCTGGACGGACAGGCCTCAGCCCTCCTGCCATACGGGAGGCAGGCAGGGGAGCCTGTGGGAGTACACAGTGCTCTGCAGCCTCAGCCTCCGGCTACGGGGACCCAGCCCACAGGTCGGGGCGCGGACTTGGAGGCAGGCCCAGCCGTTGACCAGTTGTGAGCCCTCGGCTGCACGACTTCGTCTCCAGCGATGCGCAATGCCCATGGCCAAGGTGCTCTTGCCGTCAGGACGCTGCCCAGGACAGCCAGGAAGAAAAGGCCAGTCCCCGAGTTATTGTCTTTGATCTTTTAGGCCAGCGGGGGTCAGAGGGTGACTGTGAACGAAGCCGTTCCTTCTAGAAGGACCATCCCTGCGACAGCCCCTGGGGCCCCGGCAGGGGCCAGGCTGCCCTGCTGCCCAACACCAGGGAGCGTCCGCGCGACCCCCACGGCACTCAGGAGGTGACCCCGACAGGCCACCAACGTGCAGCTCCGGGTCCCCGAGCCACAAGAGACCAGGAAACCACCCCCTGCTTCTGCTCATGGTGGACTCGGGAGACGGCTCTTCCCAGAGCAGCTCGTCTTACGTTGCTGCATCTCATTCCCCGTGCCTCAGGGTCTCAGGGTTCGGGGTTAGAATAAACGTGTTGTGCAAATATGGAAATGGAGGGTTTGGGACTTCTGTGAACTCTTTGGCTCTGGCCTGCTTGCCAATTGCTGTTATTATCATTATTATATTATCTTTTTTTTCTGATTGCTCTTTGTTGCTGTCATTTTTAGTGTTCCTGACTGAATTTGGTCATTGTTAAATGGCTGATGAGAGACCCCCAGAATTGACCTCAGTTTGGGTTGGGTTCGGGGTGACATGGACCTACGCAACAGGGACTGGCTGGACTTTACGCAGGTGCGAAACTCACCCGACCGCTGCTCCTAGGAGAGTCGCAGAAAGCACTGCTCCCCTTGCTGTGGACCAAGGTCCTTCCGTGCGTCCTTGCTCACCCCACACCTTGCCGTCACGGGGAAGCGCATTTCCTCCACACCCGGAGCTCCTGCGCGATTGCTCTGGACCAGTGTGGAGACGGAAGGTGGGGGGGGAATCAATTCACACAGAAGCTGCAAAAGGCAGGTGAGGCCCAGGGTGTTGTGAAGGCTTGTGAAGCGAGACTGTTCACACCAGAGCTGCTCTTGGAGAACGAGCAGGATTGAGGCAGGTGACAGCTGCGTCCCGGGCACCCTGTGTCCACTGGGGACAGGAAACGGAGTCTGTGCCTGGGCAGGACCCGAGTGCCAGCCGAGCGCAGCTGGGAAGGTTTTACAGCGCTGAACAGGTGTGCCCGTTCTGCACGTGCTCGGATGCCTTCTGATTTATGTGTGTCAGCAAGACCCCGGGATCGGCTGGCTGCCCCCGGGAAGCGTGCCTTACAGGAACGGGCCTGCTGCCACCACGGCTCCTCTTTTGCACTTCAGGGAAGGAGGCAATGATCTCTCCCAAAGCTTGCAGAATTGTACATCTTTGTAAACTGAAAGATCTGAAAATCTGATATTAGTGATGGGCAGGGAGGGGTGCCAGACGCCTCACCTGCAGCATGAGTGGGATTGGCTGTCCCCATTTTACAGATGAGGAAACTGAGGCTTTTTGAAAAAAGATTTTATTTATTTTTTCATGAGAGACTCAGAGAGAGAGAGAGGCAGAGACACAGGCAGAGAGAGAAGCAGGCTCCATTCAGGGAGCCCCACATAGGATTCGATCCCGGGACCCCGGGGTCATGCCCTGAGCCTAAGGCAGATGCTCAACTGCTGAGCCCCCCAGGCATCCCAGGAAACTGAGGCTTAAGGAGGAACAGTAAGTTCTGCAGACGTGAGGGGCTCCTCCTGCCTCCTTAACAGCAGCCTGGAGTACCTGGATCCCCCCGGGCGCCCCCACGACTGCTCAAAATAATAAGAAATCATGTGAAACAGCTGAGACAAGTCACTCTTCTTAGAAGCAAAGGTCTGGCAGGTGATCAGGAATCCCCGAACCTGAGTGGAAGGAAAAGCAGGACCCCAGAGGGAGAGCGGCGCTCATAAGCGGTGCTCGGCTGGAAGGCAGACTTGTGGGCCAGGCTGATGGGGCTGGAAGGCCGCGGGGCACAGGGGCGGGGGCCAAGCACAACCCAGGGCCTGGCCCCCCAGACTGGGCACCACCTGTGGGGCCTCCGGGTTTGCACCGGAGCTCTGCGCTGCTGCACGTGCTCTTTGGGTCCCGGTGCCGCCAGGCGCTTTCTGCAGGGGCTGCTTCGCCCCAAACCTCCCATCGGTTCAGTAAGTGGTTCCTTTTTTTTTTTTTTTTCAGTAAGTGGTTCTGAAGGCATGACAGCCGGCGCCCCGAGACAACCAAGAGGTGAAAGGTGCGGGGCCCGACGCCGTGAGTGAGAACCCGGTAACACCAGGGTCAACGGAACGTGTTGGGCTTAATCCGACAGGGCCAGTCCCGAAGGTCCGTCCATAGGAGTGGGAACAGCAGGCCGGGCCACAGACCCAAGGGATCCCACCCCCCCCACCCCCGCCCCAGCACTGGCGTGAGCAAAACCAGGCGTCTGGTCATTCCTACTACGTTGTGCTGACGAGCCAGAGCCATGGCCCGCTGTCGTCTGTGCACAGATGCCCCCAGGACCTCCCTGGCCGCCCTCCGATGCTGCGGGCAAGGCGGTGGGATCGCTCACATTGTAAGAGAGGGAACTCGGGCCCCTGCCCGGCGCCCAGAGCCCCCCCGGGCCTCGGGACACGTGCTGTGTTGGACACGGAAAGGGACACTCCACGGCTGGCTGCCGTGCTGGGGGCAGGTGGCTGCAGACGTGGAGGGACCGGAAGGGTCAGAAGGGGCCTGCGGGCTGCCCCCCCACGCCAGGGGCCTACAGGTGGAAGGACGTGGAGTGGCCCCATCATGTGGTAACCAGGAAGCCCCCGAAGCTGGCTCCCTGAACTGCAGCAGTCACATCTTGCATTTTCTCTGTGTTAATTTTGTCTAATTTTGCAGCCACCGCGGCACAGCAATGCTCAGGCACCGCCTGGCGCCGCCACCTTGCAGCAGCACCTGTGCCGTTGGCGGGGGAGAGAGGGCAGGAGCACAGGTTCATCCCTGACTCTTGGAGCCCTCTATCCCAACCCCTGACCCCCCGCCCTGCAGCCCTTAGAGACGTTGGGTTGTCTGCATAGCGGCCTCCGAGTCACTCTGCGTCCCACCGAGCGGCACAGTTAGGGCGCACAGCGGCCCCCGGTCCTCGCCCGGGTCAGCGACGGCACGAGAGCAGGCCGGCCACGACCCACGGGGCCCTACTCCGGGCGGGGCTGCTCCGCCCTTTGCTAATCGGCCCTGACTCACTCCTGCACATTTTTTCAGTGCGTTCTTAGCACCCTGTATGTTCGTCCACCCTGATGCAACCATTTACTGGAACATCAGGGACTGAATGTTCCAGAGGAATTGCCCAAGTGTCTGTCTGCTTTGGACAACACTTTATTTATGTTATCTGCGAAGGCAAGTGGCAAAGCTCTCACGCACTCGGAGCCCAGACAGCCCCGGGCACGCCGGGCAGAGCGGGTGGGAGGAGCAAGGAGAGCCTGCTCCCGTCGCCAGCAGGTGAGCCTGGGAAACAGGACTTGGTGGAAACCAGGGGTTTCCTTCACGCCCAAGGACCTAACCTCGAACGCCTCCTCTCTGGGAGTTTCTTACTTCTCGGAGCCAACTCTCGGTGCTCAGGGTGCCTTGAACCTCCAGGGCCCATGGGGAGCGGGGCCCGGCTCCGCAATGGGGTGCCCCGGGAAGACCGGCAATGCCATTTTCCGGCGGCACCGTAGCGTTTGCTTTTTACAAGAATTAAACCACCAGTCTGCCTTCCTGTGCCCAAAAATACTGTTTTTTTTTTTTTTTTCACATGCTGCCAAGAAAGGACATGTTTGCCAAGCGGGCTCAGCAGTAATTAAAATGCGGTGGCAACTATCTCAAAGGAGTCCTCCGACGCTTGATGGAGAGCGGCATGAAGTTTCGTAATCGGGAGCAGGAGCCGGCCCTGCTTCCCGGGGGCGGGGGGGGGGGGGTGCCCTGTGTCAGCCTCAGCACCGCCGCAGCTGCGGCCCTCTAACGCGCATGTGACTCCTTATTGCTTAAGAGAGCACTTTTTAAATAGTGCAAGTCTGCACTGAGCTTCGGAGATTATCAAAGTGCAAACAACGGGAGAGCGCAGAGGGGCTGGGAGGGCTTTACTCAGCTGGCATCCTCTCAGGCCGGCTTGGCGCGTGGACGCGGAGAGTCCTTGGCAGGAGCGGATTCGGCAGGGAGCGAAAGACACAACGGCCGTGCTGGCTTGCACGCCCGTCACGCCGAGGGCTCGGCCAGGTACGGATGCCCAGGCCTCCCGCCCCTGCGCCGGCCGGGAGGATGGGGTGACGCCTAGACCCACGGGACTGGGCGCCAGAGGGCCTCACGCATCGCTCGCCCGCACCTCAGCTCTCCAAGGCGGGGTGGTAGGGGACGTGTGCCCGTCTTCCAGCCGAGGGAGCACCGGAGGATGACGGCTGCCCACAGCTGCGCTGGGGAGGGGGTGCTGGAAGCCCCAGGCTCCCCCACCCTAGAGCCCTGCTTGGTCGTGAGGACACTGTGGACGCGTCATGCTGCCAACTGCAGGGCCGAGCCTTTGGCCCCCAGGAAAGGACCGGGGCCATCGGGGCCATCGGGGCCGTCTTTCTAACGGGAAAAAACTGCTCTCTGTGACAGAGACGCGGGATGGTCACATCGAGGGCTAAGCTCATAGTGGGAATTAGGGTTTCCGCACACTGTTTTTTTTAGCAGATTTTCCGAGCAAACGAAGCCAGCCTTCGACCAGGGTGCTGCCTCCCTCTATCTGCACAATCTGCCCTCCCCACGATGGAGAAGCCCGCAAAGGGATGGAACCTTCCGGAAATGTTTGCAGGATGTGCGTCTCCCGCCAGGACAGACGTTCTTCTCACCCGCGAGCTGGGCTTTGTCATGACCAGAACGCCCAGGTCATTGTCCGGGTGATGAAAGCCCGTAGAGACGGGAGTCCACCGCCCGTGTGGCGGCGCGCAGGCTGCAGCCCGAGAGGCCACGCACCTCCACGGGGACCAGCGAGCGGAGAGGGGCCGTGCCACGGTCATGCACGGGGGAGCCTCTCACGGCCAGGCTGAGGACCGGCCAGGAACAACACCTGCGCCCACAGGAAACGGATCGGGAGTTTTGCCTGCAGCCGAGGGGGCCGGGGAGAGGCCCAGGGCCCCAGGGAGGACGGCGGCCCCGCCGACGCCCCGACCGACGGCTGCCCTGGGGACGCCGAGCAGGAGACCCACCACGTGGGGCCCGGACTCCTGACCCGTGGAAACTGGCCGAGACTGGGGTGTCTTTTAAGCCGCTTGTGAAAACCCACGCCACAACTCACACTATGTTGGTTCCGCTTACATCCTGCTTTCCGTGGCAGTCTCCTCAACGTGGATGGACATGCTGCACACACACTTAGTAAAATGTTTCCAGGGGTCATGGCCCGGCGAAGGCCCTTGGATTTGGAGCCGCGGAGGACAGAGCCCGCTGGGGCCTGCAGAGCAGGCCAGGTCTGCGTCGTGAGTGTTGGGGAGTCTGGAGTCACCCCCCACTGCTGCTCACAGGCTGGGCCAGCACCCGACCCGAGCAACAAGCATCATGGCCCCGTTTTTGAAGGCCCACTGGGGTCGGCAGGCTCGGAGAAGCCACGACAAGGAGGCACGCGGCAGGTTTCCATGCTCCTTTGATAGGACATGAAGCCACTTGAGTCCGCTGCCGGCCACTCCCCTTGGCTGGAGCCATCGCGGGTCCCCCCCTGTACCTCAGGCCTGCTCCACACCGCACGGCTCTGCGGAGCTCGCCTCGGCTCTCTTTCTCGGGTTCATGGAAATGAGGGTCTGGGTTTCCCTTTTTTACATTTCATCTGTGATCATTACGCATTTGCGGCACAATGGGCCGTGTCGCGCGTGTGCTGTCACTGTGCTCTCCCCTGAAGGGATGTCCTCTTCCCGTCCTCCTCTCCGGAGAAGCATCCAGCCCAAGCAGCCCGTCCCACAGATGGTCTGCGTCCCCAAATAAGAGTCTGTTGGAACTCAAACTCCTTCCTTGCATCTGATGCTTCTCGTTTGTGGTTCTATCCCCCCTCCCCCTGTGCCTGCTTCCCTCCCTCCATCCCTCCTGCTCTGCCTATGAACACTCCCCCTCCTTCTCCCTCCTCTTCCTTCCTTCCTTCCTTCCTTCCTTCCTTCCTTCCTTCCTTCCTTCCTTCCTTCTTCCTTCCTTCCTTCCTTCCTTCCTTCCTTCCTTCCTTCCTTCCTTCCTTCCTTCACTTTTATGAGCAGACTCTTTATCATACTTTCCAGGAACGTGCTCACGATTCTCTCCTTCAGGTCTGCTATGTTTTCAGTGGTCAACTTCATCACATCTGTACCTTGGGCTTTGCTTTTCTTTGTTGTGCCTTCCAGAGCCTCCTGCACATGATGAGCTAACTTGTCTTCAGTCCTTTGCACTTTCTGATAAATGCGACCTTGCGTCGTCTCCTGCCCCTTCCGGGGCTCCAGCGCTTGTATTTTCGCATCTTACAGGCAGTACTTCATTGTTACCTCTACATGGTCTGTGACGCCACTTTATTCGATCTTTATAAGAAATGTTCAAAACGCTGCTCTTAAAATTGTAAGTGGATAGATTTTATTTGTTTTATGTGTTAATTTCGAGTTTTACTGCACTGTCATCAGAGAAAGAGGCTGTCTTCATTTCTGCCTTTAGTGAGCGTTTCTTTGTGGCCCCGGACATGGCTTGTTTCCATAGAGATACCGTCGTTATATTTTTTTTCTCTTTCATAGCATGTTCTGGAAATACGTGTGAGGTAAATAACACGTTTGAGATTCTGTAGCTGTACTTGATTTTATGGCTCATGGGGTTTCTTAGCTATCTAGATTTCAATGCCATTGTCTTTGGTGATTAAAGTTTTATATATTTGGTGGAATACCTATTTCAACCACACACACAAAAAAATACCACTTTGTCCCACGTGATGTTTTTTGCCTGAATCCTATTTTTCAGGGTTGTGTCTTTAAGCTTGACTTTTTGATATTGGCTCTATGTCTCTGCCTGCCCCCATTACCAACTTCTCTGTGTGATTGAATTCTGGTGTCATATAAAGAGCATCATCCATGTGCTTTCCAACCAAGCATGTGAGTTTTCTCTCTTGTTTTGTGCTTGTGTCTCATATTTTTAACAAACCATTGAAGACTATACTCTTTGATCAACATTGGGAATCACCTGGTATTCCTTACTTTTTCTACCCTCCAAGCAGCATAAGGACCTTATCACATTTTTCCTTTTCCCTCTGTCCTGGGTCCCAAAGTCTTTGTTGAAACTGACATTTTAATGCCCATATTTTTCTATGTTATGTCATTTTTTTCTCTAAGAATATATATATATATATATATTATATAAGAATGTATAATTTTGTATCAATGGTGTGTGTTGCCAAAATTAAAAAAAAAAAAAAGGAGAAGAAAACTCAACAACTCTGGCTAGTTTGAGTTGAAGCTCCTAGGCATGTGATGTTTAGAAGGGTGGAGAATTGGCTTCAAGCCACTTCCAAAGACAATTTCCTAACTGCTTCTAGGTTAGGAAGAAGCACTAGATTAGTGGCTGAGTCCCTGCCCTGGGAAAATGCTGGAATGTCCACTGAGCTGTGTTCACTGCTCAGCCTAAGGGGTCCTTCAGAACTGCTGCTTCTTCCTGGGAGCCAGATGCAGGTGGGATCACTTCCCAGGCCTCTCCCCGCTACCCGGACTGATGCCTGCCCCAGCCCTGCCACTCTTGTTCTATCAACCTGCATTGCATCCTCCATGGTACTACTCACTACCCAAAACATTTCACTGGCCTATTTGTTCACTGCTTCCTTCCTCCATGGCAGCCAGGAAACTGTCCTGTTCATCACTGTATCCTCGGCGCCTGACATAGAATGAGCCCCCAGCAGTTACTGAATACATGAATGTATATGAGCCAACAGCTAGCTAACACCTTCACTTGCCAGTCGCTTGGCTCAAAGTCCGCATATGCTTATAGACTCTCATTTAAACATCACGCCATCCTGCCCAACTGAAGGAGAAGCTACGGGTGGCAAATCCAGGGCAGAGACTCAGCCACTCCCCCCAACACCTATGCATTGCACATGCCACTGCAGATCAAGGGGTTATCATTCATCTCTCCCTCACTGACAGCGGAGAAGTTTCCAGTGCTCAGTTCCATGCTTCGAAGTCCTTCCCCGAACACGGGGAAGGAATAGGGCCACTGAGATTAAGTCTCTCCTGCACCATGCCCTGTGCATCTCCCTGTGCCCCAAGATCATCCTGTCCTCATGTGTAGTCTGGGAAAGGAATGTGAAGGCCCATGACTGAAGTAGATGTGTTTAACAATCCAAGACTCCGTGCACAATAGGGTTGGAAGGTGCAGACGTGCACCTGTCCCCCTGCTTGGAGGTGGGGAGTTGGGATCTCCAAAATTCAGACTTTCTCCCCCACCCTTGTGTGAACCAGAGCTCACAGCTGCTGACTCTAAGATAAAATAGCAACCAAGCATTCTGTGTCTTTGCTATTTTGAAGGCTAGAAATGCCTTGAAGTCTTCTCTCTGTTAAGAGAGGGAGCAGGGGTCCCTGAAATAGTTACAAATCTGGAGGCGTACTGTCCATAAAATAACAAGGGGAAAGAGGCCAAAGACTCCTGAAATGAGATGGCATGGGGAGTCGGGGAGTCAGCAGGTGTTCCATATACAGAATTCCTTTAACATGAATCCCAGTTGAAGCTCACAAGGGCAAGCACTCTACCAACTCCTTCACCCCAAGAAAGGGCACTTCAATCACTGGGGTCCGGGAAGGCTTCCCTTGCCAGGGCCACACCTCACACCTGCCCAGTCTCAGCCTGGGAGGCACAGTCCTGCTCCCTCTCCCAACAGCCCACATGAGACAGAACCCACACAGGAGGGACAGACAGACAGACAGACAGACAGGAGGTTTTGAACTTCAGCTCCTACCAGCTGTCCTTATACCCATCCCCTGTGACCAAATCTATAGATCCAGATAGATGGAAGGCATGTTCAGAATGATTTAAAAAAACAGGGATCCCTGGGTGGCGCAGCGGTTTGGCACCTTTGGCCCAGGGCACAATCCTGGAGACCCGGGATCGAATCCCACGTCGGGCTCTCAGTGCATGGAGCCTGCTTCTCCCTCTGCCTGTCTCTCTGCCTCTCTCTCTCTCTCTCTCTGTGTGACTATCATAAATAAATAAAAATTAAAAAAAAAGAATGATTTAAAAAAACAAAATGTTTTTGTGCTTGCTTTGGCAGCACATACACTTTAAAAAAAAGTTTTCTTTAAAAGCGGCAAGTTCATCAAAAATTATTAGAATCCTTTCCTCTTTAATGCTGTGATTTGCATGCAACTGTTTAGAAACATGGTAGGTAGTGGGCACATCCATGACATGTTTTGTAGTAAGACCCTCTTGGGCCTCCACCCCTCTTCCATGTGACTCCCTCTTCAATGGTGTCCATCATAGAGACATCCACAGCAGGTGTCAGGACAAAGGCCTGACAGCCCAGGCCAGCCCACCTTGCTCCAAGGCTTCTAGACAAGGCCTCCCCTTGGCCTTAACCACATCCCGGGTCCAGACACTCATGATGCTCACAGCTGCTAGCAAGTGGCCAACATGTCCCTACACAGTCATATTCCATTTCTGTGGTTGTGGAAAGCAGCTGGTCTGCAGGACTCAGGGGACAGGCAGCTGGGAAAACTATTTTCAATTGCACATGAGCACTAATGCTTACAACACCTAATTCTTTTGACATGAATGAATGAGCATTCCAAGTGATGGGATTCAAGCTCAGCCCATCCATCTGGGGACAGGATCCAACCAACCCCAGCTGGGCAGGGGTGCTTCCCAAGCCACAGACATAGGTGTCTGCTGGAAGAGCAGAATTTCAAATAGTAGTGGCCATTGCGGTAAAGGGACTAGTTTTTATAAATGTTGAAGCTCTAAAGATTGTTGATTTTTTTTAAATTAAATGATTATCTTCTAAAAAATGACTTTGTGTTTTATTCTAAAATTCATAATGCAAACTCTTTGGTAGGCTTCCTTCCTCCTAGTTTCTGGGGACAAGTAACATCTGTAGGGGCAAGCTTATTTCTCTCAGGTCTCACTTTTTTTTTTTTTTTAATCTGAGAAAGAGAGATTTGTTTACTCATTTCCTGAAATGGGGTGGATAATCATTTCTTTAAAAATGAGAACTCAAAATTAATGGTTAATTAATGTCCAAAAGACATAAAGAACTCATACGACTCAAGAGCAAAAAAAAAAAAAAAAAAAAAAGCAAGTAATCCAATTAAAAATTGGGCGGAAGACATGAACAGACATTTCTCCAAAGACATCCAGATGGCCAACAGACACATGGAAAGATGCTCAACATCACTCAGCATCAGGGAAATACAAATCAAAATCACAATGAGATACAACCTCATACAGGTCAGAATGGCTAAAATTAACAGCCCAGGAAACAACAGGTGTTGGTGAGGATGTGGAGAAAGGAGAACCTCTTACACTGCTGGTGGGAATGCAGCTGGTGTGGCGACTCTGGACCACAGTATGGAGGGTCCTCAAAAAGTTAACAATAAAACTAGTATATAATTCAGTAATCCTATTTCTATGTATTTATCCAAAGGAAATGAAATCACTACATCAAAGACATATCTGCAGTCCCATGTTTACTGCAGGACTATTTATAAGAGTGAAGACATGGAAACATCTTAAATGTTCATCGGCAGGTGAATGGGAAAGAAATGTGGAATCCATCTTTATAGATATATCTATATGGAGATATAGATTTAAAATATTACTTAAAAATAACGTTATTCAGTCATAAAAAGAAGGAAGTTCTGTCATTTGTGACAACATGGATGGACCTTAGGGACAATACGTTAGGTGAAATAAGTCAGACAGAGAAATATAAATACCATATAATCTCACATATATCATATAATCTCACATATAAATGTGGAATCTTAAAAGAAAAAAAATGCCTCAGGAAAAAAGAGCAGATTTGTGGTTATCAGAGGTGGAGGATGGGTTGAGGAATTGGATGAAGGGGATCAAAGAGTATAAACTGCCAGTTATAAGATAAAAATCGCTTCTCGGCCTTTTGGCTAAGATCAAGTGTATAAGAGAAATAAACACTGGGGATGTAACATACAACACAATAAAAAAAATCAAGGTAAAAATGCCTTGGAAGGACAAGTTCAAATAAATCCCCAAATTTAGAATGAAACTTTGCTTCCGGGCACCCAACTCCAGGTGCATGTTATCCCTTTTCTGGTTTTGCTTTTAAATCAAATTATCTGTCCAACGAGAAAAATAGACAGACGATACTGAAATTGTCAATACTATGCAATCGAGCAGTTGCTTGCCCTGTGTTGCTGGAAACAGATGAGAAAAAAGGATATAAATCGAGGGGATGAATGCTGGTATGAAAGCTACCGGAAACCAGGGTTTGGCTCTTGCACGTCTTGTACGCTGACGTTCCTGTGCTCTCCCTTCTAGGGATGAGGTTCTCATCCTGCACGATAGACATTCCCTGTATTTCAGGTAGACTCTGACTTTGGGCAATAAGCCTCTCCCATCCCAACACATAAATAATTGCTTTGCTATCACCTTGTTCTAGACTTAGGATTTCATTAAGTTTTATGGCCTGTGCTCCTCTGGGGTCTTCTGATATCCCTGCAGGGGATTTTGGGGCCTCAGCCGGGTTGTGTCCTCCCTGAGCTCTTTTCCCCTTGACGGCATAGATCTCTCCAGGCTTCTGGTATGTTGCTCACATAAACAGAGATGCTTCCGTCTGTCTTGAGCATTCCATACTCCTGTGAAAATACCCCCAGAGAGTGACTGATTCTTACCAGTCATTTACACACGAGTAAGAAGTAGTTGGCCTGCGCTAGTCCTAATAGTTGGTCCTGGTAGAGGTCTAGGGAACGCATATGTGGATTTTGGGGTGTAGAGAGAGAGAAAATCAGGGAAACAAGGAGGAAAGAGGATATTGAGGGGCATCGCTGGAATCACAGGACAAACTTTGTATCTTACTTTACAAATTACAGACAACTGAGGGAGGGGGAACTGGATGGTGTTTGATTCCTCCACTAGTTGGTTTTATTTAAATCACATGAGCCCGGGAAAGCTAAGAGTAATCTGCAAATGTTTGGAGGTCCTGGAAGAATGGTATGGGTGGCTGAGGTGCCTGTCATCTGAACATGCAGAACTGACCCTCCTCTGTGGCTCAGGTAGTTCCCCCCAAACCAGAAAGTCTTCCCAACCCTCCCCACAAAGTTGACTACCCTCTCTGTTCTACAGCACCCTACACTGGCCTCTGTTGCCTTTATTTTCTTCTCTCCATCATCTTGTGTGTCCCCTCTCCCTCAACAGATGCTTAAGAACAGAACTTTCCCAGCACCTAGTACTCTGACATCAGTTGTATGGACGGAGAAACTGAGTACAAATAGGCAGGGCCAGGGTGTGGGAAGGAGGCGGAGATAGGATGGAGAGAGAACACGGGAAAGTATAGCTTTTAAGTGCTTCAGTCACCTTGAAGTCCCAGCACACACCAGGCAGATGCCGCTTTTAAAAACCACAACCTTTGGAATTTAATGATATCCAATCAAATATTCTGAGCCATTGTCAGCGCCTTCATTATTTATAATGGTAAAAAAAAAAAAAAAACCTTCAAAATCAAATTGCGCCTGATGTTCTGTTCTGTAATTTGTACTTACTTCTATCTCCAAAGCAGATTTATATTAACAATTACGACCAAATAGTGGCCTGAGCAATGCTTTGAATCTTAAGGTGAATGTAATTAAATGATTGTATTATCAAAATCCACCTTTGAAGCGTGCAATTCAATGAGAACTAGAAACTTCTGGCAGTTGTGAGCAACAAGACAGATAAAATCAGATATTCCTGTCAAATCATGATGACCCTCCCTAATAATTAGGAGGGGGGGTGAGAAAGGCTGAAACGATCAGGTTACTGAGCATGTGGAGAAGGTTGAATGCACCGTCGAAATTAAAGGGGCTGTATGCTGCTGGGAAATTCCTAATTGTACCCTTGCTACTTAGTACATTAGGAAAGGGTAGAAATTCAAGTGTCTTTAACTCTTAAAAACTGTTGGAGAGGGCATTTTGCCAAGCTTAAGTGCGGCAGCCCTGAGGACGCAAGGGTTCAGCCTCCAGTCCAGGCATAATGGAGAGGAGAGGCCCGTTCACCTATGGGTCCACTATCTCAGCCCAGAGGCAGAGACCATATTCATTCCAGTTTGGGGCCCCAGCTCAGTGATAAGTTTGAGGATAAAACAAAAGTCAGAGATTTGGGTTCTAGACCCACTCAGACCACCACTGAACTGAAGGAGCTGTACATGTCGTGTGTCATTGTTGACAGGCAGTGTCCTCACTTAATGAGACGTGACGCTAGAGCCATGAGACTCCGGAGGCCAACAAAGTTCCTGCTGGCCCCCACGGTGCTCACTGGGCTACCACGTGCACTGGTCTAAGCCAGCTGGTTAGAGTACCTGGCATGCAGGCACTGTTCTCAGCCTTTAGACACTTACTACACACACCGACCATATGGGTAGGTCCTCTTTACTCTCACTTTACAGATGAGGAAACAGAGGCACAGCGGAGCTAAGCACATCACCCGAATCACACGGTTATTAAATAGCACTGCTGGAGCTTGGGCCAGCAATATGTGTGTGGTGAAGGCCACACGCTGCAGGTACTACAAGTTCGGCGCTTCAGTAATCCATTCAGGAGTCAAGTATTCATCAAACACTCAGGATGCACGATGCACTCAGTTAGGTCCTGGTTATACCATGGTGAACAAAACACAGATTCCTCCTTCATGAAGCTTACTATCTTGCAGACATGCCAACATTACACCTGAGGGCTGCAAAAAATGGTAAATTAAAGTTTAGGAGTCAATGATAGCTCCTTCAGGGGATCCCACAGCCAGGATTGGGCTTTCAATGACACTTCACCTGAAACCTGACCCTACTGAGCCAGGTAGAGGTGAAGGAAGGGTTTTCTGGGCAAAGGGAAGTATACACGGGACCCTGGAGTGAGAGGCTAATATGCTTCTGAAGGCCCCATAAGATACCCATAAGATACTGATCAGGGAGAGAATTGTCCTGTTTTTTGTTTTTGTTTTTGTTTTTTTTGTTTTTTTGTTTTTAAATATAGCTGAGAGGGTTGTTTATAAAATTAGGAATGCAGGAGAGTCCACACATTCAGGACTTTGTGGCCATAATTTCAAGAACACAGAAGAAAGTCATAGGACAGTCCTGAGCAGGGGTTTCAGCTGTGAAAATTGAGAGTTTGAAACTCTAAGAATCAGCAGGTTGTTGCCATTATTTTGTAGGTGAGAAAACAGACTTAAAGAAGACAAAAGCCATGCCACATTCATTCTCATTGAGCTACTAGAGAGCTGCCTTGATGGCCTTTCACTACTGGCAATGGATAGTTTCTCTTTGCCTGCTCAGCAGGTCTTCCCTTCCTGTGCTCTAGAAGAGGCTCTGAGTCCACACACGCAAAGCATGTAACCAGCCCCGAGACAGTCTAAGTATTGCAGGCCTGTAGCTACGGCAATTACTTTAGAAATAATTGCATAACATAACCCTGTACAGTCCAAGCAAAACTCAGCTGCTTCCTGGAAATCCTAGGTCAAAGATTTAGTCTAATTCTCATAGTGGATTTAAACCTTGCATGGTATGGCCCTCTAACAATTAATTGGGAATAATTTGGTTATAGGTTTTTAAAGGGCTCTAAGTCTGGGGATCCCTGGGTGGCTCAGTGGTTTGGTGCCTGCCTTTGGCCCAGGGCGTGATCCTGGAGTCCTGGGATCGAGTCCTGCATCTGGCTCCCTGTGTGGAGCCTGCTTCTCCCTCTGTCTATGTCTCTGCCTCTCTGTGTGTGTGTCTCTAATAAATGGATAAATAAAATCTTTAAACAAAAATAAAGGTCTCTAAGTCATGTTAGCGAATAGTATCTGTTCATTAACACCAGCAAGGATATATTATGGTGTCACTTCATCACATAACAGAATACCTGAGTACTCTTCTATTATACACAGCTAGAGAACTAGACAAAATGTATGAAATTGTTTTCTGGACATTGGATAATAAGCAGCACAGAACTGTGTTTCCTGAGAAAAGAGGAAGAAAGGAGGTTAATCTTATCATAATCCTGTTTTTCTGTGTGGAGGGAATGTTTAACTATAGCTCAGGGAGGCAGAAATGAAACAGTGCCTGGCAGGCTCACTGAATAGCAGAAACAAATTCAAGTTCAGGAAGGTCAAAGCAGCTACAGTTTGCAGAGCAGGGAAAGCAGTAAGTTAAACAGAGAAAAAGCTCAGTAATACAGAGTTAAGGAGCCCCCTTAAGTGTTTGACTTAATACAAATGCAAGTATGCATAAACTTCAGGAAGCCAGGCACAGAGCAACTACTAAGAAAAGAACTGGGTAAGTATAAACCAAACAACTCCCAGAATTCACACAGTGCTCAGTTTTCATCAGCCAGAGTAGAAAAATCTTGATGAATACATGGAACGGTCAACAATGACTCTGCAAGTTTTAGGACTTAGAAGTGGAACAAAAATTCAGATGTCCTGGAATTTGATAAAGAATTTATTAGATATACGAAGAACAGAAAAACATGAACTATGACAGTTAGTAGAAAAAGAATGAGAAATGACCACATATTTATGGAATTAGTAGATAAGGACCCTAAACTAGCTATTGTAAATTTAACAATATGCTCAAAGATGTAAAGGAAAACATGAACATAATTAGGAAAGAAAAGAAAGACATAAGAAAAAACAAATGGAACATCTATAGAAAAAAATATAGAATAAAAATAAATCACCAGATGAGATTAATTAAAAGCAAATTAAACACTGAAGACATAAAGAAGTAAAGATCAGTGAACTTGAATAGCAATGGAAACTACTGAAACTAAAGCAAAGAAGAAAAAAACAAGAAGATAGGAGGAGAAGGGAGAAAGAATGCTTCAGTGACCTATGGAACAATAGCCTAAAATATAGGTTAAAATATAGGTCTAAAATATGTGTCATTGGAGTTTCAGTAAGAGAGAAGAGAAAGGAAAACAAACATATTTGAAGGAATAAAAGCCAAAATTTTTCCAAATTCGATAAAAACTAACCACCGTAGATCCAACAAACCCAACCAACCCCAAACTGGATAAATACATACATGTATGCACACGCACACACACAAGCACACACAAAGGATAGTATGATTAAATTGGTAAAACCATTGATATAAAAATCTTAAAAGCATGCAAGATAAAAACATGTAGAAAAAAAGATTATTACAAATTTCTTGTCAGAACTATGCAAGTCATGTGATGTAATGGCATCTTTAAAAAGCTTAAAGGAGGGGATCTCTGGGTGTCTGGGGTGTTCTAGAATATAGAACAATTGGTGAAGATGTGTTTCCAAATTAAAGGTGAAATAAAGACTTTTGCAGACAAACCTGAGAAAATTTGTTCACCAGCAGACTTACCCTGCTTTTCTTTTCTTAATTTTATTTATTTATTCATGAGAGACACACAGAGAGAGAGAGAGAGAGAGGCAGAGACACAGGCAGGGGGAGAAGCAGGCTCCATGCAAGGAGCCCGATGCAGGACTCCATCCTGGGACTCCAAGATCACGCCCTGGGTGAAAGGCAGGTGCTAAACCGCTGAGCCACCCAGAGATCCCTTTACCCTGCTTTTAAAGGAATTCCCCAGACAGAAAGAAAATGATACTAGATGGGAATATATAGATCTACACAAAGAAAGACTGCAGGAAATTTCATTTTCTCAGGTCAGGGGTTTTTGTTTTCTAATTTGAAAAATTTCATTAAAAGTCAATTGGCTGTTTAAAGGAAAAATTATAGCAATGTTTCTTGGGATTTATAACATATGTAAAATTTCTAACCATTTAGCATAAAGAATAGGAAAAAGGTAATAGATTATGCTGCTATAAGACTATTACATCTTATTTACTTAAAGATAGACCATGCTAAGACAAAAAAGCATATTGCTAAACCTGAAGCAGTGGTTCTGGATCTTCAGCATAATACAGAATCATTTGAAATTTTTATTTCAGTACATCTAGGGTATGATACAAAAATTTGTGTTTCAAAAAAAATCAGAAATTGTCAGATAGCTTTAAAAAGTAAGAGCTAACTAGATGTCTAGTTTAAATATAAAGGCATAGATACATTAAAAGTAAAGAGGATGGAAAGGATTTGCCATGTAAATACTATACTCAACAGGGCATGTTTTAGACCTAGAAATAATATGAGGAGCCAAGCAACAGCATTCGTTGATCGTGAATCAATTCATAGTAATAAGGGATCAATTCATCAAGAAGACATAGAGGGCAGCCCAGGTGGCTCAGCAGTTTAGCGCCGCCTTTGGCCCAGGGGCCTGATCCTGGAGACCCGGGATCGAGTCCCACATCGGGCTCCCCGGGATGGAGCCTGCTTCTCCCTCTGCTTGTGTCTCTGCCTCTCTGTCTATCTCTCTGTGTCTCTCATGAATAAATAAATAAAATCTAAAAAAAAGAAGACATAGAAACCTTAAATATAATTGTATATAACAGAGTTTCAAAATACATAAAGCAAAAATTACAGAACTGAAAGGATAAATAGACAAATTCAAGATCATAGCTGGAGGTTTCATCATCCTCTCAAAAATTGAATAAGTAGATATAATATCATTAGAATAAAGAAAACATGAAAAAAAACATTATAAACTACATGTGTCTGACAAAGAGTAAAGAATCAAAATGACATTGAATTCTTAACAGTAACATCAGAGACTAAAATACCAAATTTCTCAGAATTCATTAGAATTCATCTCTGTCTATAATGAGCTAAAGACTAATAACAGGAACAACAGGATTCAGTGTTTAGAAACACTAGATCTTTATAAGAGGGGGCAAAGATTAAAGTTGCTACAACTCTTCTTATAGTTTGGTAAAAGAGTAAGAGTCCAAACCAAAAATGTGTCCTATTGCAGACTCATTGGTCTGGGAAGAAAAAAAGACTGATGTTCAAGGCTACTAAGAAACCAAGACTTTAGGGAAGTGAGTTCCTACACAAAAGAAAATAAAAAAGGAATGAGTTTGACATTCCACATGCAATTTCCTCTAATAAGCTATGCATCCTAGAACAAAACTGATCAAACAAGAACAATGCCTTCTTAAAAAAAAAAAATCTCTATGCTAAGGAAGGCCTTAGAATTTAGGGCCTGCCAAGGATAAAGAACACTGGTAAGCATTTGAGAGTTTCAAACAAGACCCAAGAAGAGTTATATCCTAGGAATAAGGGCAATATGGAAATAGACCAGCCTATTTCTAGGTGACTTGCTCTTATATTATCTGCCAGCCAGAAGAAAATTAAATTGTGCCTAGAGAAAGTTAACCGCTTCCAGAGCCTCAGCAAACTTTTTAAAACAATGTCCATTAGTCATTCAAATATTACTGAAAACAGATTCAAGGTGATCCCAATATTTGAGCTAACACGTGGAATTTATTTTTTTATTTTTTAATTTTTTAAAAAATATTCTATTTATTTATTCACAGGAGACACACAGAAAGAGAGAGGCAGAGACAGGCAGAGGGAGAAGCAGGCTCCATGAAGGGAGCCCGACATGGGACTCGACCCCGGGACTCCAGGATCACGCCCTGGGCCAAAGGCAGGCTCTAAACTGCCAGGGATCCCCACATATGGAATATAAAGTCATTACAATAGTGTTTACAAAAATAGAGGAAATATGAAAGTTTTCATAGAACTATGCTAAAGTAAATGAAATAAAAATTCTAAAACTGAAAAATACAAAAAATAAAAATCAACCCAGGAAAGAACATTATTGAAATGAAGTTGTCAGTAGAAAAATTCAGTTTGGGACATAGGAAAAATAAAAAATAGAATATACATATATATATATGAAATATCATATATATATGATTTATAGGACAATTATATATAGTGATATATATAAATTGAAATTTCATAATGAAAGGAGAGAAAGATTGTGTCAGACCTGTTTAAAGAGATATTGGCCAATAAATTTCCCAAATTTATAGAAGACATCAAGCCACAGAATTAAGAAGTTCTAAAACTCCCAAATGAAGATAAATAAATAAAATTATACATAAGCATATCAGAGTTAAAAAGAAAAACTTGCAAAGGCCAAACTCTTAGAAAGACAAAAAGAAAAAAAAAATCACAGCACCCCAAATCTTACAAGTATTCAGAAAAAAATAAACACATTACCACCAAAGAGGCAAAAAAAAAAAAAAAAAAAAAAGACCAAAGCTGAATTTTCAATGGTTTCTATGGAAACCAGAAGATAATAAAATCTGTAAAAGTGCTGAAAGAAAATAACTTCCTACCAACAATTTTAAGCCTCATAAAACCATGCATAATAAAGGAAATACTAAAGGGAACTTTTCATTCAAAAGGAAAATAATCTCTGTGGAATCATGATGATACAGAAAGAAAAAATAAACCACCACCAGAGACAGTCAATGTAAATGAATATTCTATTATCAAGTACTACCAATGATATATTAAGTAGAAATAAAATATCTGGCAACAATAGGAACACAAAAAGGCAGAAGGAGTAAATAGATTAAAATGTAAGATTCTTATACAAAAAATGCTAAATGTAGCAAATTAATGTGGACTGTAAGTATGCATGTTGTAATTTCTATGAAACCATCTAAAAGTAGAGTAATAGAATTCATTACAGTATTCAAGAATGCAAAAAAAAAAGAATGCAAGAGAAGAAGAAATAAACAAAATATGCATGATTAATTCAAAAGAAAGCAAGATAGAAGAATAAGAGGGCAAGAGACAAAAAGACAAAAAATAGTGAGATAGTAGATTAAAGTACAAAACTATTAGAAAATATATTTAATATAAATGGAATAATTGTTACAAATAAAATTATAGGTTTATCAGACTTGATTTTTAAAAATACTTATGAAAGTATCAGGAGACATACCTTATATTTTAAGGATACAGAGAAGTTACATGTAAAAGAAAGAAAATGATAGTGCACTTGTTATGATGAGCACTGAGTAATGTATGGAAGTGTTGAATCATTATATTGTACACCTGAAACTAATATAACACTTTCTGTTATCTATACTAGAATTTTAAAAAATTAAATAAATTTTTAAAAGAAATGAAAAAGTATGTTGTATAAATGTTAAAGAAAGATGATGTATCTATACTAATTTCACACCATATAGGCTTAGGTATATAAATATTAAGAAATGAAAAGGGGCTTTAAAAATGTAGTACCATCCTAAATCCATATGCACCTAATAAATTAGCATCAAAATATATAAATCAAAAATTAACAGGACTAAAAGAAGAAATCAACAAACTCACAATTATAGTTGGAGACTGTAAACACATCTTACTGATGTGTTTACTGATAGAAAAAGCAAACACAAAAATCAATAGGGCATAGAAGCTCTTAATACTAGATCTGTTTGCAAACTTCATTTATTGACATATATGGAGCATTATAGTCCAGAATTGCAAAATACATATTCTTTTCACATGCACATAAAACATTAAATGAAATAAACTATACACCAGGCTTTAAAGGACTAAAGTCATAGAGCATAGATTCTCTGAGCAGTCAAATTCAGCTAGAAATAAAAACTAGAAAAAAATGAAATAAATCCCCAATACACTTCATAAATACACTTCTTAATATTCCTATGGATCAAAGAAAAAAATGAAATTAGAAAATATATTGAACAGTAATAAAATGTAACATATTGGGACACCTGGGTGGCTCAACAGTTGAGCATCTGCCTTTGGCTCAGGACGTGAGCCTGGAGTTCCGGGATCAAGTCCCATATCGGGCTCCCTGTGTGAAGCCTGCTTCTGCCTCTGCCTGTGTCTCTGCCTCTCTCTCTGTCTCTCATGAATAAATAAATAAAATCTTTTTCAAAAATTTTTAAAATATATTAATACGTGTGGGGTACTGTTAATGCAGTTTTAAAGGGAAATTGATAATCTTTGGGCTAAGAAAAGTGGGAGAAGGGTTAAAAAGTAGTCTAATGAAAATCAATAATCTAACATCTAAATAAAAATGCTAGAAAAGGAAGAGCACATTAAACTAGAAGCTCTTGTTTGCCCCTTCTGCCATATGAGGACACAGTGAGAAGACAGCTGGCCATTGCCCCACACCAAATCTCTTGGTGCCTTGATATCAGACATCCAGCCTCCAGAACTATGATAAATAAATTTCTCGTATTCATAATCCTTCCAGTCTGATATCTTGTTAGAGCAGTCCAAAGATCTGAAACAAAGCATAATATAATTGATAACCCCCAACAAGATTGATGGACAAAAGTGAAAGTACAAATTATTAGTATCTCCATTTAAGGGGGACACTAAAATAAGGATTTTATAGACATTAAAATAATAAGACATAATATGAACAATCGTCTTCATAACCTTTTGCAAAGAACAGAAAAGGAATGAATAAATAACTCATTTTTTGAGTACAGAATCATCTGATAATGAATCTGGACAAGGGCATTACCAACAGGGTCAATCCTTCTCCTGTACAAAGATATAAAAATCAGAACTGTCCATTTATTTAAAAGATCAATACATCATGAATAAGTTTCCAGGAATGCAAAGTAGTTGAGTTTGAAAATCAATCATTGTTAAATTTACCACATTAATAGGTTAAAGGAGAAAAATCCTGTGGATATCACAGCTGATAAACAGAAGTATTTATTAATGTTTAATACCTGTTCATGATTTTTATAAAAACAACATAATTTTTTATAAAAATTAATCTGATGAACAGTACCCACAAAAAACCCTACAGAAAAGATCATATTTAAATATCATATTCAATTACAATTACATATATGGAGAGAGAAAATATGACAGGCAGAGAGAGAGAGAAAGAGAAAGATTTATATTAAGGAATCGGCTCACAAGATCTGCAGGGCTTGCAAGTCTGAAATCTGCAGGGAAGGCCAACAGAGACCCAGAGAAGAGTTGATGTTACAAGCTGAGTCTGAAGGCAGAATTTCTATTTCTTCAGGGGACAGCAGGGTTTTTTTCTCCTAAGACTTTCAACTGATTAGAGGAGGACCACCCACATTCTGGATGGTAATCTACTTTACTTAAAGTCTACTGATTTAAACTTTAATCACACCTAAGAAGTGCCCTTGAAAAAAAAAATAACAAAAACTAAAAAAAAAATTTTGAAAGTCCCTTGACAGCCACCTCTAATGTGCATTTGACCAAAAACTGAGTATCATGCCTTGCCATGTGGGCACTTAAAATCAACCATCACATCCACTACCCCTACTTACGTTTAATATTTTATAGAGGCCTTAGCCAGTATGATAAAGGCAAAGAAAATAAAAAGTTATATGAGTCAGGAAAAAAAAAGAAGTAAAACTGAAATTATTCACAAATGATATTATGATGTAATGATATAATGGTGTATATCTACAAACTATTAGAATTAGTAAGTAAATTTACTGAATTCACTGCACATAATATCAATACAAAAAAATGAATTGTTTTCTTATATACTAGCAACAAAGAAATAGTGAGATTTTAAGTAGCATCAAAACATCAACCACCACGGGGGTGGGAGGGACCTGGCTGGCTCAGCTGTTTACCAAGTCGTGAGTTCAAGCCCCAAGTTGGGCATGGAGCCCATTTAAAAAAAAAAAAAAAGTCAACCTCCTTGGAATCAACCCAACAAGATGTACAAATCTCTACACAGAAAAGACTAAAAAGCACTAAGAGAAACTGAAGACCCAAGTTTAGGAGAAAATGCAGAAGTTTCTTTTTTTTCACATAGTTATGTTCCACAAAGTCTGCAAACATTGAATTAGTAGATACTACCATTGCTCTTAGAGGAAATATAAGGTTAGGTTCCTGCAAGCCTTTGGGCCCAACATTTGTGTCAACGGATCGTTACAAAGCCTGGTTTATGTGTATTTCTGTTTAAAGACAAATGATTTAATACACATTGTTGATTCATTAACATTGAACTCACATCCAATAGCACTAAAACTTATGCTTAAATAAAGCTTCTCTAACACACATATTTTCTCCATAAGGCACATCAAAGCCTCTTGCACTTAGGAGAGTAGACATCACCTCAACACTACACATGGGGCCATTCTGAGCAGAAAAATCACCAAAAAAAAAAAAAAAAAAGCACAAAAGTGCGAACTATATGGTACTAAATTAAATACGCAAAGACCACTTGTTTACTGTGAGTATGAGAGTTGAAGCAAGAGGGAATGCCACCTTGTTCCATCCTCACTGAGAACTTGCTCATCAGGCAACCCCAGGTTTTCACCACTCTGCTCATGTCTGCAATGACCTTGAAGGTGCCACAAGTATCTGTTTTGGGGCTCCCAATAAATTTTATCAAGTAGGCTAATTCAGAAATACAGATTTTGCAAACAAAGAGAATAGGCTATACCACTTCTAAGGACAGAGAGACTAAAGCAGAAGTCAATTCTCCCCAAATTGGTCTATATATTCAGTGAAATCTCAATAGACAATTCCAGTGGACTTTTTTTGTGGAAGTTGATAAACTGATTCCAAAATTCATGTGGGAATGCAAAAGGTTGTAAATAACAAAAGCATTTTTCTAAAGAAGAAAAATAAAGCTAGAGCACTTATCCCATCAGCTACCAAGACTTTTATAAAGCTGCATTAATTCAAATATTATGATATGGAAGCAAAGATAGAAAACTGTGCCAGTAAAGCAAACAGAGTCCCAGAACTGATGGGCACACATTTGGCTACCTAATTTACAACAGATGTGTCATTGCAACACATCACCACAAATCGACAAAAAAGATAATAACCCAATAGAAAATGGGCAAAGTTTTGTCCTGGTCCCTTACAAAAAAAGGATATCCAAATAATTAATAGCATATTTTAAGGGACTCAACATTACTGATCAGCAGAAAAATGCAAAAATAAAACCATGAGATACAAAATGTATGTAGCAGAATGAATAAAAAAAAGTTTAAACAATGCCTAGTTTTGGAAGAATGTAGATAAACTGGACCTCTCATTAATTGCTGATGAAAATATAAATCAGAATAAAGTCTTTGGAAAACAATTTAGCAGCTGTAGCAGTGTAGCCCTCTCACTCAGAAATTCCTGTATTAGTTATACACCCAGCCAAAATGCAGAAAATCACACGCTAACAGACATGGACAAGAATGCTCACAAAGGCTCTGTTCATTATAGCTCCAAACTGGAAACGACCCAAATGTTCATCAAAAATGGAACTGGAAAAAAAAATGGGACTGGAAAATATAGTCTGCTGTATTCATACAATGGAAAGAATGAACCCGACGCAACAACGTCGGGTTCAATTTATATAAGTAAATATAACAAACATTTTAGTGAGAGAATGAAGACAAAGAATTATGTACTTACTGTATGATCCATTAGGAGTACAATCCGGAAGGGGCAAGATGACATTATGGTAACATGGTCAGAACAAAGGTGACCTTTGAGGGGAGGAGACGACTTGGGGGGTTTAGAGCATGGCTTCTGAGGCATTGGTAAGGTTCTAGATCTTGGTGTGGGAGAGGACTGCACACGCGTCAATATTTTGTGAATAAATAGCAAGCACTACACTTAGTATTTGCTATACTTACATACAATTTCTTCAATAGAAGGTTTATTACAAGTTTTTCAATTGTAATAATTGTTACAAGCAGTTCTTTTCCAACCTGGCATTCTCTCTCCAGCCGACCCAGCAATTCTAGTTAGAAGTAGAAAATAAAGTAATTAATAAGAACATAAGCTTTCAGAGTTTCAAAAATCTTTCTATTCTTCCCTGGAACCTCCTGGAAAGCCATGAGAAGATGTGTTTGACAAAATGACAGAGTAAATAAGGGTCTGGCAAGCTTGTCCATGAAGGACCAGACAGTAAATAGCTTGGGTTTTGAGACCATATCCCCTCTCCCTCAACATTCAACTCTACTGCTGTATCTGAAAGCATCCACAGACGACGTGCAAGCACACAGGTGTGGCTGTGCCCCAATCAAGCTTTGACAAAAACAAGCAGGGAGCTACAGTTCTCTGACCTGTTGATTCAATCAAGACAGAAGAGGGTAAGAGAGGAGGAACGGGAATATCAAGATCACGGCAGAGAGAAATCCCAAGACGGAACCTCTGTGATAAAGGCAGCCATCAACTAATGCATATTGGAGCAGACCAGAGGCAAACAGGGAAGAAAATTAGTAACTCCAGGAAAACGAGACTGAAGGGAAGGAAAGCAATTAACCTCCTTCCTCTTTCTTTGCTGTTCATGTATCAACAAATATTTATTGTGCACACGCTGCTCTGTGCACTGTGGATTCAGCAGTGAGTGTGGATGACGAGGTCCGTGCTTGCACTGACTGATGTTCTAGGGAGGACGGAGATGGCCAACAGGAAGGACATGTACAGAGAGACGAGAGTCCCACCGTGTTGCGGATAGAAGGAGTGCTGTGCTCCTCCTGCCCAGAAGCCTCATCCCTACTGCTCTGTCTCAAAGACCACTGTGAGGCAGCAGCACTCCAGACACTGCTGTCCTCTCCTGGAGGCTCCACTGGAACTTCCTGCTCTGGACCCGACAAGGGGACTTGCTGTCTCCTCAGCTGCTTCTCCTGAGATGGAGAAAAATCCTCCCCGAGTCCTCACAGCATGACCCAGACTAAGGGGGGACTCTGAAGGAGCTGAAGGCCCATGATAAATATGGGGAAGGATAATCAGTGTCTTGACTAGAAAGGCTCCATCGAGCTGCCGGCCACCAGCCATTGGGCAGGAGCCCACCCACCACCACCACCACCAGGAACGCTGGGGAGCCTGGCCAAGAGCCCTATGTGGACACCGACAGAGGGCCTCACTCAGGATGTGCTCTTGTAGCCCAGGACGGCTGGCTGGCTCCTCTTCACAAGCTTTTCTCCTCCACTGACAAAGAGGACAGGGACCCTCCTGTCCCATCAAGGTCCTGAGAACAAACAAACAGTAGCACAATATCAACTGTCTCTTCAAGAACATTGCAACTTAGAACAGCTCAAATCAAGAGTTTGAAAGGCATGAGAGGTATTGATTTAATGAAATATTTCACAAATTTGAGTCAGTTTTCCCATCAGATGCGTGGTGGTAGGCATGCTGGTTTTCCCCAGGACTTGGTCTCCATTCCTCCCATCTCCCACCCCCCACAGCCATGGCCTGTGGGGCATCTTGGGCTGGCTCCCCTCTTGGGCAACCCAGAAGAGGTAAGCCAGTCTTGGTGAGTCAAGTTCTACAGACAGGTGGTTACAATGCCTCGTACTTCAGGTCATTTTATGTGCGTTCAACTGGACAACTCCCTGCAATGGACTGGGAATTCCATTCCTATTTTACCCATAACATAGTTTAAACTGAACCCAGATTGGTTAAGAAACCTGACTAATATCAAGCATGTAGTGACATAAGTTAAAATAAAAGGTCTTCTACATTCTTGATTTTGGTCTATTCCCACCCATCTAATGTGAGTGGCATGAGATAAAGAGCCATGTTTATCTAATTCAGCTTTTTATCCTCAATGTCTTGCGTGATGCTTAAAACCTAGTTGGTGCTCAGTGAGTAGTTCCAGAAGGAAAGGGAAGGAACAGAAGGAGGGAAGGAAAGAGGGAAAGAGCGAGGGGAGAAGGGAAGGGGGGAAGGCCCTTTAAAAAGTTGAGGTCTATTTACAGGGTGAATAGTGAATCCATGATGATTTATCTGTTAAAAATGCCTTCTCACCCGAGAGATGAATGGATAAAGAAGATGTGGTGTATATGTACAATGGAGTATTAGCCATAAAAAGCAAAAAAAATCTTGCCATTTGCAATGACATGGATGGAGCTAGAGAGTATCATGTTAAGTGAAATAAGTCAGAGAAAGACAAATACCATATGATTTCACTCAGATGTGGAATTTAAGAAACTGAACAAACTAGCAACAGAAAAAGGAGACAAACCAAAAAAAAAAAAAAAAAAAAAAAAACCAGACTTTTAACAGTAGTGGTTACCAGAGGGGAGGTTGGTTTACCGTGAAGAGCCCTGGGTGATACAGGGAGGTGTTGAATCACTGGATCATACACCCGAGACGAATATCACCCTGTATGCTAACTACACCAGAATTAAAGTTTGACACTTAATGAGAATGTCTTCTCCCCATTTTCTCTCCTCCCACCTTATCCTTTGACAGGTGAGCTTTATCAAGTTTAAAATCTGGCAACAATTATCAATCAAATGCTACCTTGTGTCCTCTGTCTTCCTCTCCCCTGCCAACACCCAGAGAAGCATCGGGTTTTGAAGGAGCTTTGAAGCATTGTTTCATCCAAAGAAAGTATCTGGAAGCAACGAGAATGCCTGTCATTTGAACCTCATTGGTCACGGTTATTTTTTAAAAGATTTTATTTATTTATTTAAGATTTTATTTATTTATTCATGACAGAGAGAGAGAGAGAGAGGCAGAGACCCAGGCAGAGGGAGAAGCAGGCTCCATGCAGGGAGCCCAAAGTAGGACTCGATCCCGGGACCCCAGGATCACACCTTGGGCCCAAGGCGGCGCTAAACTGCTGAGCCACCGGGGCTGCCCTATTTTATTTATTTATTTGAGAGAGAGAGTGCATAGAAGGGGAGGGCGTAGGGAGAGGGAGACAGAGGATCTCAAGCAGACTCTGCACTGAGTGTGCAGCCCCACTCGTGGGGTTCGATCTCACAACCCTGAGATCCTGACCTGAGTCGAAACCAAGAGTCGGACACTTAACTGGCTGAGCTCCCCGACGCCCCCGAGGTATTCTATTTTGACCCATGAAAACTCAGGGTTCTTTTTATAACATAAACGGCACCTGAATAAACCTGGCATCTTACTGGATACCACGACCAAGAATGGGTGGAAAGTACAGGTATGGGGATCCCTGGGTGGCTCAGCGGTTTAGCACCTGCCTTCAGCCCAGGACATGATCCTGGGGTCCCAAGATCGAGTCCCACATCAGGCTCCCTGTATGGAGCCTGCTTCTCCTGCTGCCTGGGTCTCTGCCTCTCTCTCTCTCTCTCTCTGTCTCCATGAATAAATAAATAAAATCTTAAAAAAAAAAAAAGTACAGGTACAGTTCCCACTTCTGTACGGGCTTCTCGTGGATCAAGCCACATGATCTCTCCGAGACCATTTTCACGTCCTTCCACCTTTCACCACAAAATTTCCCTCCTCATTCTCTTCGTTGTTTTATCCCACATACTCCCTAATGTGGAGACTTCAGGATTTCTCAACTCCTTTCTCCTACTTGAGGAAATGACCCTGGTTGACAGAGAGGGCGATCACTAGCTTCCAACAGCAACAGCCCCCGTCACATCTCCTGTGTACTCAGTGACGGGCTGCAGAGGTGGGTCTGCATACACCAACCAGCGATCCACACTTACATCGACTCATCCACGAGGCGGGGAACTACACAGGGAACCCAGAAATGAAATCCTGGCAGAGTGTCATTTCCCTGGGAGGCTGAACTCCAGCACCGTACCTTTTATATTTTATATTATTGACATCATAAACGAACTGAAATGGGATTTAATGACCAAAACTGAGATGATTAAAAACTCTTATGGTTCAACTCTATTATACTCGTATCAATATATAAGGGGAAATGAGACATGCTTCGTTTTACGGGACAGTGAGCCGAGCCCCCAGTAGACAAAGTCTGAAGGTAGAGTGAAGGGGGACACACAGACAGAAGGGACAAAAGACCAATGAACTTGTTAAAAATAGCGAGGAGAAGGGACATTCATGGAGAAGAGAGAGAAGCACTGGCAATCGGCAGGTGAATGATTCAGAAGAACCGCGAGTGTGTCCCTTCCCCCGATGCCCGCGATTCCCTCTTGCTGACTTGCGTTAGCTCAGGTTTGACTCTTGCATCTGGAGAAAAAGGCGGCAAAGATGCTGAGCCTCCCCCGGGGCTTTGGCGCTGGCTGCTGGGAGCCTCCAGGAGACGAGCTAAGTGCAGGTGCGGGTGCAGGTGCGGGTGTAAGTGCGGGTGCAGGCGTAGGTGCAGGTGCGGGTGTGGGTACAGGTGTGGGTGCAGGTGCAGGTGGAGTTGCAAATGCAGGTGCGGGTGAGGGTGCAGGTGCAGGTGCAGGCCAGCCGGGAGAGCGCGGTCTGGCCAGCGCCTCCCCCTCCGCGCGCATCAGCCTCCCAGCCACCATCACGGCCACTGCAGTGGAGGCTTGCATAGCCACGAGGGACCCAGGCCCAGATATTTAGAGACCTCTCTCCTGGCAGTTGGAAGGTGTGGCCGAGATTAAACATGACTCAGGTGCACAGACTGGATTAGCTGGTTTGACGATCCTCGGGACCTCAGGTCGATCACTGACCAGGCACCTGCTGCCTCGGCTTTCTCACCTGCACAGTGGGCTAACAGCAGCACGTACCTGACTGCACGGTGGTAACAATAAATGGCATAAGTGAGAGAGATGCTTGAACACATTACACGTGGCTGTTATTTTTGACAGCACCGGCGGGTGGGAAGGTCCCAGTGACAGTGCACAGATGCAGCAATGCCACATCTCCTTAGGGAATGTGGCATAGTCGGTCCTAAAAGCTGACTGCTGGAAGGGGTCACCGGCTTGTGTTGGTGTAGACGACACAGGGAGTGTCCCCAGAATGCCCTGTGCAGACAAAGGCAGCCTCTTGGCACATCCCACAAGGTCCCAGGAGAGTCGACCCGAATGTCGTCCGAGCCTCCGGGACAGGCTCTGCTCAGGCCATATCTCGAGGGCTTCTTGCAACTCCCAGTAAAAGGAGTCAAAATAGTCGTTTGGAAAATGCCTGACCCATGCTTCCCTAATGACGACACGGCACCAACTGTTGGGTGTTTGCCCTCCGGCACTCAGCTGTCAAGCAGGGCAGAGGGGAACGCAGGCCTGGCTCCAGCCATGCTTCCTGCTGGCGTCACCCGGGCCCCGTGTGGCCCTTGCGTTGTTGGTTGGGTCTCGAGGGCCACCGCCCTTCTGTGTTGGTACCGGGGTCAGTCAGCCTGGGCCGGTGCCGGGTCTGCGCTGAGTACCGGGACGTCTGCTGGTCCTTCAGCTGTTCAGGATTGTCATCGCCACCCCCCACGACCATGTAGATGCAGCACTAGATTTGTCAGTGGCCAGGGGGACCTGCCCTTCGTGGACTCTGCAAAAATGCTCCCAAGATGTCTCTTCCACACAGGACAGGGTCCTGGAGCTGCTCTCGCAGCAGAAGAGGAAGATGTTTTTTCTCGGTTGTTCTGGAAACATCTTATCACTTACCACTCTTATCACTCAACAGCCTTGGGGCTCAGGGGGCTTCCTTCTCTCACCAGGAGCCCGGAACTGCAGCCACTGTCAGGAGGAAGAGCGTCCAGGGAGAAAGTTTGCTTTCAAGGATCTTTGCCTATGTTGTTAAGGCCCTGAATTAGCTGAGCCCAAGGCCCTGCTGGCTCAACATCTCTTGTCATATAAAATAATAGATGCCTTATTGTTTAAACATGCTGAGCTGAGGTTTTCTGTTACAAAGCTGAAAGAATCTTCCTTTATTTGGGACAGAAAAAAAAAATAAACACAAACATCAAATTCTCCATCTAAGAAATGCACAGGGACCCATTTCTGTATGGCTTTTTCATGAGCACGAGAATTTCAGCACCAATACAGGCAAAATCATTCCCTCCTGCCGGGAAGAGTCCCTAAGCAAACTCCACTTGGAAACTAATGGCCACGGCGCCCTGGGAGAGAAGCTTTAGAAACCAAGCTTGGAAGAGATAAATTAAAAAAAAAAAAATCAAGGCAAGCAGACACACTCCTCTGATTGTCTTCCTTTTCCCTAACCACGGACAATGGCAGAAATGGTCTCACGGGATGCCGAGAACATATGCTTCGCCACAGAATTGTCCTTGATGGAATAGGGATGAATTGCTGCTGCTCATCAAGAACGATAATTAACAGGGATCCCTGGGTGGCGCAGCGGTTTAGCGCCTGCCTTTGGCCCAGGGCGTGATCCTGGAGACCCGGGATCGAATCCCACATCAGGCTCCCGGTGCATGGAGCCTGCTTCTCCCTCTGCCTGTGTCTCTGCCTCTCTCTCTCTCTCTCTCTCTCTCTCTCTGTGACTATCATAAATAAATAAAAATTAAAAAAAAAAAAGAACGATAATTAACAGACTCTGCGGCCTGGCCGGGTCTGCACTGCCCCACCAACTGCAAGTGGTGAAAACACTCAGCATCTCCTCCGGCCCTGGCAACAAGCACATGACGTGGGTCCTGTTATTTCCTCCATTTTACCGTTAAGAAAACCAAGTCTTGTTCAGTCACTTGGCTAAAGATGCCAGAAGAACACGCTACGGGAGGAACTGAGAACTACCCCCAGAGTCAGCAATGCTGGGAACATCAGCAAATCCTCAAGGCCGTTCCAACATCAACTATTCATGCCTAGGCCTCCAGGGGGGGACCCGAGAAGCAGGATCCAATAATTCTGATTCAGAACACTAGCAAAATATGAATTTTTTTATGGAACCCATACACACAGGTAAGACTGTCTCTTACCATGCATTTTATCTGCGTCAGGGCAAAACCATATGCAAACATCTCATTGAAATTGTGCCGGTGTGGACAATTGAGACGGGGGGGCGGGTGGATGGGGGTGGGGGGTCGGCAACGTTGCTAGCAAGGAAGAAATGGTGACAAAGTGATTTTATGGAACTGTTTGTTACTTGTTTAAAATGGGAACTCTTGTTTGTCATGGTTTACAGCATCCTGTCCTTTTAATTAATATTTATGGGCTCTCTAACTTGTTTTCTCTGTTTTTTAAGAGATGTATGTTAAGAATGTATGTTACAAGTTCCCTCCCCATTAGTTTTGCACTAACTTGCCTTTGCTGTTGGGGGACACATTATAGTGCAGAAAAAAAGGCCAAATAAGCAGAAGCAGCACCATTAGAAATGTGGTAGAGCGATGATGCGTACACAGGAATCACCGGACAGAGTCAACCGGCGGGCGACCCCGCGGAGTTACTCTGATTAGGATGCGTGTTGCAGGTGAAGTAAAGGTCGACACACCAAAGGGATCGTCTGAAACAGCTGAGACCTTCTCTTGCCAAGAGAATTTCACAAAAGCCTAGAAATATTGCATCATGGTGTAGGTCTCGATTCAGGAACAGGGTTTGGGGTGTGGCCTGCTCTTATCTGGGGAAGCCACCCTCCTGATCCGGAGGTGATGCAGTGAACACTCCCCTTGGCCTTCATCTCTGAAAATGCAAAGATAGGTCTTCTTCAATGTCATGGAGAGGGGACCCGTGATGTTGTTCGGTATAATGTTATTTCAAAATAAATCACATGGCCGAACGTGAACTTTATATTTACTAATTTCTAGCTCACTTTGTCAAAGGGGCAAAATGGAGCAAATACAACCAGGAAAATGTACTTGCCTGTCTTTCTTCACATCACATTTTTCCAGTGATTCGGTTCAATTCCCGTGATACTGTGTCTTTGAGCTTGTCCCCTGCGAAGCGCAGAGTAAACACAGCTCCAAAGTTGAGCCAAGAATGCCAATGGAGAAACCTGCTTTCCTGGTCTTAAAGGCAGAGGAATCCAAATAGCGGAACATTACCTTTTAATTAGATTCAGGCTTATTTATTTATCAGATGAGCTGCTGTGAATGTCAATTTCTAAGGCCTAAAGCTTAACTAATGGGAAGAACTTTATTAACATGACAGGTAGCGTTTTTGTAATACTTCATCGTTTTCAAAGGTCATTTTAACATTTGTGATCAAGCTAACACGATTAGGTAGCTCACATAATTCCTATGATCCTCATGTTACAGAGGAGGAACCCGAGGGTCAAAACAGAGTAATTTTTCAAAATCAAATTTTTCAGATTATTTTTCAAATAAACTGCACCACCAAGAACAGAACCCGCATCTCTATTTCGGGGCACTTTCTCCACCCAAGGGCAAAGAATGGGAAAATGTTATCACAAATTCTAAAGCCAAAGATGAACTGATGCTTATAAATATATCCAGGATACTCAGGCAGGCGGTGCTTCGATGTTGTTAAAACAAGTGAAGGATGGAGAAGTTGAAAGTGTTAATAATGACAGAGAGAAATGTTTCTGCCTCAGAGCCTCACCCTGGGTACAAATAAAACGGATAGAAGGGAATCTAAATGAAGCTAGGAGATAGTAAGACAAAGTGGCAAGTCACGGGGTCCAGAGACTGATAGGATAGGTCCCAAAGATCCGTGAGCCTGTTGACATGGTCTGAGGACCCCGGGACACGAGGCGATGTGCAGTCTGGGGATACAGATTTTCAACCCCCCCCCCCCACACACACACACATAAACACACACAAAGGGAAGTAGAAGGGACCCTCAAACCCTGGTTGGTGACTCTAGAGTACATCCTATCAAGATGACAAAGTTAATGACATCTGATGGTTGATGTACTCACTGCAATAGGAATCCCCTGAAGAGAAGGATTATGCTGTCTTCCCGGCAGCAACCACAACGACTTACACATCACAGGCTCTCGGTAAATGTTTGTAACCACACTTGGGCATCGCAAACAACGTGGCCGCCATTAGCTGCCCATATGGGTTCACAAAGAAAGAGCAAGGAGACCATGTGAGGTTTTGTACGTAGTCCCTAGGCTGGTAGATAAGTCTGTGTGTCTGGATTGCAGTAAGATGTTGGGACAAGGGCCTCATATCTCTGTAGACAAGCCTGAGAAGGGTGGCTGGGAAGATGGCCCAGTTATGTGGATTAGTAACTGCTTGAATATGCACTCAGAGGGTGAAAAATCGATGCATGTAAACATGATATGATGTCTCCAGAGGCCTGTGTTCAGCCCCATTTGTTTTTGTAGCATTTTATCCCGGGCACTGATGAGAACATCGTAGGTGATTTCTGCTCTAGATAATGCAGTAAATCCTGTTTCAAATTTAATGGCATTTTTAATGTGACTATGTCACCTTGCTTAATTTAACTCCAGAATGCTTTTCAAAATATGTTCCGTTTTCAATATAATGTTGTTAACCACTGAGACACTGAATGGTCATGTCATGATTAAATTGAACTCCTTTTTCCCCCATTTTTTTTTAAGTAGGCTCCACACACAGTGCAGAGCCCAATGTGAGGCTCGAAGTCACAACTGTGAGATCAAGACCTGAACCGAGATCAAGAGTTGGACACTCAACCAATTGAGCCACTCGAGCACCCCTCTGTTTTTTTTTTTTTAATTTTTATTTATTTATGATAGTCACACAGAGAGAGAGAGAGAGAGAGAGGCAGAGACATAGGCAGAAGGAGAAGCAGGTTCCATGCACCGGGAGCCCGATGTGGGATTCGATCCCGGGTCTCCAGGATCGCGCCCTGGGCCAAAGGCAGGCGCTAAACTGCTGCGCCACCCAGGGATCCCCCCTCTGTTTTTTAATAGGGTTAAAAATACATGACATGTAATTTACCATTTTAACCATCGATAAGAGTATAGCTCGGTGGCATTAAGTACATTCACATTATTGTGCCTCCATCACCAACAGCCACTTCCAGAAGTTTTTTCATTTTTCCAGCCTGAAAGTCCACACCCGTTAAACGCTAACTTCCCATTCCCTTCCTCTCCTCAACCCCTGGCAATTGCCATAGTGCAATAAACTTAAGCAGTACATGTACCATTCCTAAATAATAAATAATGTATAGAAAGAGACAATTTAAAAAAACATAGAGAGGGCTCAAAAATGTGATAAACATCTCTCTGGAACAGAAATGGAATAGTAATGCAGGAGAGAACATGCAGCCCATTGGTCAGATGCTGTGAGCCTATAAACAGGCCATATAGGCTGAGAATGTGGTGCCTATGGGGTAATAAAGAAGAAAAGTCCTCCACTGGAAACAGAAACCAGAGCCATGCTCAGTATTGGAACCCATGGCCTAGGTTGACAACCTGTGGTCCTGGAGGGCAGCATGACACAGGCACTGCTTCAGGACCCTAAACAAACTGGTACGTGTTGGCCATACTATCACAGACGTGCAGCTCCAAAGCTTCAGGGGACTTTATTGTAACCAGGGACACATGAATGACAGATAAAAGCAAGCGCAAAATCTTGGAAAAGGAAGTAAAAATGAAAGAAGAAAAGAAGGGAAAAAAATATCTCCTACTCAAAATGAGCCTCTAAACCAAATTTCCAAAATAACAAAAGAAAAGAGTTGCTAAAAATAAGGGCCAGTGACAACAAAATAAAACAGGAATTCACCTCCTACATTAATTTTTAAGTGGTGTAATAAAGAATTTGTTGTGGGTATACACGTGATGCTCTAAGAGTTAAGTTATCATAGCTGAGGATGATCCCATGGGACCAATCTTCCCACCCATCACATTTGTCAGCCCAGAGATGGAACAGAAGCATCAGGTCTCCTGGGGAGCCCATGCTCATGAGGGAAAGCTGCACAGAGTGTTCCCTGTTTTCACCGCTTGTAGTTGGCGAGGAGGTGCAGCTGGGATGACATGGGGCAGTGGAAGTGCTGGAGGAACACCAGCCTTAGGAGTCCAGGGCACCAGAGAACCCAGTGTGGACCACTGTGGCTGATGGAGGCAGGAGACGGGCAGAGGACTCCTGGAAGGAAAACATTTGGAAGAGGGTCTCTAACTTCTCCCTGCACACACGTCTGGTTCATCCCTACAGACCCAGGCATGGGGCAGGCTAAAGGTAGCCCAGCTACATACAAAATGATTGGGCTGAAGTCAGGACAAGAAACAAAGTGCAGCCAAGCTGACCGCCTGCTACAACAAAAGCAAGAACACTTATCAGAGAAAAATATATTTCTGCGTCTCCACAACTTAAGTTCAGAATATCTAGGATAAAAACCAAAAGTGCCCAACAAAGAATTGGGACTGTAGGATGCATTCTTTAAAAAGAAAAAAGAAAAAAAAGATAATTGGTAGACACCAGATGAGTGAGATCCCACTAGACTGGCCTTCCCACGGATGACAATGACACACTGGTGATACAGTACAAGGATCTCCCTGAGCAGTGTGCAACACTGTCAACCATCTTGACTTCTGTGATGTTTGTACAATACCATCTCTAGTGGCAAAACACACATTATCCGAGTGCACATGGTGTATTCAACACAGAGAACCCTGATGGGCCATAACATAGGCCTAAATTTATAAAGATTGAAATCTACAGTGTATATTCCTTTTTTACCATCGCAGAATTAAAAACCAGTAACTGTAAGATACAGAAAATCCCAATTATTTGGAAGTTAAACAGCATACTTGTAATAATCCATGAGTCAAAATAGAAGCCAGGTAAAGGAACTAGAAGGTATTTTGGATTAAATAATGAAATACAAAATAATAATAATAATAATAATAATAATAATGAAATACACCACACAAAGTTTGTGTGATCCATCTAAAACACAGCTTAGAGAAAAACTTTGCTTATGTTGGAAGATGTAAAATCAATGATCTAAATTTCCATTTTATGAAATTAGAAAATGAAGAGAAATTAAAGCCAAAATAAGTAGAGATAAGGAAGTAATAAATATGAGAGCACCAACCAATTAAAATTAGAAACAAGAGCGGATATCAATGAAACATAGGTAATGTTAGAGAAAAAAAAATCATTCCTTTGGAGGTTAAAGAAGTCCTAAGTAAATGGAGAGACCATATTCATGAACTGTTAAGAATCCATATTGTCAGGATGTCAATTCTTTGCCAATTGGTCCAAAGATCAAATGAAATTCCAGGATGTTTTTCTGATGAAATTGACAAGTTGATTTCAAAATTTGTATAAGAATTCAAAGCACCTAGAAAGCCAAAACAATTTTTCATATTTTTCCCATTTTATTTTCCCCCTTCTATCAAACATTATTTTTTAGAGTAGTTTTAAGTTCACAGTAAATCTGAGCAGGACAGAGAATTTTCCAGGTTTTGACTCTCCCTCCCCCCATCACTAATTCCCCCACTAACAACGTCTCCTACCAGAGTGTGCGGCTGTTACAACTGATGAACCTACACTGACACATCATTATCACCCAAAGTCCGTAGTTTACTACGGGTTCACTCCTGGCGTTGCACCCGCTGTGAGTTGGGACAAGTGTATGATGACACGTGTCCATCATTATAGTAACACCTGGAGTAGTTTCACTGCCCTGACTATCTTCTGTGCTTCACCTCTTCACCCCTCTCCCACAACCCTTGGTAACCCTTGATCCTTTAACTCTCTAGCTATAGTTTTCTCTTGTCCAGAATGTCATATAGTTGGAATCACACACCCTATGTAGCTTTTTCTGACTGGCTTCTCTGATTTAGTAATATACATCTAGGAGTCCAACCTGTCTTTTCATAAATCTGATAGCTCATTTCTTTTTTTGCACGAAATACTCCATTTATTATTCATCCATTGTCTGGATGTACCACGGTTTTATTACTCAGTCATCTACTGAAAGATATCTTGGTTACTTCCAAGTTTTGGCAGTTACGTATAAAACTGCTATAAACATTTGTATTCATATTTTTGTGTAGAATATATGTTTTAACGGTTTTGGATAAACACGGAAAAATGTGACTGCTGGATCATATGATATGAATATGTATAGTTTTATTAAAAACTGCTAGACTGTGTTCCAAAGTAGCTGAACCATTTTGCATTCCCACCAGCAATGAGTAAGAGTTCCTGTTGCTTTGCATTTTCTGTAGTATTTGGTGTCATCGATATTCCAGATTTTGGCCATTGTAACAGATGTGGACCAGAATCTCGTTGTTTCATTTTTATTTTTATTATTATTTTAATATTTTATTTATTTATTCATGAAAGACACAGAGAGAGAGACAGAGACACAGGCAGAGGGAGAAGCTGGCTCCACGCAGGGAGCCTGATGTGGGATTCCATCCCAGGACCCCAGAATCATGCCCTGAGTGGAAGGCAGATCCTCAACCACTGAGCCACCCAGGTGCCCCTCATTGTTGTTTGAATCTGCATTTCCCCTTATGACATATGATATGACTTATCTTTTTCATGTGCTTATTAACTTTTAAAAAGAAGAAAAAAATGGAGGACTTGGGCTATCTAATTTCAAGACTTACTGCAGAATTCAAGGCAGCGTGGAATCAACATATTGACATACATCTAGGTCAGAGGAACAACATAAAGAGTGTCTGCAATCCAGTCTCACTTATGTGGCCCAGTGATTTGTGACCCAAAGGAATATTCTTTATGCCAAATGATGCTGGCACGATTAGATATCTGTATGATAATAAATGAACCTTGATCTTTACCTTATACCACATTAAAAATAAATGTAATATTTATCATAGACCTAAATGCAACAGATAAATTATAAAGCTTCCAGAAGAATACATAGGGGAAAATAATTGTGACTTTTTATTATCAGGCAGTGTTTGTTTAAAAAGAACACAAAAGCCAAGCTATGGAAAAGAATATTAATAAAATAAACTTCATCAAAGTTACATCATTTGCTTACATAATTTAAAGATTTTTTTTTAGTAACCCCTACACTCAATGTGGAGCTTGAACTTAACAACCCCAAGATCAAGAGCTGCATGCTCTACCAACTGAGCCAGCCAGGTACCCTCATAATTTGCTTTTTATTTATTTTTTTAAAGATGTATTTATTTTAGAGAGAAAGAGGGTGAGAGAAAGAGAGCAGGAGCTGGGGGAGGAGCAGAGGGAGAGAAAGAATCCTGAAGCAAACTCCCTGCTGAGCCTGGAGTCTGAGTTGGTCCCAGGGTCCTGAGATCATGACCTGAGCTGAAATCAGGAGTAAGACAATTAACTGAAAAAGCAACCCCATAATTTGCTTTTTTTTAAAGACAGTTGAGAAGATAAAAAGACAAGCTATGGAGTGGGGGGAAACTATCTGGAGAGCATGTATCTGACACAGGATTTTTATCCAGATTATATATGACCAACAAATACATTAAGACATGTACAACATCATTAAATGTCAAGAAGCACATAAATGAAAACTTCAAGGAGACACACCTGCAAAATGGTTAAAATTTGGAAGACTGACAATATCAAATGTTGACAAGGATGTGAGGCAAATGGAAATCTCGTACATCATGGGTAGAATGTAAAATGATGCAGGAACTTTGGGAAATGGTTTAGTGGTGTCTTATAAAGCTAAATATACACTTACCGCATGATCCAACAGTGCCAGGCCTAGGTATTTACCCAAGAGAAGTGAAAATATGTCCACACAAAGACGTAAGTGAAAAAAAAAAAAAGACATAAGTGAATGTTCATACCAGTATTGTTTATAACAGCCCCTAAGAGCCCATTCAGTGAACAAATGAATGAATGAATGAATGAGGGAACAAGTATATCCACACTATAAAATACCACTCAGCATTAAAAAAGAACAAATCAAAAAAATAAAATAAAATAAAAAAATAAAAAATAAATAAATAAAACAAAACAAAAAAATAAATAAAATAAATAAAAAACAAATCACTGATACATGCAGCAACATGGATACATCATAAAAATGTTATGCTAAGTGAAGGACGTTAAGCCTAGAAGACTGCATGATGCAGGAGTCCTTCTACCTGAAGTTCTAGAAAAGGCACATTTTACTAAGAGAAAGCAGAGTAATTTTTTCTGAGGCTGAGTCTGGGTTGGATTGGCTGTGAGGGGCATGAGGGAATTTGAGGAGAGGGTATTAAGGAGGTTTCATATGTTGCATGTGGTGGTAGTTAGAAGACTTTACAATTGCCAAGAACTGCCGATTTAAGATGAGTGATGTAAATCACACCTCAGTAAATTGGGGAAAAATTAGAGTGGCGGAAAAAAAAAGTGGATATAAAATTGTTTTAATTGTTAATGAAAAATATGGACTTTAAAATAAAAAATGTTAAAATAAAAAGGACTTGAACCGAAAAAAAAAATTAAAATAAAAAAATAAAATAAAATAAAATAAAATAAAATAAAATAAAAATGTTAAGTAGAAAATTAGAACAAATTGTAAAGCAGATGCCACAAGAAAATTAGCCAGCTGGACAATAGTAATGAAGAATTTACCCAGAACTCCAACTAGTGAAATAAAGGGTTTTTTGGTTTGTTTCTTTTTCTTTTTTTTCTTTTCTTTCTTTCTTTCTTTCTTTCTTTCTTTCTTTCTTTCTTTCTTTCTTTCTTTCTTTCTTTCTTTCTTTCTTTCTTTCTTTCTTTCTTTCTTTCTTTCTTTCTTTCTTTCTTTCTTTCTTTCTTTCTTTCTTTCTTCTTTTCTTTTTGGAAGGAAAGAACAGTTAAGAGACCTAGAGGATAGGTTCAGAGACTACTGTTTATATTTTAGACATTTCATAAGAAGAACAGAAAAGGAATAACAGGGAACAACCATTTCACAAGATCATCCCTGGGAAATTTCTGGATTTGTAGAAAGACATGATCTTTCCAGCGGTTCACTCCGAGCTCTAACCAGGGCAAATAAAAATAAAACCTCACCCACACACATGGCTGTGAAATGGCAGGACACCAAAAATAAAGAGACAGTCTTTGAGCTAACACATTTAAAAAAAAAAAAAATAGATTACCACGGAGCTCTCACACCCGCCAGCAGACTTCTCATCAGCAGTAGCAAAGTAGCATCTGCAAAGGGGAGAAGGCAAAATAATTGCCAACGTCAAACCCTGAACACGGTCATTCCTGAAGTGAGGGTGCAAAAGCAGGATGTTTTCTGCTTTTCAAAGACGGAAGACTTTACCGACGACAGGTCACTAAAGGAGCAAATTAAGAATGTTCTAAAAAAAAAAAAAAAAAAAAAAAAGTTCTTCTCTTTGGCAAGAAAAGGATCCCAAGAGAAGATGGGTAGAGAAACCCTGGTGACCGCATCGGACCGACCGAAGCAGCTCTTGACCGGGCAAAAGGACCCTGCAGTGTATTAAAATAAAAGTTTGCATCACAAATGGGTGTCAGGGCCTCGTTCTGTCCTGGAGGAGAACAGCCCCAGACCGGATAGTGTCAAGCTCCAGGAAAATTTAGATTAATGCGTGTCACCAAATGCAAGGGTCACCACAGGTGCACAGAAGTCCAGGATGTGACAGATGGAGCGTGACGACACCTGTGGAGTTCCGGAGGTCCTCTGGCTGTCCCTCCATCCTGGGGGGCGGGGGTGGTGTCTGTATCATCCATGCGGGCCTTCCCTCCACGCACCCCAGGCACGGGTCATGATTAATGCGGCAGTTTTCTTTGGTGCTTACAGCGTCCCCCAAGCTCACTGGACCTCGGATGGTGGAATTCGTGTTGCACACGGGCCATGTGGGCTTAGGAACTGATGCCGTAGGAGAGGGAGTGTGACTGTCTTACCTCCGTACTCTGCAGCCTCCTGCCTCTGTGCAGCATCACTTTTGAAAACTTATTTTTGCTACTTTTGTTGTTACTGGGGGGTCTCACGAATTCCCTTGTTCCTTAATTTTTTTAAATGTTTAGATTTTTATTTATTTATTTTTTGTACCGGATATCGCACATACAGAAGAGGCAGCAGAATTTATTTTTTATTTTTATTTTTATTTTTTCTTTTACCAATTATCGCACATACAGAAGAGGGAACAGAAGACAAAAAATTCAGCTCAACCAATTGCCACTTACTGAGCAAAATCATGTAACCACCTCCCGCTTCTAGAAATAGAACAGCAGCCGCACCCAAGAAACCGCTGAGTGGCTCCTCCTTCCTCCCCCAAGAGCTGCAAACCCTTAGTTCGATCGCATTTACTGTTGCCTGTTCTCGTCCTTTTACGCACGGGCAATTCTATACCACTTGTTCCTCTGTGTCTGGCTTTTTTCCACTTAATCACATGTTTATGAGATTCATCCCTGGTTGCTGTGTGTTTATTTTTATTGCAAAATAGCACTATGTTGTATGAGTATATAAAATATCCAGTCCTCTGTTGGTGAGTTGTATGCATTTTGGGTGAACATGTGAATGCATTTCTACAGGGTTGGAACTCGGGTAGATTTTCTGGGTCGTCAGGTTCGCGTAGGCTCAGCTCTAGTCGCCCGCCAATGTCGGTTTTCCAAATGTGATCTTGCCACTGTTGGCATCCATCGACGACGTCTGAGGGCTCCAGATACTCTGTATTCTCCGTAAGAGTGGTTGTGCCAGGACTGTAAATGGGGCCATTTCAGCGGATGTGTAGTGGTTTAATGTGCATTCCTCTCATTACTAATAGACTGAATCCTTTATCACACATTTATTGTCATTTGAAGCATCTCTTTTTTGAATGCCACGTCAAGTGTCTTGCCCGCTTTTCTGTGATTACCTTATCTTTTTGTTGATTTGAACGAGCTCTTTATATATCCTGGACACAAGCCCTCTGCTTGTGTTGTAAAGATCTTCTCCCGTGGTATTATTGTTTTAATGATTTTTTCCAATCACTTTTGACCATTTTTCAGAAGTTTTTAATTCAAAATAATTTCAGACTTATGGCCAAATGGCCATTCCACAAAGAATTTTCATATGATCTTTCCCTAGATTGGATAAACGTTAATATTTTATGGTATTTTTTCCATCTCTTCTCTGAACCATTTGAAAATAAGCATTTAGTTTCCCTCTAAATACTTTAGTGTGTATTTCCTAAAACACAAGGATATTCTCTTACGTAACTACGGTACCATGATAAACATTAGGAAACTTACACACATTCTGTACTGTTATCTACAGACAGTTATTGTAATAATGTTGTTTATAGCAAGAGGAAAAAGTGTTTTTGGTAACGTTCTAATTCAGGACCTTCATGCCTTATATTTACTTACCACGTCTCTTTACAGTCCCTTAATCTGCACTCCTCGTGCTTTATATTTTATGATGTTAATGTTTCTAGTATTTTATTCTAATTACAATATAGTTAACATACAGTGTAAGACCAGTCTCAGGTGTACCATACAGTGATTCAGCACTTCATGTATCACCCTGCGCTCATCATGACGGGTGCAGTCCTTAATCCCCAGCACCTGCCCACCCACCTCCCCTCTGGTGACCATCAGTCTGTTCTTTATAGTAGTAATCACACTACTGGGTATTTACCCCCAAAATTAAAAAAAAAAAAACTAATTCAAAAGGATACATGTACCCGTATGTTTACAGTAGCCAAATTATGGAAGCAGCTCAAGTGTCCACTGATAGATGCATGGATAAAGATGAGGTGTATGTACACAATGGGATATTACTCAGCCATAAAATAAAAAAAAAGAGTGAAATCTTGCCATTTGCAACAATGTGGATGGATCTAGAGGGTATTATGCTGCACGAAGTAAGTCAGTCAGAGAAAGACAAATACCATATGGTTTCACTCATACGTGGAATTTGAGAAACAAAATAAGCAAAGAAAAAAGAGAGAGACTAAGAAACAGACTCTGATATAAATATTTTAAAAGAAATTAAATCTGTTATTTGATAGAATGTCCCTTGAGTGAATTTACTTGATGTTTCCTTATAATTTGACCCAAACCATCCATTTTTGGCAGTAAGTGCATAAAAGTGATGATATTCTTCTCACATATTGCACTGTAGCGTATATACTTTTATATTTATTATATTGCCTATTATCAGGAAGACATGACAACAGGTCATCCCAATACCAGTGAAGTCGACTTTGATCACGCTGACCAAGGAGCATACTGACCATTTCCCTACGGTAAAGTTGCCAGTTTTCCCCCTTTGTAGTTGATAACTGTTCTGTGGGAAGGTAGTTTGAGACTATGTAAATGTTGTGTTTCCCAAAAAACTTCTACCCACTAGTGTCAGCGACTCCTGATTCTTGCCTAAATCAATTATTACTACAACTCTAATTCCATCATTCCTTCTACTTTTATTGATTGCTTTCTCCTGTAAGAAATAATTTTCCATTCTCCCATTCATTCATTCTTACATTCATACATTTCTATTGGCATCAGTTTATGGATTCTTATTTCCTTCAGTAGCTTGTAATCCATCCTAATATTGACTTTGAGTCTTAATTTGTTCCACACTTTTCCAGTGGAGTCTCTTAAAGCTAGCTGTGTACCCTTTTGAAATGTCTCCATCATTCTTTGAGCAATTCCTGACTTTCCTGAATTATAAGATGTTCTGTATTTGCCTTCTATTTTCCCAATTTCAGGTGTGGAATGAACTTATTTATCCAAGGAGGTTTCTTTTTTTTTTTTTAAGATTTATTTATTTGAGAGAGAGAGTGGGGGAGGGGGAGGAGCAGAGGGAGGTGGAGAGAGAAAATCTCAAGCAGACTGCCTCCTGAGTGTGGAGCCCAACGTGGAGCTCGATCTCACGACCCTGAGATCATGACTGGAACCAAAATCAAGAGTTGGACACTTAACCAACTGAGCCACCCAGGTGCCCCGAGACTTTTCTTTTTAATGACAAATATATTTAGAAATCAATATCTTCGTATTAAGTGTGCTTATTGTTGCTGGAGTGTCATTGCTTTTGACTCTTAGTGGACAGAGCTAGGAAGATAGATAGATGACAGATCGATAGATCAATAGGTAATAGGTCGATAGTAGATCAGTATATCGATAGATGGATGATATTGATAGATCAGTAGATAGATGGGTGGATGATAGAGACAGACAGATAATATATTCCACGAATTCTTACTGATTCCTCCAATTCTATCCTAATACCCAGTTATACCCAGTAAATTCCAAGTCTCGCTACATTCACACTTGTCATTGCTTCTCAAACAGTAAGAAACCTAGTTCCCACCAATCTCAGAATATACCAGAATACACGAAAAATTCTTCCAGAGTTAGTTGCTAAGCTAAGCCACATCAAACTTCCCATCTGAAGTCCAACCTTTCTTTGCATTTGTTTGTGTCCATTCTGAGAATATTTACTTAAAAATTATTTATTTTTCTCAGTGTGATTCTGTTGTTCCCTCGAAATACAGATAAGTTGATGTGTTTCACGTTATGTACCCTTTAGGGCTTTCTCTCATCTGTTGATTTTTAAATTTATCATATATGTGAAACATTCACTTAGTTGCAAAAGTCCAAATTACAAAAAGAAATAATGCTCACTGTCCCATTCCTTCCGTGCTGTGCCCACAGCCCCGTCCCTTCCTGTCTATTCCACCCTGTCCCCCGTCAGTGTCCAGTTTCATCACTCTCTAGTTTATCCCTTCCGTGGTTCTTGATGCACAGCATAAACATATTTATGCGAATCTCTTGTTCTTCACTTTCACACAATAGGAAACATACTGTAGCTACTCTTCTTCCATTTACTTTTTTTACTTTTTTTTTACTGTAACAAATAGTCTTGGAATTCACTACACTTCAGCTTACAGAGCTCTTCTTCATTCTTTTGTTTCTTTACACCTACCTGGACTCCCCTGGACTTCCCTGTGGCCACAGACTGAGGCCTCGTCTGTGTACACGTATCTATGCCGTCTCAGCTACGCTGCAGTTACAAGCAGTGGTGCACGAATCACCCTGTGCATGGGCACCGTTTGCATCCTTGGGGTTGTGTCTTGCAGGTTAAGTCCTTACAGGTGAGATTGCTGAGTCAGCAAGGAAATGCACACGTTGGTTTTTTAGATATCACCAAATCTCTCTGGAGCGGCTGCACTAATTGCATTCTCAGAGGCAAAGCCTGAGAGTACTCAGTTGCACAGAGGCGTCCACACAATGTTTTGTCATGGATTTCAATTTTGTCCACTCGATAAGTGAGAAATGATGTGTCAGTGTGGTTTTACTTTACAATTATTTTATTAGGAGTGAGGTGGAACTTGCAAGTGAAGACATCTGGGCTTGATGCTTTTAAATTTACTCTTCAGTTCCTTTAAACTTTCTCTATTTCTTTCTCAGAGATTGGTATATTTAACCTTTCTATTTCCAATGGGCACAATTTTGGCAAACTATCCCTAAGAAATTATTAATTCCATCTGGGTTTTCATTTTTTTTCATAGAGATTATAAAATAATAAGTATTTTAAAAAATATCTTCTGTTTCCATGTTGTTTCCCCTCTTGTCATTTCATGTTTTGTATGTTACTTTGTGTTTTTTTCCTTCTTCTCCTTTTTTTGATTAAGCTGGCTAAGGCCTTGTCTGTTTTGTGCATTTTTTTTTAAATAAAGATTTTGATGTAGCAATGATTTTTACCGTTTTTCTATTCTCTGTCTTATTAATTTACACTCTTATCTTTATTTTCCCCTTCTGTCCTCTCATTTAGTTGACTTGTTGTTGTTCTAACTTTTGGAGTTGAAAATTTAATAAACTCATTTTCATTCTTTCTTTTTCATTGTTGTGTTTAAGGTAATGAATTTTCTTTGGTAACTGACTTCTTTTAGGTTCTCATGTGGTGTTTTCATTACTTTTCATACACTGTGTACTTTCTGTTTGTATTTCCCTTTTCACTCATTAGTTGTCTAAGAGGATTATTTATTTTTGTGATTTCCAGGTAGATGAGGCAAGAGCCTTTTGTTTATTTTGTGATAAATTTCTAATCTTATTACCTTATGATCAGAGAGTGTTGTGATATTTCTACCTTATGGACCTTTATGCAGTTTTCTTAATAACCCAATATATGATTATTTTGGTCAGTGTTGTGCGTGTATTTAAGAAAAGGTTTATTCTCTATTATACAGATGTAAATGATGACCTGTAAATAAGATCCACCTATTAATTGTGTCATTTAGATTTTTTTATATCCTTACTTGGTTTTTTGTCCACTTTGTCTGCCTTTTATTGGGTTCCCCCATATTAGAATGTTTCTGCCTCCTTGGACCTCCTCTAGTTCCCACTTTGTAAAGGTGTCTGCTCTGTTACTTTGCCTATAGATGTTCATAACTGTCATGTCTCCTTTGTGGATAGTGGTGTCCTTAGTCAAGTGTCTTGACACTAGCAAGGGTCCTTATTAGTCAAGCTTAATGCTGTTTTCGTTTGAATCATACTTTGCTGACATCATGATTGCAACCTCCACACTCTTGTTTCCATTTTCCTGGTAGAAAAAAAAAATCCCTTTATTTTTAGTCTTTCTGAGTCACTCATTTTTTTGGTGGTAAGGGAGGGGTTCTTGTGTGCCAGACTTGTATCTTGTTTCATAAGCCAAGTTTAAAATATTTTTTAATGAGTCAATTAAGCCCATTCACATTTATTAATAGGACAATTATGTTTGGTCTCAACTGTGTCATATTATTTTGGTGGTAATTACATTGTGTACTACATTTGTTATTTCTTTACATGATATTTTGTCTGTCTACTTTTATTTTTATATAGTTTTACTATTTAAGAACATTGGTATTGCGCTTAAACTTTTGTTCACTGGTTAATTCCATTTTTAAAGCCCTCATTTGATTCCCATCTATTTAACAATCAATGAGATTATTGTACTTTCCTCTTTCCTTCTCCTTTCTCAGCCCCTTTGATTAAGGCTTAGATCTACAACTAAAAGGTATTAAGTGCTCACTACCTGACAGTTTGCAAAGTCGGCCTCGCTTATCTCTTGGTTAGATGAAGCTTACCTTCCAGAAGATCAGCCAAGAAGGCTTCAGGGAAATAGCATTCCCTGATTTCTGCACGCACCAATCCTTTTCTACATTTCTGGTATCTGCTATCTACCAGCCAATAGGCTGGTCAAAAACAAAATATTCAATCTGCATGTTCCTTCCTTGACTTCTTAAAAATGCGGCTCCATTATTGCTTTGTTTGGATTTTTTCCTTTAAGCCGCATGATACCACTCTATGCTGTCCTTGAAGTTCTTTGATCTTTTGGCCTGGAGGCCTCAGGCTTTCTTCTTTATGTTTTAAGTCAATAATTTCATTAGAATATATGTCAGAGCTGATGGTTTTGGATCAATTTGGATCAAAGTACCTGTTGGGTCTTTTTAGTACGAAGATTCAGATTTTCCTTCACTTCTCAAAAGTTTCACCCGGTGATGGTTTCAAATATTAATTCTTTTTCATTGTTTTCTTTTTCCTCTTCAGAGACTTAAATTGCATATGTAAGTTGCATCTTTTTGTATCTTTGATTTCAATGAATTTCTGACCCCTTTTCCACCTTTTTGTCTCATTTTCATTATCTCTACTGTTGTCCTGTTTCTTCTGTCTTTATTTAATTTTCATGTGAATCTCTTCTTCCATGGGAGCTTTAGTCTATATTACTGATGTGATTTTTACCTTTTTTTTTTTTTTTTCTATTCTCTTCCTGGAACTCTCATTTTATTTCTTCCAAGGTTCTGTCCATTTGTGTTCTTAGTTTTTACATTTCTGGTTCAAGATGAATTTATTTGCATACCTCAAATGCTTCTTTGGGGATACTTAATTCAGTTTGGAGTGTTGAAATACATTTTCTTTTGCTTCAGGATTACTTGCTGGGGGAGGAGTGTATTTTCATGAAGTTAAGTATTTCACTCCTCTGATATATACATATATATATATATTTTTTATATAGTCACATTGTAGCAACGAAGACAGCTTGTACCTCTGCATTCAGTGGACAGGGCTGGTGGTTTGAGCAGGGAGGGTGTGACAATCCTAATTCAAGACATTCTCAAGGTACGTTTTCTTTTCTGGAAAGCCATGGTGCAATTTGTTATGTGTACTTGGAGTTGTTTTGTTTGTTGGTTTGTTTTGGTTTTATTTTGTAGGTTCCAAACTTCCTGCCTATTGCTTATTTTGTCCTTCAAAACTCAGTGTCCAAAGGTTGCCTCTCCCTTTTTTTACTGTCTTCTCTCTAGGAAGTGTTGCCTTTCCAAGACTGTCTCTTTGGGTCTCAAATGTCCCCCTTGGGTCCCTTTCCTGAGGTCAGCACCTTGAAATACTAGTTCTCCTTTGGGTTTGGGGAGGGTTTTATTTTGTACTTAAAGTTGGCTCTTTGAGGGTGGCTTTGCTGTAGTCCTTCTTTTCTTCTTTCTTCTGTGCAGCTTTTTGAGACCCTGCCTTGTGCTCTGCAAAGTCTTGGTTTGCAAGCTAAGGAATTAGCTCCATTGAAATTGGTGGTTGTTTCTACTTAGGTAGTAACGAAGTTGTAGTGTTTTCTGTTTTCTAATTATATTGATAAAAGTGTAGAAGGTGTGAAAGTTGTGTAGTTTTGTCTGTTTTTCTTGTTGGCTTGTATTATTTTGGGAAGATGTATGGCGACACTAGAATTTAGGCAGCCACTTTTGCCTTAGTTTCCCCGAATGTTTCTACTACATAATTGTCAAAGACGACAGGCTAACACTCCAGCTCCTGGGTGCTCTAGACAGAAGACAGGGTCTGATAATCCCATCTTTCTGTGATTTCTTGAGCTGATGGGATGCTCTCTGAGACCACTGACGCTGTGATCATTCATCTGCAGACCAGGCAAAAAACAACAGCAACAACAAATTTTAGGGGCCTAAATGCTGTCTGAACTACACCACTTCTGTTATTTCTCCTTTCTTGTTAGAAACTCTTCTCATTGGACGCCTGGGGGGCTCAGCCGTTGAGCATATGCCTTCGGCTCAGGGAATGATCCTGGGGTCCCTGGATCAAGTTCTGCATCGGGGTCCTCACAGGGACCTCTGCCCTTGCAGGGTCCTCTGTCTCCCTCTGCCTGTGTCTCTGCTTCTCTCTGTGTGCCTCTCAGAAATAAATACATAAAATATATATTTTTTTAAAAAAAGAAACTCTTCTCATTCTCAGAAAGATGGGAGGAGGCAAGGTAAACTCCTTACTTTTATTTCACAAATCCCTGTGATTCTGTGCTCTTTGCAAAAACCACCACCTTCAGAAGGTCCACCTTTGGACTACTAAGTCATTTCTGAACTACATCAGTATACTCATTTACCATTTCTATGATGAAAATGTTTTATTTCAATAAATGAAGCAAGCATTCCCTTGACTTGCAAAATGATGAAACTTCTCCCATCCCAGGTTCCAGAATGTTAAAAACATTTATTTTGCTACAGTCCTATGATAAGTAAGTCAGTAGAGGCTCCACTGGGCCACAGATTCATCTGAGAAGAGCTCTGCACCATTCAACTGGTGAACATCGGAACCATGTCCCACGTCTAATCCCGGAGCACACACCTTCCATACTATTCCTGTGCGATGATTGCTTCCAAATCCAGATGACCTTTATCCCCAACATAAGCTCAAAACAGTTGGTTCCGCCATTCCAGGATCTGCACTTCTCTTGAATCCCAGTGGAATCCCTAAGCCTTTTCACAGTCGACTGTAACCTAACACCACACACTAAATCCATCATTTCTTTTGAGAAAAGTGTTGACGATGGATGATTTTATGCAAATATTTATAATTTGGCAAAAAACTTACCTAGTTCCCTTCCATTCTGTTCATCTCATTCTGCAGTTCGCAGAGTAAATATCCTGTGTTTGTAACTTCAGATCAACAGACAGAGCATTCTTTCCGAAAGTCAGAATTCACGTAACCAAATCCCTAAAGGGGGAAAAATCACTTTAAGTAAATTGTGCTCAATTGTCTCTCCTGTACTTTCCCTCTCCTATCTGAGCCATTATTAGACCCATCTGATGTACTTTAAAAGGCAGTGCTGATGGATAGAGCGCATGGATGATGAATATTCATCCCAGCAACCAAACCAGAAACCAAGGCAGCAAGGATACAGTTCTACAAGCACCACCTGTCACATGGACTGACACAGGGATTTGATTTTCTGTCTCAGGAAATGCTCTGCTTCTTCAAATTGCTCTCTCTCTATATATATATGCCTGTCTCTGTCTTTGTCTCTATCTCTCGCATAGCCTCACCCTTTATGTATTTTAATATATATCATTTAAGCATTGGGCAAATTAATTAATGAAATTGTGTAAAGAAGGGTTTTTTATAAGGATGGCAAAGCATTTTTCAGACATTAGCTGGTGAATCTGAGCTCCCTGATGAGCTTTCTACACAACGAAAACAAAATGCAAAGAGAGAGAGAGAGAAATACTTATCACTTGATATGTCACCTAGTATCAACATTAATATGAATTCAACCTCAGCAATCCTATTTTCTATGGCAGCATCTATGACAACGATCTTATTTTCTTAGTCAATCTGGAGTTCAAAAAGGCATGAAGTTGGAATCATGTTTTATATTAAATAAATTGCCTGTATTGTAAAAAATAGAATTAGAAAGGAAATGCAGATGTCGAAAATAAATGTTCAGCCACATTGGTGATTAGAAAATCATTTAAAAAGTAATAAACTATAATCTGTTCATCACGATGACAGATGCTGATCCTGTTGCCAACAAATGAAGAAACAGGCCCTCTCACATGTGGCTTGTGGCAAAGCTGATGTCCGAAGACGTTCTGGTGTGTGACTGGCAATGCACATCAAACAGCCTTGCCCTATTTTATATGGCTGGACCAAGCAATTTTCATTTCCAGGGTCTCATTTTAAAGAAATAATCATGAAGATGAGCAAAGATCAGTAATGGGATATTCATTGCATACTGCTGTTGGTAGCAAGAAATGAGTAAGTAAGCATGCAAATAAAAACAATCTAAAATCCTTACCTCTTCCAAAAGGAAGACTAGTTAAATATTCACGCACATTGTGTGGTGTTGTTGGTTTTGTTTTGTTTTGTTTTGGGGTTTTTTGGCACATTATCTGCTCTGTTCCTCCAAGGACCTGGGCCTTCTCCCTCTGTCCCTGCACCCCACACCAGCACCACAGCCTGGAGATTTCCACCTGCCAACCTGCCGTCAACTTTACCACTAATGTCACCACATTCATGCCCAGTGTTTCAGGGGAGGCGGCCTCTGCTCCAGCCACAGGGAGGCAAACTAGTGGGATGGCACCCTTCTGCCTCCTCCATTCACTCCCCGCCGACCTCCTCCACTGCCTCATAGACTCATAGACTCATCTATGCCACATGAAATTGTTGATGTGCAACTGGTTTTGTTTTTTTTACACAGAAAAACAGCAACTTCATGAGGTTCCACCTGACAGAAAACTCTCCATCATCCCTTCCCCACTTCCTGTCAGACAGTCTTCGTTGGGTTGTCAGTCAATCTGATTTACCCTAACGTTTGTGCTTTGCTACGAGGTGTTTACTCTGCTGATAATTCCTCAATGCCCAGCATAAGACAGAAGAGTGGGGAGCAGATACCAGCTCCAAGAGATTCATAAGAAGCAATCTCGAGGACCATCAGGAGCACAGACAAGGGCTGGAAAGAGGGGCATGTGCCCCTGGAGGACAGGGAAAGGTGGGTCTCTGAGGACCACCGGTCAGGTGATGCTGGAGAGATGATGATGTGGGATCTGAAACTCAGACTTATCAGATCTGTCGACAGAGAGCAGAAATGTGGAGAAGATGTTTCATTACATTTTGGTGCAAAGTTCATGAGGCCAGAGCAGCCTCTAGTTAGGAGGACACAACAGAGACACGGTGTTGGCATTCCAGGGTCTACATGAGGCTGGAGTGCGGGACTGGAGGAAAAAGGAACCACGAAAGATAATTCTCAGAAAAATCCACAGCAATTGTTGGCTACTTGAAAATTATAACTGAGGAACCAGGAAGAGAAAAGAAAAAACCTAAAACCCTGAAATTTTGGTTGTGCCACTGATGTAAATGGGCAGTTTGGGGTAGGAAAATTATTTACAGGATTTGATGAACCTTCTTGCTAAACTCAGTGTGATATATGATGGTCAGTTTTCTATCGATCCACTTCTATGTGGGGAGCACTGGGTGTTATACTATATGTTGGCAAATCGAACTTCAATAAAAACAAATGAAGAAATAACCAACAGCAAAACAAAAGGAGATTCATAAAAACAGAGAACAAAGTGGCGGTTACCAGAGTGGGGAGGGGTTCAGGGGCATGAGTGAAGTCGGTTAAGGGGATTAAGAGGTGCAAACTTTCAGGTATTCCAGAAAGAGGTCACGGGGATATAACCTAAAGCAGAGGAACTGTAGTTGATAATATCGTACCTTTGTATGATGACGATGGCAACTAGCTTTAAGGTGGGGTCATTTGGTAATGCATAAAAACATGTAGTCACTGTCACCGTACCTGAAACTAATAGGACATCATATGTCGATTGTACTTTGAAGGATAGTTTCTTATCTATTTGGATCTATTTATATCTACCTATATTTATCTCAATCCATCTAATCTATCAACCACAATCCAGTCTACCAGGTTTCCTTCTTGGATAGGACCCTAACTGATACAACAAGCTCCATTATTCTGGACAAAATCAGGTCCTCTCTCTCCTTCACAGAGGAGACAGTTTGCTCTTCCTCCCTGGCTTCGCCCCTGCTTCTCTGTGTAACAGTCAGTAAAGCCCCTTCCCACACTCGCTACATCCTAAGTGGAAGAGGATGCCCTCTCCCGTGTGACAAGACTCTCTAAAGAAGGAGGAGGTGATGGAGGGCCCAGGTGGTGGGAGCTCCCACACTGGCCTTCCGCTCCTTGTCACTCAGGATCGCCCTAAGTCCATCACCACACCCAGCTGAGACCCTCCCGATGGATTCCACACCGTGCCTCGTTGAGGAAGGTTCCATTCATTTTAAGCAAAGCCCGAGTGACACTGCATTTTGTCTCCATTCCCCTGTTAGCAACGCAGGAAGACTTAGAAGAATAACATTTTAATGGCTTGGAAACTGTTCCCAACAGAATGATCTGAGAGAGGATTTTTCAAGGGTTACATCACTAAATGACCAAACAAAGACACAGTGTCTGGCTACCACCCACATGACTCCACTGTGGGCCATGTTTTCATAATGATGTAGCAGGATTTAGACACACCTCTTTTATAAGTGGTGGAAAGGATATTAGCATAGCAATGAAAGCCTGAGCCTCAGAACGAGGAAGCCAGCAAATCTTAAAATCAGAGCAAACCTTCCTTAATAAGAATAGTTGAAATGTACTGGGACATTCGGCACATGGCATGCATTACCTCACATGACCCTCATGGGATCCCTACGGATGAGTCCCCTATTGTCCTCGTTTCACACAAGGGGACACTGGAGGCTCCAAGAGGCTGGCTTACCCTACCAGCTCCGGAAGCGAGGCGTGGGGACCAAGCCCAGGTACATAGGATTCCAGAGTCCCTTCTCCCTGCTGCCCATGCCGATTAAGCACAATTGAACTGAATTAGAGGCTGAAGTATACAGAGCGGTCCACCAGGGAAGTGCTGGTGCACTTCTCCATGGATAGTATGTTTATCTGAGATTTTAAAAGTATGATCTTGAAATTTTTAAAAAACCTTGTTGAAAAAAATAAAAATAAAAATAAATAAATAAATAAATAAATAAATAAATAAATAAATAAAAATATATAAAAAGCCCTGTTGAACAGATAAAGAGAATTGATTTGAATTAAACACAACTCTGCTGTCTTTAAGGGTATTTACAAGGGCTTTTGTTTCTTTAATGGGTTATGTACTCTGCGCCAGGGCTGCCTCCAGCCTGCCGGACTTAGTAATGAATTCTTCTTTTTTTGTTTAAAGCACCAGAATGACTCTATATAAAGTTTTTCTTTGGCCCTATCTGCTCCTCTGTGGGAAATCATGCTTTCCACCCTGGTCCTTGCACATCACACGGTGTCCTTCCTGCTGGTCCTCACAAATGTGTGAAACCATGAACACCAGCGTGCTGATGGGGGCTCAAAACCCGTCTTCATTCGGGGGTGCAGGAGCACTGGAGCTCAGACACCTGGCAAACGTCGTTAACACTCCTAGGAACTAGCAGTGAGGTTACTATTGTAGGGACATACAAACACACAATCCCTTCCTGGAATAACCTGTGGCTTCACCCATTGTCTTCGCTCACATCTTTCATGGCACAATTTTGCATCTCGTTTTGGGTGGCTCTGCAAGACCCACCCTTTCTCCTCACATACTCTAGTCTCCAGTTACACCAAACATTAGCAGAAGTCACAGCACTGCTCCCTGCCCACGGGCCTTGGCTCTCTCCTCTGCCAGAAGTGGCTTTCCCCCTTCACCTCCTGTTCCTTCCTCACATCCTGGGGAAAAGGTAGACCAGTAGATTCTGGCAAAAATTTACAAAGAGAGGTCCAAAGTCTCCACAGCGACTCCGTGACATTTTTTGTCAATTTCTAAATTAGGCGGGTCCAACAGGCGATGCGGAGTCTTCGTTCCCACGTCGAGGGGGCAGGGGATCTAGACCCACACGTGGAACCCTGTGTCTTCTGGATGAGGAATGAAGCACGAGACAAGTGGCGGGCTTGCCCCAGAATGCCCGAGCTTCTGCATCGCAGGCGCAGCTTGCTTTACTCTTGCTGCCTGTGTTTGCATCTCTCTGTCCCTGCTCCCCTCGTATCCAGGCCTCCTGACCAGCAATCACTGCACCCTGCCCAAACCCCGCACGTACATGCCCGGGCATCACGGCGCCCCTGCCCCAGTCATGGTTTTAGAAATGAACACTCATCTTAGAAACTCTTCACCCGGGATCCCTGGGTGGCACGGCGGTTTAGCGCCTGCCTTTGGCCCAGGGCGTGATCCTAGAGACCTGGGATCGAATCCCACGTCGGGCTCCCGGTGCATGGAGCCTGCCTGCTTCTCCCTCTGCCTGTGTCTCTGCCTCTCTCTCTCTCTCTGATGTGACTATCATAAATAAATAAAAATTTAAAAAAATTAAAAAAAAAAAAAAAAGGAAACTCTTCACCCAAATGGCCTCATCTTACCAACCTCATCTTTCATCTTACCAGGGTTGTGAAAGCTGAGCCAGCCTGTCTGTCCCCAAGTCTGTGTCACCATACTCACTCTCATTTGCGCTGCCTGCCCCCACTCTCAAATCCCCTGAGACCGAATATACAAATAGACAACGGGCACAACGTCTGTAAAAACAGAACCCCGACCCACACCTGCAGCTACCAGCCCGGGAAGCCCAACAATCCCCTGCAATGATGAGCTCCAGGGGCCAGGCCTTGTTCATGACTCAGCCTCTCTGATGTTATCCCACTTCAACTGGGGCCCAACTAAAAAAGAGTCAAATATCCCAAAGATGGCTCCACTGGTTTGGTCTGGAGCGTGGACTTGGCTTTTGCTGTGATGGGAAGTCAGTAGAAGAACCTCTGCTCCAGGCTCCTTGGAGCACGGGCACCATGTTCTAGATCAGGAACCGTCTATCATCAAGCTGCAGAGAGAAATACTAGGGGTCAGAGACGTTTAGAGCAATTAGGCATGTTTGTTCTAATGACAGCTTATATGAAAAATCTGTTCAATCTAATAATAAGTCAGGGTGTGTCGTTTGAAGGTCTTTTACCTTATTCGGGAATTCATTTCTATTATACTTAATAAAAATATTGGTCTGCAATGGATCAAAAATTAAAATTAATCTTTCCCTACAGAGAACTGAGAATCACCACCTCACTTCCCTTCAGCAATGCGTAGTGGCAAAGACAGTGAGCCACAGTGGGTTATCAATAGATGCGATAATATCCCTTGAATAAACAAAAGAAACAGGATTCGAGTGAGAAATACATCATTATTTATTCAATACACATGAGGTCAGCACAATATTCAGAGGGTAAGATTCCCGTCGCAGGTTCCCCAGAGGGGACACAGGCCCTTTGTGTTATGGGTTTTCCTGCCGTAAGAGCTGTGCTCTTGAGAGCGTGAAGATTGGTCATCATAAAACCTAACAAAAGGCAATTTGGCCAGCATGCACTGTCGATAAATTGCAGCAAATTCCTTACTAAACAAGTGAGATTTGAATTCTGTTTCCAGAAATAAATAAGATAACAGCAATGCATAGAAATCAGAGGTATTAATACCCTGTTGGCACGTCAGGCCATTTGTAATTTAAACACAACTGTTCTAAAGGGGTGGCAGTCCGTGCTGGTGTTCCAGAATCGACCACGGCCTCGCCCTGCGGACCTCAGACACATTTCCGCAGGATGTGTCCTATGCAAAGGGCTGACCTGGCGAGGAAGTGGGGACACAGACAACCTCTGGAAAGTCCCGTGTGAGCACCTGCCAAGGTGCACAGTGCTTGTACCAGTCTCACGTCCAGTTTCAGAGTTTTCTTCCTTGTGTGGCAAGAATATCGACAGTTAGCTCAACTGTGGGAGATTCCCTGCCGAAAACCAGCAGCGTCCACGTGGCCTGCTCCACACGAACCCCTGCGGGCTGATCCCTAGGCCTCCCTGGCTGTGTCGGCGACCCCCATGTCTCGGTGACAAAGAACACGGCAATCAGGGCCCCTCCACCCAGGGGTCGCAGCCTTTCACCACCAGGGCAATGGGACTGACGGCACCTACTTACTGAACACACACGAGCGATACGAAGCTGCACGCGTTCCAGAGGCGGCAGCCACCACTCGAGAGGGTGCAGCGGGATGCGGGTCAACAGCAGGCGCTCATGAAAGGGTGAGCTGCAAATCCATTCTGGTTTTAGGGGTGCCTGGGGGGCTCAGGCTTTGAGCATCTACCTTCAGCCCAGGGCATGATCCTGGGGTCCCGGGATCAAGTCCTGCATTGGGCTCCCGGCAGGGAGCCTGCTTCTCCCTCTGCCTGTGTCTCTGCCTCTCTCTGTGTGTCTCTCATGAATAAATACAATTTTTAAAATAAAAAAATAAATAAAATAAAATAAAATAAAATAAAATAAAATAAAATAAAATAAAATAAATAAAATAAGAAATCCATTCTGGTTTTTAAAAAATCATCTGCAAACGTTAGTACTTTACTAACCACCTTGACACACCTGATGCATGAGTAAGACCAGCCAGCAGGGATTGGCTCTGGGATTAAAGGCTGTTTCCTCCTGCCTTATCTAGACCCTTAGTGACCTGTGTCCTCAGGCGTGGGGGTGGAGCCATGGTCCTTCACGAGGACACAGTCTGCGTGTACGGCCTGCTGGGCTCCCAACAAGCCATTAGGAGGGCACAAGCGGAATAAAGCTAGCCACGGTCCTGCAGAAGCTCCCAGCCGGTGGGGGAGCCGGCTCAGGAGGCGACCAGGACGCGTTACTGCGGAAATGACCATGGATGGGGACAAGGACGCAGGGGTCTCTGCAGCCCACAGGGCAGCGGGGAGATCTGGTGCTCAGGAGCAGGACGCAACGGAACAGTCTAGCCGCTCCCACGGCAGGGTTTCTTAGTTTCCTTTTAATTACACATGCGCCGCTCTGTCTCTAAGGAGCAGAGGATCTAATTAACGCCTGTTGGGGATGTCTGGGATTTGTTTTAATCGGGTGTGGTGAGACGGGAAGACACGGAAGTGACCATGAGTGGGGAAGGGGCCGTGCTCACGGCTCCCTGGAGGGGAGGTGCCAGGCAGGGGAGGCAGACGGGCCCAGGGAGCGGGGGAAGGAGCCCGGCTGGGCCCCCTGGGCGGGAAGGGGTGTGTGAGCAGGTTTAGAACGGGCTGGTTTCAGGGGGCCATGGGCCAGAGGGGCTGTGCCTGGCATGGATCAGGGTGGCGACCGCAGTCGGAGGGCGTCGTGGTGCAGAGAGCGAGCGCCCGATGAAGGAGGTGGCGGGACGAGGGGCTCAGGATGGGTTGGTCGCATCGGGAAGGCGCATCCTCGGACAAGTCACTGGCTGCCCTTGGGGGGCTGGGGGGGGGGCCCGGGGTCACAAGGGCCTCAGCTATCAAAGGAGGCCTATGAGTCACAGAACTCACCAAAGTCTTCGCCATCCTGGAGGAAGCACAGGTGTGCGGTGCCCTGGGATCCGGTCGTATCTGGAAGACCTGAATAAGCCACGGGACCATGTCACTTCAGCTCTGCCTCGCAGGAGCCAGAGTCAACCTGGAAGCGCAAAGTTCCTAACTATTCATTTTGAGTTTTTTGAGGGGATTCGGGACGGATCTTCATTTCCTTGCAGCAGGCCCTACACCACGTCCCACACGGCGCGCCTTCCCCTGCGCCAGCCAGACGCCAAGGGCCGTGAGAGGCTGCTGCGTCCTCCACTCCACCAGGAACCCGGTCTGTCCTGGCGTTTGAGCTCCACTGCCCTTCCTGAGGCAGAAACTAGTACAATTCTTTGCAAGTGAGGACATCAGGGTGAAAGGGTTATATGACTTCTCCCAGGTCACCCGGGGGCCGTCTACGGACCGGGACAGGTCCCATGCTGTCCGACTCTAAACTTCATGCCCTCACCGCTGTGCTGCTCTGGAGGCTACGGGGACTTCCTCCAAACCTTTTCCCGGGGGCTCCTTGTAATGCCTCGGGGCCTAATGGCAGAGAACTGAAATCTGTCCCTCTGGGAACTCAGCCAGCCACAGGGCTCCCCTATTCTTTCTGAGTCACTTTTATGCAGGGTCGTTGAGGGACTGCATCGCTGGCTGACAGCAAATGAGCATCTCCTAGAAGGCACAGGCAACACACTCTAATGCATTAGGCTCATCTTCACGATGATGCTGGAAGGCAGACATGGCCCCATCGAACGTGTGGGGATTCACACTATTTCGGGTCGTGCTCTACCTACAATCGAAGATTGCTCCTTGACATTTCAGCTCTGCTCCTGCCTGCGGAGGGATATTAATATTTATGAAGTTATTTATGTGTGCCGGGTGCCTTATGCACATCATCTCCTTGATGTTTAGATCAGCTCGTTGAAGACTATCTGGAGGAGGGTGTGTAGGAAGCCTGTCCAGGGTCCCATGGCTCATAAAGGTCAGCCGCTGGGTTCTAACCCAGGAGGGTCAGGAGAGAAAGCCATTTCTTCCCATGGACAAGATCATTGGCTTTGATGGAAGGCAACTCTGGTTGTCTGACCTTATGCCCTGTGGGTCCCAGACAGGCTATTGGCTGGTTCTCCCCTCCCCGGTGGCCCGGAGGTAGTGCCATTTCCTACCAGCAGCTCTGCCTCCCACCTCGTTCGGGGATTATATCAACTTCCAGATGACGAGGATCTTGGTGTCATCGATGTTTGCACTGGAAATAGTATCCTGGAAGCCTGGATGGGGACAAGGGAGAGAAAAGTGGCCGAGGGATATGGGAACATAGATGAAGCCAATGATGTGATGTCCTCTCAAAATGCCATTCCTGAAATGTTAGTTCACTAAGGAGGTGAAGAAAATATGATTTTATATGAATAAAAATCACCCACCTCGTCCGTAAGCAGAACATTTAACTCCTATACAGCTTCGCTCTCCAAACTGGCATGTCCCATTCACCCTTTTATCCTCTCATGGCCTGGTTGGTCGCTGAGAAAGCTAATGAGTATGAGTTTTAATAATTGATTAGGGATGGCCAGCTGGGGAGGCAGGAGTGAGGCTGGCTGGGGTGGGAGGTGGGGGTGGGGGGCAGAGAGCAGAGGCATCCCCAACCTGGCCGTGACTCTGTATCAAGGGCAACTGCTCCCTCGGTCTCCAGACCACCTTTAGTGAGGCTCTGAGTACCACCAGGCCTCAGGAGAGTCCATCCACGGAGAGGATGGGAGAAGCATTCGCCTGCCAACTCCCTTCCCCCTGGCCAAAGGTTCCTATAATGGGAGTTGCTATTCCAGACACATCCCTGGCTGCCCCGTGGTGGAGCAGCAGCCCTGGTTCCCGGAGCAATCCTGGCAAATTACCCCTCAGGGAAGGTAAGTTCTGGCTTTCTCTGCAACTCCACTGGAGCCCCAAATGGCCAAGTGATGGTTACTGTCTCCTCACCATGTCCTGTCCCCGTGGGGAGTACTTCCACACTTGGCACCAGGATCTCTAACGCAGCAGAGCTTCGGTTTACGGGGACAGGAAGCATAAACTCAGAAGGTTGGTCCTGGAAGAGATGGTGAAGAGGTCCCTCCCATCTCCACCCCTTACCTTCCCGATGCGTGCCTTCTAGCTCTTACAAACATAGCCCCATGTATTGACCACTGATTGGCACATGGATCAATATGGTAGAAAAGCAACCCATTTGGGGCCCCTGGGTGGCTCAGTCAGTTAAGTCTGCCTTCGGCTCAGGCCATGATCCCGGGGTTCCTGGGATTGAGCCCCGTGTCGGGCTTCCAGCTCAGCGGGGTGCCTGCTTCTCCTTCTCCATCCCCCTCTGCCCTTCTCCCTTGCTCCTGCTCACGCTCTCTCATAAGTGCTCTCTGTCTCTCTCTCTCAAATAAATAAATAAAAATCTTACAAAGAAAGAAAGAAAGAAAGAGAAAGAAGCAACCCATTCATAGGGGCCTTTGTCCCTTGGCTGGGTTTTTCACTGGCCATGGCTCTGTTCCACCAGGGTATTGCTTCTGGGTAGAGGGTGTGAGGTAAGGTCAGTGGACCGTGTGGCCGCGTGCTCACTGTTCTACTTCTTGTGCTGCTAAATGGGTTCCTGGGTGTGTTGATTCCTTAGAGCTGCTATAACAAAGTAAACCAGATAGTTTGAAACAGCAGAAATCCTCCCTCACGCTCCAAAATCCAGTTGTCAACAGGGCTGGTTCCTTTTGGAGGTTCTGAGGAAAAATCTGTTCCGAGCCTCCCTTCCAGCCAATGACGGTTGGTTGTCAATAGCTCCCGGTGTTTGTTGGCGACACCACTCCTGCCTCCTGCCTCTGCCGTTGTCTTCACGCGGGTTTCACAAGTGTGTGTGTTGGAGCATCTTCCCTTCCCATAAGGACACCTGCCATATTGGATTAAGGCCCCCCCTTCCTCTTGATCACATCAGCAAAGACCCTATTTCCAAATAAGATCACATTCAGATAGTGGGGCTGAACATCACAACTTTCGGGGACACACAACTCAACCCGTAACACTTGGTACAGGATATCAGGTCAAATGATTAGAAATTCTACTCAACAACAAAGAAAAACAAAAAGAAAAAGAAAAGCCCCATAGGTCTTTCTTTTCAAACGTGGGCAAACCCACGTCCGCAGTAGTGAGGCTTCTGGTGAAGACAAGTTGGTCATCCCTCCAGGGGATGGTGTGCACGTCAGCGACCTCTCGCTGCCTGACAGCCTGGTGTCCTCAAGGAATGGCGCCTTCGGGAGTCAGCGTGAGCACGGCTGCTGCTCATGGGGCACTTGGCTTTAGCCGCAGAGCTGGTTAAGACTCTGGGAGGCGTTAGGAGAGCGCTCGCGCAGAGCTGCTGTGTTCCCACGGCCACCCCATCCAGGGTGGCCAAGGAGGGAGCCCGGCTGGCACCCCAGGGCGAGGCCTCCTGTGCACCTGCTGTCGAGCGCCTCACTGGGGCGCGCGATCTCCGGCGGGCGTCGGCGGGATGCGTGCAGACGGGCGTGCACTGCGGCTTGCCTAGACCCCAGCCTTCCAGTCTCGCTCCTTCCCAGCTCATCTATGTGCCACGGTCCTGGGGTCCACACACGTCTGTACCCCCGAACTCGTCTCTCACCATAGGAGGTGAACAGCACATTCTGCTCACGGTTCGGCCCTGGAGGAGACGTTCCCGTGCCCCGATCTTGGGTCCGGCCTGCGTGGGGCCGCAGGGGTCTGCTTTCCTGTGTCAGCAGCATATGGCACCAACGCACCTCCAAACCGAGCCAGCGTAGGACGGCGCCAAAGGGAGGAAGCAGAGGAGAAATGGACGGCTTCACGCTCCCCCCTCTGATCTCGGGCAGGCGCCAACCAGCCAGGAACCTGGTGGCAGGAAGCTCTGCTGAGGCGGCCCGTCCTCTGCAGCCTCCTGGAGCGCTGGGCGGGGAGGGCGGCCGGCGGATCTGGGGGTGTGGGGGAGCAAGTGGAAGAAGTCCAGCCCGAAGACGGATCACGTAGATCTCCCCTGAAATGGAGATTTCCAGAAGGGGAGCGTCCAATTCTGGATCCAAACACAGGGCCTTGTTGTCTTTTCCCAGAGCCAACAAGTCCCGACTTAGGCAGCTGGTCGTGGCTCCCCGGGGCCCCTCAATCCAGTGTACCCCCGGGCTCCCCAGGTGACCAGGTCGGAGCTCCGACCAGGATCGCTGGCAGAGGGGGAGGCACACTCTTGACATTTTAACCTCAAGGCCCAGTCCCGTTCCTTGGTCACCTCAGCCACCAACCACCCCCTACACACACACACACACACACACACACACACACACACACACACACACACGTCCTGGCCCTGCCGGGGGCAGAGGGACAGAGGGGACTCTGACCGGGCTCCTAGGGGAGACAGACTCAGTACTCGGAAACCTTGAAATGAGTCACCCACTGCCTCCCCCTGACCCTCACAGAAACCCTACCCTTCAAGACGCTAGGCCCTTGCGTGTCTCCCTAGCAGGAAGATGGCAGGGCGGGTTTGCAGAACCTTCTAGTTGGGGAGAATCAGAAAGGGGCATCGGGAAGAGCAGCCGAGCCGTCCTCGTGGCTGGTGGAGGCAGCCGAGTATGTGTGTCTTTTCTCCCCATCACCGGGGAAGACCCCGCCCTGGGTCTTGGTCCTTCCTGCGCTGAACTCAGGAGAAAAACTCTTAGGTCCGGGGCACAGTAGATCATGTTTCCCAAAGATGGCTTAACAGTGTTTGTGACCCCGTACACCACTGTCCCGTGCTGCTTGGGGGCTCTCCTCATTGCAGTGGGGCCTGGGTCAAGCTCCCCTTGCACCTGCGGATGCTTGTCGCTGCCCCAGTCCACAGAACCAGGGGGAAGTGTCAGGTGGCTTCTCGGGCCTGGCCGGGGAGGTCCATGCTGCTCTCTAGAATGTTCCCTCCAGGGAGCCCTCATGGACGTGCCTCCCAGAGCCAACTGTGTGCTCTGAGCAGCCTGGGCCCCCTAGGGAGGCTGCAGGGGCCAAGGGGGGGTGCTGCCCTCCAAGGAGCCCACCTTTGGCTCTCCTAGAGCTGGCTGGCCACAGGCGAGCGAGGAGGCCACCGGGGAAGGGATCCTCCAGGCCGACTACTTGAGCATCCCTGTCATTCCAGATCTCCATGCTGAGGCTCTCCCGTCACTGAGAAGCAGAGGAGGGCCTGCCCCCTACCCCTGCCTTTTATGAATTTCTGACCCATAAATTCATGAGCATCACAAAGTGGTTGTTTTGCACAAGTCAGCCCTTCTAGAAATGCCTCCTTTGTTTCCCCCATCTGGGGGTGAGTATGTGCTGCCCAATTGCAGCCAGGGCACGAGGCGGCTTTACTGGGAGCTCATCCTGCCTTCCACCGACCGGGGGCAGCGGCCGGGTGCCAGTGGGTGACGTGCAAGACGTGACCTAGAGCGAGAGCCGGCCCTCCGGGGTGGAGGGTCCCCATGCGGGGGACGGTGCTGCCTCTCCCTGGAGAGGAGACCCAGGCTGGCCCGTGACGGCGTGCGGGAGCCACGGCGACAGATGTGTTAGGGCAGGATCACCTGTGGGGCGGCCAGAGAGGCAGGACCCGGCAGGGAGGGGCTGGTGAGACGAACTCAGGACCCCCTCTGCCTCAGCACCCCTGACTGCGGGCCTCGGGAGGGTGCAGCAGCCCTCGGAATCCGGGCCGACTGGCCATCAGGTCCAAGGACTAGGCTGGACCTTGTGCTTGAACCAGGACCGGAGGTCAGAAGGAGACGGCTGCCAACTGGGGCCGGACGCAGAGGAGCAGGGCTGCTCTGAGCATCATGGAAAGCGGGCGTCTGCTCCTGGAAGCAAGCCCAGGAGGCTGGGGGCAGCGCCGGGGGCCCGGGTGTCTGTGCACCTGCCACACCGCACGACCAAACTCGATGACCTTCTCGAGGGAGTGGCTGCGGCCTTGCTCCCGCCTTCGGGATCGCTCCCTTCCGGCCCCATGGAGCCTGCTGCCGTCCCAGGGGCTCCTCCCCACTCACTGCCCTGGCTGGGCCCCGGCCCGGATCCCGCAGCTGGGCGCCCGGCTCTAGTAGCGGTGGGAGAATTGGATTCAGAAGCCGGGGTCTGCACCTGAGCCCTGATGTGTCAGGTTCTTGCTGCGGGCACCAAAGCGGAGAGCGCAGAGGGGGCCCCCCCGGGACACTTTTGAGGTTTGGCGGCTAGACCTGGTTCTCACGCTTGCACACACCTGCCCGGCACCCCCGCTCCTGCCTTCCCGAGCTCACCTGGCCGGCGCCTTGGTCTCCTGCCCCGGGGGACCCACTGTCTTCCGACGCCAGGGATCCTGTCAAGCATTCTGGCCCCACGTGCCACCTGGGAAGTGACAGTGTCCGGCTTTACTATCACCTCCTCTAGGGGCCGGGACCGCAGCTAGCTGGGCACCCAGCTCTGGGCCCGCACCCACAGATCACAGGCTCCGACAGGACCGACCACACCCCGCAGGCCATCTCCTTGGTGACGCACACTGCAGGCCATCCCCTCCATCCATACACACCGCAGGCCACCCCCTCCATGGGCGGGGAGGGGGGGGCACCTCTTATTTGTGCTGTTCCTTCAGCACCCGGGGTAGGGATGGATGTGTTGTGTGATAAGGACACACGGATGGATGTGTCGGGGGTGCCTCTTCCCGAGTTGTGCACAGGTGTTTTTAAGCAGGCTTCCCACCCAGCGTGCAGCCCATGTGGGGCTTGAATTCACGACCCTGAGAGCAAGGCTGGGCTGAGACCAAGGCTCAGATGCCCAACCGCCTGAGCCACACAGGCGCCCCCGGGCTCGCATCCGGGTTTACATGTTTGGCTTCAGTGCCAAACAGCTGGAGTTGTCCCAACTTGTCCCCCGGGCGGAGGCAGCGGGGAAGGTGTGTGGGGCCCTCCGGGTTGGGGACCTGGGCTGCATGGAAGCAGACTGACCCACACCTACGGGCCGGGGAGAGGCAAGCAGGTGACTGAAGCAGCCTCCTGCTTGCCTCCCGTGGGGCTCACCTACGCGGTGCTCACTGCCCTTCTCTCGGGAGCATCCGTGCTTGCTCGCCAGACAGTCCCTGTCAACGACGGACATGCAGGGGTCGGCCGGGAAACCCCACCGTGGGACGTCCCCCCTCCCCAGGCACGTGCCTCCTGTCAGGTGATCCTTGACAGAGGTGAGGCTGAGCCTCAGAGTAAAATCAAACACTTGAAACCCAGCAGGGAGGAAGGCTGGCTGGCTGGCAACAGGCCAGACTTAGGGCATCTGAACACTCTTATCTAAGTTTTCCCTTAAAATAACGTCCTGACAGGTGCCTGGGGGGCTCCAGGAGTCACGCATCCGACTCTTGGCTTTGGCCCAGGTCGTGACCTCAAGGTCATGAGATCGAGCCCCGCGTCAGGCTCTGCCCTCCTCGCGGAGTCTGCTGGCGACTGTCTCCCTCGCCCTCTGCTCTTCCCCTGCTCACTCGCTCTCTAAGATAAATAAATGAAGTCTTTAAAAAAAATACCCACTGCCGCCGCGGCCGCTGCCAACCCCATGATAGTCCACCCTGGAAAAGACCAAGGCCCAGAAAGTTTCCATCACTTTTCTCGCGTCAGGTGGGGAGGCCACTGCTTCCCCTCCCTCCCCAGAGTTACAGACCAAAGGACATGCTTGTGGGGCCTCAGGTAGAGTCATGAGCTGTTCTCGAGCACAGAACTGGGCTTAGGTTGCGTGAAGGGACACACAGGAAGTCTTGGAAATACTTTTGAGGGTCAAAGTTCCTACGTGGCATCATCCTTGTTCAGACCTCAGGGACGCCTCGGGCTGCACCCCTGGGTCTCTGCGGTCGTCAGGCCACGGAGGAGGAGACGAGGGGCCACAGAGGAGGCCGGCGGAGAGGCTGGCAAGCCTGACACCGTGGAGGGCGTGGGGGAAGCTCCTCCGGCAGGAGGGCGAACCCCCAAAGCTGCCGAGGGCCAAGGAGGTTGGACGGGTGACCTTGCGGAGAGGGGGCCACGGAGGCTCGTTCTGCAGCGTATTAAGGGAAATGCAAGATTAGGAGGTAGAGGCAACGTGTCCTGACACTTGTTTCCAGAAGAGTCGCCCTAAGTCAGAGTGGGCAGCGGAGGGGAACATGGCACTGAAAGAGGCATCGTTTAAAAGTCATGTATGATCCAGTAGAGGGGGAGGTGTCCACGTGCTCCTGGCAGTCCCGGCCCGGAGGGAAAGGCTGCAGAAGGCAAGTCCCTGGGAATGCGGGAGGGGATGGGCTGAGCCAGCAGCAGGCTGGGCCCCGCCAGCCCTGTAAGGTCACAGGGGGCAAGCGGGGGGCAAGTCACGGGAGAAGCGACCATGTTGCCCATTTCTTCCCAGAAGTAGGAGCAGGGCCACCAGGTGAGAGCGGGAGGTCAGGGGACCAGCCCCCGGGGCTCTGAGGGGAGGGGAGGACGTGGGAAGGGACCTCCCCGGCAGGGCGGGCGGGCGGGGGGGCGCGGAATGCGTGGCTCCTAATTCAAAGCCAGAGCAGGTGTCTGCACGCTCCCAGCTGGCTGCCCGGACCCGGCACCCAGGAAGCGACTTGGCCCGTGAGCAGGGAGGAGGGCGTGGTAAACTGAGGGCGCGGGCGGTACCGTGCCTGTGATTCTGGACTGGGGAGCCCACAGCGGATAAGGAGGAAATGTGGGTGTTCGTTCCCCCGACGCTGATGAAGCGTCTCCCACGAGCGAGGGGTGCTTGGGGGCGCGGGGACACGGGCACGGGGGCTGAGAACCGCGTGAAGACACAGATCCGGGCCGGCAGGCGAGGGAGAGCGGGGTAGGTGCACGGGATGCAGGGCGCAGGGGACCGCTCGGGTGCGGCGGCTTCGGGTGCCGGGAGCCCAGGAAGCGAGGGGAAGGCTGGCAGGTGTCAGGGGAAGCCCGTCGATGTCGCCAAAAAGCGCAGAGCCCCGGGATGGGCACTGGCTGCAGTTTCTAAGGCCCATCGGGGTCAGGGGGGAGGCCGGGGCGGGTGGCAGGGCGCGGGGAGGCTGCGGGGCCGGGCTGGGCCTCCTGGCTGCATGGGGGGGGCTCACCTGGAGTCTTAGTGTGAGGGCAGGCCCTGAAGGACCGAGTGGATTGTGGCAGGTGGAAGGGGATCCCCAAAAACATGCGTGCACGTCCTAATCCCTGGAGTTCATCCATGTGACTTCACTTCGGAAAGGGGCCGTGCGGGGCCTCAGGACGTGCCCCTCTCCGCTCGTCCACGTGGGCTTCCCATCCAACAAGCGGCGTCCTTGGAGGAGCTGCGCAGGGAGAGAGAGAAGGGGGGCACGTGAGACCCCGGTACAGGCTGGAGGGTGCAGCCTCGGGCCAAGGAACATGAGGAGCCACAGAAGCGAGGCCAGCCCTCCCCTTCAGCCTCCCTGGGAGCGCTCCCCCCCGCCCCCCAACTCGGACGTCTGGCCTTCAGATGCCGAGGGAATCCGTTTCTGCTGCGTTGAGCCTCCGGATTCGTGCTGATTTCCTGAAGCAGCCCCGGGAGCCAACGGAGCAAGGGTGTCGCCGGAGACGGCCCGGGGAAAGCACCGTGGATTTAGTCCCATGTCCCCGGGGTGCCAGCCAGGCCTCCACGCGGTGCCCGTGTATTGTAGTTACAGCCTCAAAACCAGCACCGGGGCAGGCCCAGCGCCGCCCTCCTCCTCCTCTGAGGCTCCAGCTCTTCAGAAAGGTGTCCACGGCCTCCCAGCCCGTCTGTGGGAGAGCCGGGACTCGAACCCAGGCCCCTGTGGGCTTACCCCTCCTCCCACGCGGGCTCCAGCCGTCAGCTTGTGTCTTTGCGTGACGGGGTTGGGGGCAGCTGCAGAAACAGAGCGGGAGGCACACGGATCTGTTGGGTTTTGAACTTGGCTGTAGAAGACGAGGCGCGGGGATGCTGTGGATGCCGGGATCTCGTGGAGCTGTGAGTGGGGGTGACGTGTGAAAGGACGAACCTGTGAGCACCCCGAGGGCTCGTACCGGAAGGCAGGGACGGCACAGAGGATGGAGCCGGAGAGTGCCGTGGGGGGATCCGAGACGGACGGAGACCCCGGAGCCCCGTGGGAGCCGGAACCCACGGTGGGGCAGGCGGGGGAGTGGGGAGCCAGGCTCTTCTATCTCACGGCGGCCTTGCAGGAGCCCCCACCCAGGGGACGATGCCCCCAGGGCAGGCGTTACGGGGATGAGTAGCCAGGCGCTGAGTGGCACAGGCAAAGGAAAGAATGTGTAAGGACACAAATCCCTGTGATGCCTGGGGGTGCCGTGGGCCACACTCAGCAGGTGTCAGCAGAGCCCATGCTGACAGGTAGGGCCGGGGCGCTGGGGTGGGCGGCAGGCACCGAATCATGGAAGGTCCAGAGAGCCCCTCAGGCCGTCAGGAACAAGTGTGCACCCCACACGCCCACGCTGGGTCCCCATCGTGGAGTCGCGTCGGGTCTGAGACCAGGAAGGGACACCGCTCATCCTTGACCTACACCTGACAGGGGCCTGGTGAGGGGCAGACCCAGCGATGGAGTTGAGGACCAAGTGCCTGAGCCCCTCTTCAGGGGGGTTGTAAGGTCCAACTCCCGGGGGGTGTCGTGTTGGAGGTGGGGCCTTCGGGAGGTAAGCAGGGTTAGGTGGGGTCGTGAGGGTGGAGGCCACGGTGGGACTGTGCCCCTCTCAGTCACCAGTCAGCCGGTGCCCTCCCTCCCTCTCTCTCTCTCTCTCTCTCTCTCTTTCTGCCAAATGAGGGGACAACAAGGAGGCTGCCACCAGCAAACCAGGGAGCACGCCATCATGCCAGCACCCCAACTTGGGCTTGGTGGCCTCCGGGGCTGTGAGACATAGACCCGGTTGCACACGCCCCTCGGCCTTCGGCATCTCATTATAGAAGCCTGAAGGCCCTGGGACGTGTGTGTGTGTGTGTGTGTGTGTGTGTGTGTGTGAACGCATTTTGTAAACTAGAAAGTGCTGCGCCCACGTCCATTACTCACGGCCGGTGTCTGGGTCAATTCCAGCTTGTAAACCGTATCCTGTAAACATCGCCGTGCAGAGAGATTTGGGGTCATCCCTGAGGCCTGTTCCCCACAGCACGACGATCGCCAGGACTCGGGGTGTGATGTCTTCTATGGTTTATGTTTCAGCTCATACTTGACGGCTCTGCTTGCCTGTGTTATCTCAACGGGTGTCCAGCTGAAGGTCTGTAAAGGGGTTGGTCTTGTTTTCGTTATAAAAGTTATCCGAGGCAAATAATTTTAAAATTTTTTTGTCTTTCTCTTTCTCTCTCTCTCTCTCTCTCTCTCTCTCTCTTTTTTGTCCTTTCTTTCTTTCCCTGTAATACAAGCTCCTAGGACGATCGCTGAATGTTCTGCTTCGGGTGAACCTCGAGCAACGTGATGCCCAGGTGCACTGGGATGATTACAAGCAACACTTGTGATGCTCTCCCTCCCTCCCCAGCCTCGTCACGCGGAGCGTGCCACTCAGCTTTTGCAAGCCTCACTCCCTCCTCCCAAAGGTAGAAGGCAACACCCAGCTCTTGCCATCAGTGTTTTGAGGAGCTCTTCAGTGGAATATTTTATAAAGTTCTTAGCCTGCTACTTGGCCTGTAACAAGACAACCATAAGTATGTGTTGAGCTTTTAGACTGAACTCTGAAATCAGCATTTTTTTAAGAGCAGAAATCATCACGCAGCAAATAGCTCGGCATGTTGCAGTCCTTTTTTGTTTTTTTTTTTTTAAAGATTGATGTATTTATTTGAAGGAGGGACAGAGTATGCAAGCTGGGGGAGGGGGAAGGGAGCGGGAGAAGCAGACTCTGTGCTGAGCGAGGAGACTGATGCAGGCCTCCATCTCCCCACACAGAGATGGTGACCTGAGCCAAAACCAAGAGTTAGGTGCTTAACAGACTGAGCCACCCAGGCGCCCCTTGCTATGAGTCTTAGAAGCACATCATTCCACCCCCACCCTCACCCTCACTCCATCTGGCCTTTCTCTCCACCTCGGTGTTTCCTGGGGCTACAGGAAGCCTTTCAAGAATCCTGGGCCCATCAATTCAAGGGAGTCTATTTCCAAAGCTTGACATCCCGCGGGACACCTTCCTACCACCTTCTCAGGTGGATGGACCCCTGTCCTGGGGTCAGGACCCCCGTCCTGGGGTCAGACCCATACAGTCTAGCGTGCAAGGGCCCCCAGAGAGCCATACACAGGCGGTTGGGAGCAAACCCAAAGGACAGGTGAGGTGACTTCTGGGTGCAAATACCAGAAGCAATGGGGTGACACCGCTGAGTATGGACCCTGCATCACTGGCCTCATCAGGACACGGGAGCTGTGTGGCCCGTCCATCCTCCCAATGTCAGCCGATGGCCGACAGGTGACACTCATCCAGGAAAAGAAGTGGGTGGTCTAGGGATGTAGTGCTGGAGCCTTCTCCATAACCAAAAACATGCAAAATTTTCAACATCAGATGGAGAAATTGAAGGCACCTTTTTTAAGTGACACATAATTAAGCTCAGGTTCCTAAAAAGTGACAATTTGCAAATAAATGCATCAAAATTAATCAAACCTGTGGGATTATTTTATGGTCTCTTATTTTTTTTTTCTCTCCGATTTAAAAAATAGTATTTAAGGTAGTATTTTCTTTCTTTTTCTAAATTTTATTTATTTACTCATGGAGACACAGAGGGAGAGAGAGAGAGGCAGAGACACAGGCAGAGGGAGAAGCAGGCTCCACGCAGGGAGCCCAATGTGGGACTTGATCCCGGGACCCCGGGGTCACACCCTGGGCCGAAGGCGGCGCTAAACCGCTGGGCCACCCGGGCTGCCCTAAGGTAGTATTTTCAAAGCAAAATAAGGGAGGCCAAATAGAACCAGGAAGAACATTTCTACCATAAAGGACTTGGTAACAGGAAATCAGCGGACGGGTCGGAGGCTGCTGCCCTCCCCCCCGCCCCTGACCCGTGGTGACCACGCACATCCCTCCTCTGCACCTGGATCCCTGCCGGCCAGGTGGCCCGCTGAGGCCCTCGCCCCGTGCATCATCCCGTCCCTGCCGGGCCCGCCCAGCCCCACCCGGAAACCTGACCCCACCCCAGGACGTCTTCAGCACCACGTGTCAGAGAGGGTCCCAGACACCCACACTGCACCCTCCCTCCTGACGAGCACCCCGCAGGTGCTCTCCCTCCTGCCTCCCCACCGGGCTGGCAGGCTCCGTGGGGTGTAGCCAACCCTTCCACATCTCTGCGTCCCGCTGACCCGCTTCTCTGCCCAAACCTGAGTGTGGAAGTCAGAGCTGGGCCAAACCCAACGTCAAGGTTCAAGACGGGGTATGGGGCGCTCGCAGCGCGTGGGCAGTGCAGGTCCCCAGCGGCCGTTGAGAGAACACGGGGATGAATGTGTAGCTCCCGCGGCCTCTTGCTTGACCTTGTCCTCCTTTGGTTTCCCTGACTTCACTTCCTTCTGGATCGTCTCTGCTCCTTTCTTCTCTGGCTCCCTGACTGCATCGTCCCCCCGCCTGTGCTCGGCGTTCATGGCCTCTGGCCCGACCCCCCATCCCTGTCACCCCCGCCTACGGAGCGGTCAGACACAGGCGCATGACAGGCCCCTGCGAGTCACGGCTCCTACCTCACCCCTCGCGCCCGAGTGGCGACGGGGCCGGGCCACCCCGGGACCACTCCCTTCTCAGAAACGTGGAGTCAAGGATGCAAGGTCGCCGTAAGACAATGAAGTTACAGTAAAAAGTGCCCAGCGAACTGCTGAGCAGATTGTGGTGTCTCAAGAAATAGGGATGATGGTGACAGTGATCCTGTGGCCCCTCAGTGATCCCATGCACCCCGACATCTCAGCCTCGACCGTGTTGATAGCTCCCAAATGCGTATCTGTAGCACAGGCTGCTCCTTCACCCCAGGCCTGGAGCCAAAGTTAATAAAACAGAGCTCATCGCTTTCGTCCTCAGACCCGTGCTTCCTCCTACAAGGCCTTTAGTGAATAGGTCCGACATCTCCCCAGTTCGTGGCCAGACCAGGTAGCAAGAACCCCCCCCCCCCAGCAGATTTAGTTCACTTATTGAACAACTGACCGAAATAACCGTAAAAGACATTTCAGAGGTGGGCCACCTGGGTGGCTTCGTCGGTTAAGCATCTGACTCCTGATTTCAGCTCAGGTCATGATCGCAGGGTCCTGGGATCAAGCCCCTCCCTGGGCTCTGTGCTCAGCGGGGAGTCAGTGTGAGATCCTCTCTCTCTCTCTCAAATAAATAAAATCTTGAAAGAAAACAAAAAAGACATTTGAAGATTGGAAATTTTCCCGTGGACCAGATGTTAGATCCTATGTAGGGATTATCATCAATTTTCCTGTGTTAATTGGCCGTATAGTGGACAAATGGGAGATGGCCACTGTCCTCAGAAGATGCAGGCTGAGGTGTTCAGGGAGGAAGTACTTTCATGTTTGCAAATCTACTTTCAGATGGTTCAGAAAAAGATGTTTGAACACACACGCGCACACACGAACTCTCACACACATATATAAATGAAGAAAGCAAATGTGCCAAATTCTTCTAAACTGTTGAATCTGAGCGGCGAATACACAAGCATTCGTTACCATAAACTTCAACATTTCTGTACGCTCGATCTTTTCCGTAATAAAAAATGTTGGGATTAAAAAACAGAATAAATATGTCTGAGAGGACAGGGTCCGCTGGGGTGACCACATGTCCCCAGTGGACCCGGACTTTTCTTCCTCATTCCAGGTTTTATAATTTTTTGATCAAGCAAATCAAAAGACGCAAATTTAAAGATTCTTGGTCCCTGCTTTTAATTAGAGGTTCCATCCAGGTCAAACAAAACCCATGGAAGGCAGAAAAGATGAACACCCGCCATTTGCTTTGACGTGGATGGAACTGGAGGGTAGGATGCTGAGTGAAGTACATCAGTTGGGGAAGGACAATCATCAGATGGTCTCACTCATACGGGGAATATAAGAAATAGTGAGAGAGACTCTAAGGGGAAGGAGGGGGAACTGAGTGGGGAAAACTAGAGAGGGAGACCCAACATGAGAGACTCCTAACTTGGGGGAACGAACAAAGGATTGTGGAAAGGGAGGTGGGCGGGGGGACGGGGGGATGGGGTGATGGGCACTGAGGAGGGCGCTTGATGGGATGCACACTGGGTGTCATACTATATGTTGGCAAATTGAATTTAAATTAAAAAAGTAATAATAAGAATTAAAAACCTACGGAAGGAAACTTCTGATGGCAACTTCTAGGGAGGCAGATACTCCCGATCCTCTCTGACTCCCATCTGGCTTCGTGCGGGCGCTAGAATGTTCTTTTTGAGGTAGGCCCAAAGAGTGTCTTATCACTGTCGTCCTTTGGTGTGTCTGCTGCTCTTTGCCACCCACCCTAACAGTTCCCCCGGCCCCGGGCCCAGGCCTACTTCCTCCTCATTGTTCTGGCCCAGCTCTCTGGCTGCTTTCAGGAATTTCTGACACATTAGGCCTTGGTCTCCCTGACGCTGTTCTTATAAGCTCACGCTTCTCTCTTATTCCCTGTGGGACATGATGCCATTTTTCTATCTTTTATTCATGTGCTATTTAAATCTGAGCTCACTAGAATTCCTCGGGCTGCCTCGCCATTCTCGTTACTCAGGAGCCCTATCCTTGACCTTTTAAGTGATTCTTTTTTTTTTTTTTTTAAATCACACTAAGAGCAGTTAATGTGACATCTATTCATCTTGCATAACTGGGACTTCAAACAGCGCCTTCCCGTTGTCCCTTCCCAGCCGCTGGCAAGCACTCTTCTCCTCTCTGTGTCTATGAGTTTGACTATTTTATTTTTTTATTTTATTTTTTATTTTTTATTATTTATTTATTTATTTATTTATTTATTTATTTATTTATTTTGAGTTTGACTATTTTAGATTCCTCGTGGAAGTGGGCTCGTGTGGCATTTCTCCTTGTGCGAACGACTTATTCCACTCAGCATAATGTCCTATAGGGTCATCCGTCTCGTGGAGTGAGTGTGACTCATGCCCAGACCAGCGAGGAGCCAGGAGGAGATGGCATTCCAGGTAAAACGTCAGGACCGGCTCCCCCACCTGTGTCCTTTCTGTCCCTAACATGGGTTCTTTTTGCCTCTCTTTCTACTTCAGCTCTGAGCTCCTCACTAAACTTTAATGTGTGTCCGGGCCCCTGGCATTGAACACAAACCTGATCTTGCCCATCCGTATTTTGAACTTGGCGCTGTCTCCGGTAGGCTCCAGCTTGGCTTGTTTCTTTAGGGCTGAGTATCCTTGGAAGGAACTCCATACCCAACTCTTGCTTCCAGAAGAAATCAAGCCTGACCCACTCCCAACTTCCACCCGACAAGATAAGCTCCACCTCTTTCTTCTCTGTCTTTCTTGAAAGGAGGAAATGAAGGATTCATATTACATGCCTGTCCTTTATCTTCTTCAAAGGGCACAGTAATTGACGGGATGAGCACTGGATGTTATTCTGTATGTTGACAAATTGAGCACCAATTGAAAATAAATTTATTTAAAAAAAAAGGGCACAGTAAGAATGGATACCCACTGAGCAAAGTCCATGGTTCACAGTAGGGTTCACCCTTGGTGGTGCGCGTTCCACAGGATCATCATATCATAGTATCATACAGACTGGCTTCGCTGCCCTAAAAATCTTCTGTGTCTCCCCTCTTCATCTTCCCTCACCACTGAATCTCCACTACATCTCCTTACTGTCTCCCTCGTTTTGCCTTTTCCAGAATATACTTGGAGTCATACAGCATGTAGCCCTTTCAGATTGGCTTCTTTCACTTGGCGATGTCCACTTAAAGTTCCTTTGTGTCTTTCCACGGCTTAGCAGCTTATTTCTTTTCAGGGATGCATAGTATTTCATTGTCTGGATAGTCCACAGTTTATTATTCATTCACCTGATGAAGGACATCGGGCGGGGGGGGGGGCGTCCCAGTTTTGGTGATTTTGAATAGAGCTGCTATTAACATCCTTGTGCAGGTTTCTGTGTAGACATAAGTTTTTAACTTTTTGGGGCAAATACACAACCAATTGCTTGGTCACATGATATGTTTAGTTTTGTGAGAAACTGCTGCTCCGATCCCCGCCAGCATTTGGTGCTGCCGCGTTCCGGATTTGGGCCATCCTACTAGGTGTGTGACGGTATCTCGCCGTTGTTTTAATTTGCCTTTCCCTGATGCCACATGCTGTGGAGCATCCTTCTCTATTCTTTTTCGCCACCTGTATATCTTCTTCGGTGAGGTGTCTGTTAAGGTCTTTGGCCCGTTTTTTTAAAATTGAATGGTTTGTTTTCTTATTGGTGAGTTTTCAGAGTTCCTTGTATATTTTGCTTTCGGATGACTGTCTTTTGCAAATACTCCTTCCAGTCTGTGGTTCATCTTCTCTTTCTCTTGACCTGTCTTTCACAAGCAGAATTTTTTTTTATTTTAATAAAGTCTTGCTTATCCATTATTTCTTTCATGGACCATGTCTTTGGCACTGTGTCTAAAAGTCATTGCTTCCCAAGGTCAGGAAGATTTTCCCCTATGTCGTCTTCAAGTTTTATGGTTCTGCATTTCACATTTAGGTCTGTGATCCGTTTTGAGTTATTTTTTGTGAAAGGTATAAAGTCTGTGTCTAGATTCATTTTTTTTGTTGTTGGCACATGGATGTCCAGTTGTTCCAGAACCATTTGTTGATAAGACTATCTTGGCTCCACTGAGTTGCCAAAGACCAGTTGACTTTATTTCTATGGGTCTATTTCTGGGCTTTTTATTCTGTTCCACTGATGTATTATTTGTCTACTCTTTTGCCAATATCATACTATCTTGATTACTATAGCTTTATGTTTTATTGTTTGGGCAAGTCTGGGTCTTCTACCACTCCATGTAAACCTTACCACGCACTATACCTCTCCATATAAATTTTAGAATCGGTTTGTTTATATCTACCAAATAACTTGCTGGGATTTTGATTGGGACTGTACTGAACCTATAGACTAAGTTGGGAAGAGGTGATATCTTAACAGTATTGAGTCTCCCTATCCAAAAACACAAATATATCTTTATTTAATTTTTTGGTTTTATCCATCAGAATTTTATATTTTTCCTCATATAGATCTTATACATGTTTTGTTAGATTTATACCTAAGTATTTTATTTGGGGGTGCTAATACGAATGACATTGTGTTTTTATTTATTTTATTTATTTTTTCGAGATTTTATTTATTCATGAAAGACACACAGAGAGAGAGAGAGAGGCAGAGACACAGGCAGAGGGAGAAGCAGGCTCCATGCAGGGATCCCAACGTGGGACTCGATCCCGGGACTCCAGAATCATACCCTGGGCCAAAGGCAGGCGCTAAACCTCTAAGCCACCCAGAGATTCCCTCATTGAGTTTTTAATTTCAAATTTTACTTGTTTATTGCTGGTGTATAAGAAAGTAATTGACTTTTGTATATTAACCTTGCATCCTGCAACTTTGCTATAATCACTTATTAGTTCCGAAAGGTTTTTGCTGTTGTTGATTCTTTCAGATTTTCTACATAGACAATCATATCATCTATGAACAAAGACTGTTTTATGTTTTTCCTCCCAATCTGTGTATCTTTTATTTCCTTTTCTTGTCTTACTGCATTAGCTAGGATTTCCAGCACAAAGTTGAAAAAGAGTGGAGAGAAAGGAAACCCTTGTTTCATACCTCATCTTAGTGAGAAACCTCTGAGTTTTATTGTGGTGGTGGTTGTTTTTAGCTGTAGGTTTTTTTGGTAGATATTCTTTACCAAGTTGAGGAAGTTCTCCTATATTGCTAGCTCACTGAGAATTTCTATATGAATGGTAGAGTCTTATTTTTAACATCTACTTATTTAATAAATATCAATTATCTAGAATGTGCCAGGCTTTGTGCTGACAACATGAGCATAGTGTCAAAAAAGAGACTCATTCTTTGTTTTCTCCATGCACTGGTTAAGTCATTGTGAAAATTTCCTTCACACACTTCACATACATATGCTACACATGCTCCATCTGAGGGACATTGTTTTAATGCTAGTTCCATTGTATTCCTACCAAGTAGCCCCTTCTTCACAGGTTTTTTTTTTTTTTAATTCTTTATTTAAATTCAATTAACATATAGTTTCATTAGTTTCAGGGGTAGAGTTTAATGATTCATCAGTTGCATATAATACCCAGTGCTCATTCCATCACGTGCCCTCCTTACTGACCACCATCCAGTTACCCCATGTCCCCCATCTTCCCTCCAGCAACCCTGTTTAACACACAGCTGCCCTGGAGGGAAGTTTCAGGTCCCTTTTATTATGGCTATGTTGGTTTTATGGTCCCGTGTTTCTTTTAATTATTATTTATAGAAAGAATCTATAACTCATGGGTCTCATAGACTGCGAGGACTATGGAGTTGCACATTCACAGCGCACGGTACTGTGGTCTCAGATGACTTCTGTGCCTTTGTAACAAAAGGTGAAATAAACTTTTTCTCAGAGTAAGAGCTGTCTTATGATACTAATTGTGGGGGGTTTATGTGCTTTTGCTGATGGAGTGCTTTGCAATTCTGGTTTTTAAATGAGGTCGGGGTCCCTGGAATGGATAAATAAATTATTAATGACAATGTGAAAAAAAAAAAAACACACACACCCTGTGTGTCCTAGAGTTAAGACTCTCTTTCAGGGATCCCTGGGGAGCTCAGTGGTTGAGCGTCTGCCTTCAGCCCAGGGTGTGATCCTGGAGACCCGGGATCAAGTCCCACCTCTGGCTCCCTGCATGGAGCCTGCTTCTCCCTCTGCCTGTGTCTCTGCCTCTCTTTGTGTCTCTCATGAATAAATAAATAACATCTTAAAAAAAAAAGTCTCTTTAATTTACTTCCCTCTCTGCTTTTCATATTATTTTATTTTTCCTTCCCTTCCCCTATGTTCATCTATTTTGTTTCCTAAATTCCACATGTGAGTGCAATCATATGATATTTCACGGTTCTTTTTACTGATGTCCAAGAACTTTTTGTCCTACAACAAGGTTATGGCTTTTCTCTCTGGGTCTTGCTTCCATGATGCTGCCAGTTTTCATTTTGCAAATTTTCTTTTCCAGAAATGTGTATTTGGGGATCTCTTGATGGACCTTCTATCCCTCACATTTATTCTCAACCCTAGCCCATGAATACATTGAATTGTTAGTTTCCTGACACCTTATTAATATAACGATTACTATTATGGTTTCCTAGTAACTGGCTTGTATTTCTCTTACCTAGAGACCACTTCTTGCTATAATGGAGACAATGTAACATGAGGGTGGGGCTCAGATAAACTTCATAGGCTTGATTGCAATTAGCTTGGCTGCAGTTAGAATTAGACTGAAGATCTTTCCTATCTGTAGTTGGATGGGATAGAGCAGGTCAGGACTAACAGCTTCTTCCGTCTCAGAACATGGATTCATCGAACTAATTCTAATATTTTGGTTGCTGACTATGTGCCAGGAATACTAAGGATATAGCAATAAAATGGATAAAAAGTTAAAAAAAAGACCCTTACTCTCAAGGAATTTATTTTCATGGTGGAAGAAATTACAAAAACAAAATGAAAAATATATCAAGATAAAATATAGGGTATGTCAGCTGGTGATAAGTACTCTGGTGAAAAATAAAACAGGAAATGGGAACAGAGAAGGTTACCAAGAAGATGACATTTAAGTAAAGGCACAGGGACAGTAAGCAAGTAAGCCTTATTGATGGAGATATCAGAAGATGAGGGAAGCTAAGCAGGGGAGCTTGCCAGGCACAGTAGAGCATAGCAACCGTGAGGGGCAAGGGCTGAGAAGTCAAAGTGTGTGAGGTCAGGAAGGGATTTATGGGCCACTGTAAAGACTTTTGTTCACCTCAAGATGAATGGATGCCGTCAGAGAATTTTTAGCGGGAAAAAACATGCTGTAACTGGCAATGCAGTGGGACCGCTGTACTGCTGTGTAGACAACCAACAGGTGAGCACGTGTGGAACTGAAAGAGCCTCGTTCCTACCCAATCTCTCAGCTCCATCCTCCATGTGTTCTGTGCCACACATTTTGGGCATGGCACCCAGGCTGGAGTCCCACCATAGGTGGTCTCCTGACAACCACATCTGGGGTTTCAAGGCCAAGACTCTCTTCTTCCTCTGAGCTAGCACTTCTTGGCGCTGGGCAGGCCCTGAACAAAGATGTTAGCAGGACCTAAAGGGGTCTCCTTGGACAGGACAGACGGAAGGCCTGATGGCTGAACATCAACCTTATGCTTCGACATGTTAAGGGCGCTAGACATCTGTCATTTATTTTAATCCTCACAACTTATAAAATACGGAATGGTTGGAGAGTCAATGTGGACTTCGGTGAGTAACTTCCACCCGTTTTCCTTCTTACCTTCTTGAGGTCTCACCGATCTGAGCAAAAGCATAGCACATTATTAACTTGCTTATGAAAAGTATGGGGCTCCCTTGAGAGGTGGATTAGGGGACAAAATGGGGCTGCACAATTCAGTCTCCAGTTGAGACCTCAGTGGCTGACAAACCCAAGATTACCCGTTTGGTCACAGGCTAAATTAAGCCCTGCCTCAGGGAGCCAACCACAAGATAAAGGTGGAGCCACTCATAAGCAGAAACTTTAAGCCATTAAAAATGTGCTGTAAAGGCTGTTAGGATCTCACCACTGCTATTCTCTGACTTAGGAGGAATGCAACGGCAAAAGGGAGGAGCTAGACTTTCCTCTTGCTGGGCCAGATGGGGTGAGAGACGCAAGTGAGTGAGGTCAGGTTGGAGGCACAAGCCTGTGCTGCTTTTAACACCCCCCCTGTCTGGGAGACCCCACTCCTTCTCTTTGAGATGCTCGAATTTTCATGTGAATGTTTGGAGGGGAAGAAGAGGGGTTCCATCATCCCCATCTTCCGCCCCCAGCACAGCACTAACTACAGGTCAGGACAACATGTGTCTCAGTTACTGGCTGGTTGTCAGAGGTCGTGAGAGCCAAGGAGAGGCAGATACATTGTCCTAGCCACAGGGACACTACCAGAGATCGAACCCCCGCACAAGGGAGGATCACTAGGGTCCCAATGACCTGGACATCCTGAATAAGCTTTGGGAGATGAAACACTGGGCGTCCTGTGAAGGTCCCAGGTCACTGTGTTCTCCCCAGATTCCTGTGCTAGAGGGCCAACCCCTAGTACCTCGGAATGTGACTGTCTTCAGAAACAGGAACTTTTACAGAGGAGGTAGTTTAAATGAGGTCATTCGATTGAGCTCTGCTCCAATCTGACCGGTGACCTTATAAGAAGAGGAGCTCAGGACACAGACACACACAGAGGGAGGACCACGAGAGGACAGAGGGAGAAGACGGCCGTCTACAAGCCAGGCGAGGCCCTGGGAGGAACCACCTGTGCTGACAGCTGGATCTTGAACTTCTGACTTCCACAAGTGTGAGACAATAGATGTTTTTTAGGCCGCCTGGTCTTGGGAACTTTGTTAGGGTTGTCCCAGCAGATTAAAGTAGCGCCATGTGACAACGATGCTGGGTAATGTGGGTTTCTAAGCAGCCTGATGGCTCTCGTGCCCAAAAAGAGATGAAATATTGTATCAACATGACTCAGAAATAGGGCTGTGTGTGTGCACAGGGTTGTGATGATCCTTGCTGCAAGTCTGGTCCTGTGGCCACTCAATTCTACTGCTGAATGTCATCAATCCAGACTGCCTCCCCGCACATGACCGTGCCACTCCTCGCTCCACCATCCAGACTCTCCTGGGACCCCCTTCACCATCGTACATTGAACACCCCATATTATGTCTTCTCTGCAACATGCAGCCTAACCCAGTGTGATAAAAGCCTCATCCTTATCCCGTGATGTCAAAAGAACCTCTTCCCAGGGGACTTACTCTTTCACACGTTCTCATTACTCATGTTTGGATCCTCTGCAATCTGTTAGAATCTGCACCTTCGCAGGTACTTTTTGTGTACATGTGGTTAATGGCACGTGGGCAGCAGGCCTGACACTTGTACCCTGTACCTGTGGCAGAAGTCACTCATTGGCCTGTCCTCCCCAGCCTCGGTGGCCCTGCCCGTGGAGCAGAGCAGTTGAGGAAAGGGAAGACTTCATCTTCCACAGTCTATGAGGAGAGGGTTGTGACCCACAAATCCTCATCTTCTCCTAAAGCAGGGAATGCAGGTTGCAGTCACACGTGTGCAGGTGCACACGCTCACACACGTGCACTGGTGAGCCTGGCCTCCAGCAAGAGGACAAGCACTTTTGCTGCCTGGGTGTCACTGGACTTGTCCACTGACCTTACATACGCCTCCGTTATGCCTGGACTGCCAAGTGAAACCCTACCCCTCTCGGACTCCCTTTGGAAATTCCCTCATTGCCACAGTAAAAACCTGCATTCCCTCTCCAGCCTTGCCAGCCCTCGGCCTTGAGATTTCCTAATGGAAACCACTCGCTTCTATAGGAATCCCAGGGGTAATTAGCAGTCTGGGACTTGCCTTAGTAGGAAGGCAAAGCCACTGCCAAAAATGTTGTTGATGTCAACTCCTATCTTCCTCGAAGAGAGCATATGAAGGAGTTGTTCCATGTTGACTGTCTCCTGTATATTTATTGACTGAAACATTTGAGCTGTTGCTTTTCACATTTATAATTTTAGATCACAGATGCCTAGCATGTGTAATCATACAGCAAAGCTCACATCTAATGAGAAAAATGTCAAGTATATTGTTATCCACCGTAAAAGCTGTGAAAAATATCTCCACCATCTGCAATGTGCCTTCTGCTGCTGCCTCTGTGAATTTAACTGGTAACAATATGAAATTCGCAGTAGGGCAAACATTTAAAAATGAGAATTCGCTCAACTTCCTCCTGCCTTCACAAAGCCAGAAAGAAGTGCAGACGACCCCTCAAAGTCACGTCGGCACACCTCGCCTGGGTCCCTACCGCAGCCTGTCACCGGATCTCTTGCCATTCTGTGTCTTCAAAATACACCCGTCTTCCATATTGTTGCCAGAATCGTCTGCTAAATCTTGCTTCTGGTTACACCAGCCACCACTTAGAGCCTTGTGCGGCATTCCCTCCCCCCACGGCTGCCGGCCGGGATGCTCTGTGACCCAGGCCCCTGCGCCCTGACCCAGGCTACCCTCCCAGCACCCACCCCACCCCCTCATACCTTCATTCTAACCAGGCTTGGCCACTGGTATTGACTGAATTCACCTTACCTCTCCTCACGCTCCATGTGGTCCCTGAAGGGCCAGGTTTCTCCCTCCTACTCTGTGCGGCAACTGCCATGCATCCAGCGACGTTTACCTCAAACGTCACCTCCTCTGTGACGCCTGCCTGTGGAAGCAATTGGCCCTCTGTCTGTGTGCATGAAGTAATATATATCACCTCTTTGGGGGGCTCATGGGGTGGAACCCAAATGCTTTGTTAGCAGCATCTTCCATCCGACTCTGAACTCCTCTTCCGCGCAGACGGCATTACATTACGGCTGCGCCTCGGCCCGGCCCGGCCCGGCCCGGCCCAACCGTGATGGCACAGTGGCTTCCCTCACATTAACCTGGATGATAAAAGTCACTGTAAAAGGGGCAGGGGTGAATGAGGTTTCTTACCCAGGAGCTTGCTCTTTGACTTTGGCGACACAAAACCTTGCCATTAGGCGGGCTGTGTTTATTTCTAGGTTTGCTCTCTGTACTTTAGCTCTTTCTCCTCCTGAGCGAAATAACAGCCCTGTCAGTCAGAGAGCAATTGATAGTGATAAAAATTCTCTTTTTAGACAGTGAGTTCACTTGTTCTTAAGTCATTCTTTGCCACAAACTGCAGGCTCATTATACAAGGGAAATGTGGCATCTCCGAGAAGCCGCACATTTAGAAGTTTATAATTTGCTTCGACTGATGACGAAGGTCTAGGGGTTTTCACTGCTTATTTGAGTGTGGCTGGGGTGGGGACGTGACAGTAAACAAAGCTCCATCTTACTCATTGGAACTGATCTGTGGAAACCATGGTGCAATACCTGTTCTCCGGACGGGCGTCCAGCACTTGCTTGGGGCACAGGAGCAATTCTCTCCACTGAAACAGACTCCCTGTCTCTGGGGAGGTGCTCACTGCTCCGGACACCTCATCCCCACTGACCTCAGGATTTCCCGTTGCAAAAGATAAGCTCACCGTCCATGAGTTTTGCCAAGATAAATGGAATATTTGGTAGGATATCAGGTTATCTCAGCAAAGGAAGGCACAGAGCAGGCTTCAGGTGGAGGTGGAAATAGGAAATGGCCGGCGAGAAATGGAATGCGGGCAGCCCTTCTCCCCTCACCGTCCCCTCAGGACTCAGTTTGCCAAATAAGACCGTCCCTAAGGTCATCATTTCACAGACCTTCATTTAAAGACTGACCAGACTCTCTCCAACCTATTTCTGACTCCCAAGTGCAAACGTGTTCTGTGAGTTTCTCTCAGGAATCTACTTTGGTCCCGGAGACAAGTGCATGTGATATACGGAGAGCCTATCCCCTCTGTAGGGAGAAAGGCTACACAGACCCCCCAGTGATGGCTGTCCCCTCCTATCCTCACCTTTTAGTAAACCTCAGAGCAAATGATGGGCAGGGTCAACAGAAGAAAGCAATGCTCATTCCCGCCCGCTCTCCATATTCATGGCTGCCTGGTTTTGGGTGAATTGTGTGCCCCTTAAAGATGTTGCAGTCTCAACCCAGGGTCTCATTTGGAAGTGATGTATCTGCAGATGTCGCCAAGTTAAGATGAGCTCATTTAGTTGGGATTTAATCCAATATGACTGGCATCCTTATAAAAAGGAGAAATGTGGACCTAGAGCAAGCAGCACGTGGAGAATGCCCTGTGAACACGAAGGCAGACAGCCACAGAACGCCAAGGTTGCCGGAACAGCATCAGAAGCCAACGGAGAAGCATGGAACAGGTTCTTCCTCACACCCCTCAGAAGGAACCAACCCTACAAGCACCTCGATACCAGACCTCTGGCCTCCAGGACCGAGAGACAGCAAATTTCTGTGGCTTAAGTCTGTGGCAGCCCAAGCAAATTAACACACTAACCCTCAGGAGCCAGGCAGGCTAAGCGGGGAAAGGTGATCTTTCTGAGGCCCTTACCCCAGAAGGATAGGGAATGACCTGACCACCTCCACTGAGGCCATAACTTACCTTGACAACAGATTGCAATTGCAAGATTGCAAGATTCTTCCCTCCTGAAAGGACAAGATGGTTGAGTTTAAGAGAGTTTAGGAGTGCAATAACAGGGCAGCCCGGGTGGTTCAGCGGTTTAGCGCTGCCTTCGGCCCAGGGCCTGATCCTGGAGACCCTGGATCGAGTCCCATGTCGGGCTCCCTGGCTGGAGCCTGCTTCTCCCTCTGCCTGTGTCTCTATCTCTCTCTCTCCCTCTGTGTCTCTCATGAATAAATAAATAACTAAATCTTTCCAGAAAAAAGGAGTGCAATAACATATATATGTACAGATTGAATGTTTGTGTTCTTCTATAATTCATACACTGAAGTCCTGACCTCCAATGAGATGGTATTTGGAGATGGGGATTCTGGGAGGTGATTAGGTCATGAGTGGAACCCTCACGGTGGGATTAGTGCCCTCATACAAGAGACCCTAGAGAGCTAGCTCTCTCCTTCCACCACAGGACGCAGAACAAGATGGACACCTGTGAACCAGAAAGCAGGTTCTCACCAGAAACCAAATCTGCAGGAGACTTGATCTTGAAGTTCCAGCCTCCAGAATGGTAATAAATAAATGGCTTTTTTTCAGGGGGTGCTGCCTGGATGGCTCAGTCTTTAAGTGTCAGACTCTTGATTTCGGCTCAGGTCATGATCTCAGGGTCATGAGACTGAGTCCCACATCAGGCTCTACACTCAGCTCAGACTCTCTTTGAGATTCTCTCTCCCTCTTCCTCTGCCTCTCCTCCACTTTGCTCTCTCTTTCTATAAATAAATAAATAAAATCTTTTAAAAATGTCCTTTGTTTATGCCACCCAATGTGTGCTATTTTTTTTACAGCAGACCCAAGAGACCAATATATATACATCTGAGATGTATTTTTTATAATATAATGTTATATATTATAATACTGTACCTGTATTTATATTATTTATAATATATTACAATATCATACATAATATAAACATTTTATAATAATATATATTAAATATATATATTTTAATTATATTTATTTATTTATTTACCAGAAAAGTCATTTAGCAAATAGAGAACTTCAAGGTCAAAGAAAGCTTTTTGTTTTGCAGGAATACTTTTCATTTGACCATTTTTGTTGTTGTTCTTTTTACTCCCTTTTCCTTTTAGGCTCTGTCTTGCTTTTTAATTTTAGACATTTTTCTTTCTCTTTTGGCAAGACTATCAGTTGGAACCTTTTGTGGAATTCCTTCTTTGTCCAAAAAACAACTAAAAAAACCCAGGTTCAGGACTTCTTGTCTACTGAGCATACGCGGTTCAAGCTAAAGCAGAACGGGGTCTGTCTGTAATGCCCTAGAGCTGTAATGTTCAGTATGGTAGCCAGTGGGCACATGTGGCCATCTAAATTCCGATTCATTAAAACTACATAGTCATTCCTCAGTCACATGGCTTGAACGCTCATTAGCCTCATGTGGCAAGAGTCCACCTTATTGCAGAGCTCAGACGTAGAACATTTTCATTGTTGCTGGAAATTCTACTATACAGTACTGCTCAAGAGAAGCAAATGATGAACCAGAAAGACATGGAATTAGAATCATGACCACGTTTCCAATCCTAGATTCCCAGTTTCATGACCATTCACCCTAGGCAAAATATGTTATCTCTTTCATTTCTTTCCTCTCCCTACAAAAAGAGAGAAAAACCAGCTTCCTTACATAACAGACTTGACTTGGGAACTCAAAAAGATGTATACAATCAATTTAGTGCAACAAATACAAATCAGGCATCATAAGTCTGTAGACCAAAGACATATTTAACAAATCCTCCTTGGCTTCATGGAGTGTGCAGTCAAGTAGGGAGAGAGAAGTTTTAAAACAATGATATTAAGCAACATCATTGCTTAATAGGCAATAATAAATAGGCAATAATAAATATACATAAAGTATTAAAGTAGGATGAGATGATAACACAAATATGGAATGCTTGATTTGAGGGCAAGCAGGCATCTATAGGAAGACTCTGTCTCCAAAGCATTTCTAAAGGGGAAAGGGTTGAGAATGAATTGGAATTTGACAGGCAGATAAGGTGCACCTAACTTTTCTGGCATGAAATGCATATAATAAAATCCAGATCTCTTCTCTCAGCCCACTCCTTTCCTACAATTACTGACCCAAATAAGAAGTGTTAAAACGTTGTTTTCCAGAACACAATATTCAAACAAAATATTAAGTGAAAGCATAAAATAAAAGTATGTAAAAGCAATGCTAGGAATTCCACTTCTGGTCAACATGGAGTAACAGATACGATATTTATCCTCCTGATGAAAAACAACAACAACAACAACAACAGTAACAACAATAAAATTTCAGAAATAACAGTTTTCAAGATGCCAGACAATACTTAACGAAGGACAGCGATCACCAAGAGACAGAAACAAACCAAGTGAGCCCTAACATTATAGCACACAGGGAGGGACCCAGGAGCCAGGAGACTCCCTAGTTGGAGGAGACAGAGCTGCAAGGCCAGAGTTCACAGGATGGAGTGCAGGGGGAGAGAGAGGAGAGGGAGGAAGAATTCACAAGCACTGATGAGTGAATGTAGGGAAGATATTATCTGAGGCAGGGTAGGAACTTTGAACGATTACAGAGAACACTACCTGGCACTCACACGAGGAAAAGCACAGGGCCTGTTCCCCCCAGCCTAATTGGAAACCTCAAGACTCATGGAGCATTGGGCACCACACTCAATAATAGGAAAAAATTAACTTCCAGTTAAAGATGGCTCCAGTCCTGGGGGATCCCTGGGTGGCTCAGCGGTTTGGCACCTGCCTTTGGCCCGGGGCATGATCCTGGAGACCCGGGATCGAATCCCATGTCGCGCTCCTGGCATGGAGTCTGTTTCTCCCTCCTCCTGTGTCTCTGCCTCTTTCTCTCTCTCTATGTCTATCATAAATAAATAAATAAATAAATAAATAAATAAATAAATAAATCTTAAAAAAAAAAAGATGGCTCCAGTCCTACCTAAGAAAAATCTTAAAAACAAGAACTGAAAGAACCAAATGTTTCTATTTTTATTTTTTTTAAAGAATTTATTTATTTGAGAGAAAGAGAGATAGTGAGAAAAAATACAAGCAGGGAGAGACAGAGAAGCAGGCTCCCTGCTTAGCAGGGAGCCCAATGTAGGGCTCGATCCCAGGACCCTGGGATCATGACCTGAGCTGAAGCTAGATGCTTCACTGACTGAGCCACCCAGGTGCCCAGAATTTAATGTTTTTAATAATGTAAGTTTTCAGTAGCTTAATTTCTTTCCAGGATGAAGTTGAAGAATATTTACGACAATACAAAAATATCCAGTCCTCCACAAGGTTTAATTCACAATGTCTGCATTCTAAACAAGATTCCCAGCTATGCAAAGATGCCAGAAAATACAACTCGTAATGAGGAGAAAGTCCAACCAATGGCAACTGAACTGAATACCCATACATAAGAATCAGCAGACCAAGACGTTAAAAGTTATAACTGTGTTCTGTATATTCAAAAAGTTGAATAGAGACATAGGAGAGACTTTTAAAGACCCAATTGAACTAGAATATCTGAGATAAATGATACACTGATAGAATTAATGACATATTAGGCATTGTAGAAGAAAACACTAGTGAGTAGAAAATTTCCAAAATAAAACACAGAGAGGAAAAAGAATAAAAATTTAAAAAGATGAGTGGAGGGGCACCTGAGTGGCACAGTTGGTGGAGCATCCAACTTTTGGTTTTGGCTTAGGTCGTAATTTCAGGGTTGTGAGATCAAGCCCTGAGCTGGGCTCCAGGCTCAGTGCGCTCAGCATAGAGTCTGTTTGAGTTATCCCTCTCTCTCTGCCTCTCCCCCCACCACCTCTTACTCTCTTTAAAATAAATAAAAATAATAAATAAATAAATAAATAAATAAATACATAAATACATCTTTTCTTTAAAAAAAAGATGGGTATCAGTACACCATGAGACAATTCCAAGCAGCCAACATAGGTGTCCCTGAAGTCCTCCAAAGAGAAGACACAGAGTGGCTGAAGACTGGGGGAGAAGAAGGGCAGAAGGAGAGGGAGAAAGAGAATCTCAAGCAGGCTCTGCACCCAGCACAGAACCCAAAATGGGCTTGACCTCACGACCTTGAGATAACAACCTGAGCCAAAATCAAAAGTCTGATGTTTAACCAACTGAACCACCCAGGCATCCCAGAAGAGTTCCACATCTGATGTATCTATAAAGCCACAGAGCCAAGAAGCTTGATGAACTTAAAGTATAAGAGACATGAAAAAGAAAAAAAAGAAAAAAACTAAGCCAAGGTACATCATACTTAGATTGCTCAACATCAGTGATGTAGAAAAAAAATCTTAAAAGCAGGCAGGAGAAAAAAGAACATTAGACAAAGAGGAACAGAGACAAGGATGAGAGCAGAATTCTTATCAGAAAAATGTAAATGACTAGATAATGGAGTGATGTTTTGAAGTATGAGGAGGAAAACTGCCTATATAGAATTCTATCCCCAACAAAGACAATTCCTGAAAAGAAACAAAGAATTTTCTCAGTTATAAAGATCTATAAAAAATGTTATTAGATGGAAAAACATATCTACAAGCATCACCAGAGATAATAAACATGTGGGTAAATTTAAAAATGACTTTTTCCTTAAATTTTAAATATCCCTAAAAGATAATTAAGTAGGTATGCTAAAATAATAACTATGTGGTGTGGGGTTATGACATATGTAGAAGTAAAATGTATGGCAAGGACAGTGTGAAGAGCTAAGAACAGTAAGGCTAATATCAGAAAAATAGAATATAAGACAAAAATTGTCACTGGAGACAAAAAGGACATTTTATGACAAAAAGATCCATCAAGAAGATATAACAAATATAAACATACATAAGCCTAAAAAAAAAAGCTGCATAATACATGAAGCAAAGATTGGAAGAATCCAAGGAAGAAACGGACACCTCAATAATAATAACTGAGGATGTCACTGTCCCACTTTCTTTTTTTATTTAAATTGAATTAATTTACATATAATGTATTATTGGTCTCAGAGGTCGAGGTCAGTGATTCATCAGTCTCATATAACAGCCAGTGCTCATTACATCACGTGCCCTCCTTAAAGCCCATCACCCAGTGACCCCATTCCTCCACCCCTCCCACTTCCAGTGACCCTCAGTTTATTTCCTATAATTAAGAGTCTCTCATGGTTTGTCTCCCTCTCTGATTTTCTCTTGTTTTATTTTTTCCTCTCTTCCCCTATGATCCCATTTTGTTCCTTAAATTCCACATGAGTGAGATCATATAATAATTGTCTTTCTTTAATTGATTTATTTTGCTTAGCATAGTACCCCCTAGTTCCATCCATGTCATTGCAAATGGCAAGATTTCTTTTTCTTTTCTTTTTTTTTTTTTTATGGCTGAGTAGTAGCCCATTGCATATATAGGCCCCATCTTCTCTATCCATTCATCTGTAAATGGACATTTGGGCTCTTTTGATAGTCTGGCTGTTGTGAACATTGCTGCTATAAACATCGGGGTGCAGGTACATTTGTACCTTGGGGGTAAATATCCAGTAGTACTGCTCCACTTTCCATAGTAGATCAGACACCTGAGAGATGATCAACAAGAACAGAGAATGTGAACTATACTGTATAGCAACCAGACCTAACAGCCATCTGCCGAGTACCCCACCCAACTGCCACAGCATACACATTTCACTCAAGTGCCCATCAAACATTCTCCAGGATAGACCCTATATTAGGCCATAAAATAAATCTAAACAGAATTTAAAGGATTGAAATCATGTGGGGTGTGTCCTCTGACCAAAATAGAATGCAATTAGAAATGAATAACAGATGGAAATTTGAGAAATTCACAAATATGTGGAAAATAGACAACACATCCCTAAATAATTAATGGGTCAAAGAAGAAGTCACAAGGGAAATTAGAACATACTTCGAGAGGACAGAAAATGAAAACACAATAAATCGAAACTATGTGAGGCAGCTAAGTCAGTGCTCAAAGGGAGATAAGTAAACCTTCCACCTTAATACATGGAAAAATGAAGAGCAACCCAGATCCAAGACAAGTAGAAGGAAGGAAAGAATGAAGATTGGAACAGAAATAATTGAAGGAGAGGGAAGAAGAATAATCGAGAAATCAACAAAATCAAAATTTGCTTCCTTGAATAGATCAACAAAATTGATAAACTTTTAGCAAGACTGACCAAGAAGAAAGAGAGGAGACTGAAATTTCTACAATCATGAAGGAAAGAGGGAATACTACTACTGACCTCAGAGAACTAAAAATGATTGTAAGGAAATTCTGTGTGAGCAACCGTATGCCAACAAATTAGACATTCTAGATGAAATGGACAAATTCCTAGAAAGACATGAACTACCAGGACTGACTCCAGAAGTAGAAAATGCAATAAGCCTGTAACAAACAACAGATTGAATTAGTAGTCAGAGAACTTCCCCCAAAGTAAAGTCCAGATGGCTTCGCTGGTGAATTCTACCAAACATTAAAAGAAGAATTAACACTAATATTTCACAAGTCCTTATAAAAATATAGAAGAGGAGGGAACACTTCCCAAGCCATTCCATGAAGCAAATATTACCCTGATACCAAAACTAGAGAAAGACATCTCAGGATACATAAAGAACTCTTCAAAACAACAACAAAGCCAACTTAAAAACGGGAAAAGTTGTTGGATAGACACATGTCTCCAACGAAGCTATGCAAATGGCCAATAAACACATGAAGAGATTCATCGGGGAAACGGAAATCAAGACCACAAGGAGATACTACTTCATACCCATTAGGATGACCTTCATCAAAAAAATGGAAAACAACCAGTGTTGGCAAGGATGTGGAGAAATTGGAACCTTCATACATTGCTCGGTGGGAATGTAAAATGGTGCAACTGCTTTGCAAAATAGTTTGGCGATTCCTCAAGAAGTTAAACATAGAGATTCCAAATGATTCAGTAATGCCACTCCTAAATATAAACTCAAGAGAAATGAAAACAGATATCCACACAAAAGCTTTGTATACAAATGTTTATAGCAGCATTATTCACAACAGCCAAAAAGTGGGAGGGGGGTGTCCATTGACTGATGAGTAGATAAACAAACGTGGTATGTCCATACACTGGGATATTAGTTAGCCACAAAAGGAATGAGGCTCTGACGAATGCTGCAGCGTAGATGAACCTGTAAACAACACGCTAGATCAAAGAAGCCAGACCCAAAAAGCCATGCATTGTGTGATTCTGTTTATATGAAATCTCCAGAATAGGCAAAACCACAGAAATAGAAAGTAGATTGCCATGACCTGGGAGAAGAGGGATATGGGGAGCGATTGCTAATGGATATGGGGTTTCTTTTTAGGGTGTTGAAAATGTCATGGAACTAGACAGTGGTGAGGATTGCACAACTTTATGAACATGCTAAAAATACACTGACTTGTACATTCCAAAGTGGTGGATCTTATGGCCTGTGAATTCTATCTCAATAAAACCAACATTTATAAAAAAAAAAAATAGCATAAAATCCAGAAAGAGAGAAATGAAAGTGTGCTATTGCAAGAATCTCATACAGAGCATGTGTTCAGTTATTGTTTGTCAGCTTTATTTTATCCTTAGTGGACACCAATGCTAGTCATCACTCGTTTCTAGTGTGTCTCATTTCCAAGGCTATGACAGGATTATATCTCTCTGTCCCCTTGAAATCAGAAGTGGTCCTATGACTTGGGGCGCCTGGGCGGCTCAGTTGGTGAAGTGTCCTACTGTTGATTTTGGCTTAGGTCAAGATCCTCAGGGTCATGGAATCAATACTCACATTGGGCTCTGCATTGAGTGGGGAGTGTGGGGAGTCTGCTTGGGATTCTCTCTCTCCTTCTCCCTTTGACCTTCCCCTTGCTCATGCTCTCCGTCTCTCTCTCTCTCTCTCTCTAGATAGATGATAGACAGATGATAGATGATAGATAGACGATAGATAGATAAAATCCTTTAAAAAAAATAGAAGTGGCCACATGGCCTGCTTTGGTGAATGAATTGGGAGCAGAGATAGCATGTGCACTGTCTTTTGGAAGCTTTAAAAGTTAGCACATGATTGGCCAGAGCATTTTCACGGCTGTAGGGACAGGAAGCGTGTGTGGAAGTGAAGCCTCGGTCATCCTGATTCCCCGAATGTTTCTGGTCAGCAAAGCCCCCAGCTGTGGTAGGCATGTGGTATGAGCAAGAAACAAACTTTGGTCAGGTTAAGCCATCAAGATTAGGGATTGTTTGTTACTGCATGGTAATTCAGTGTATCCTGACTAATGCAGCCTCCGTGACAAATATTTTTTATTTATTTTTTTTGTGACAAATATTTTTTATCTTCCTTGAATGACTTCGTATTTAGTATGTTTAAAAAATCACATAATATTTCAAAGGGTGAAAGTTCTTTTTCTTTTTTTTTCAACAAGACCCTTTTGTGGAACATTCGGAATGTGTCCTGCCTTCCTCTACGAAATAATCACACTGCAATAAGCTTTTTGATGCTGACCCCTTCCTCTGCCTGCTTTGCGTTATTTCCTTGGGATATATGCCCAAGTGATGTTACTGGCCCAAAACCTTCATAATTTTATGGATGTTGATTTGTATAACCTTCCACCTCGTTATGTGCAATACATGATCGTGCCTGTCCCACTCTGCCTTTGCGAGCATCAAGTGATAGTCTTTAAATGACTAAAGGATTGTATGATATTTAAATTAGCACATAGACTCACTGAAAATCTTTCTTATTTTAAACAAACCTGATACACTAAACATATATTTGCATAAAGAATGAGTCAAGGGTCCCCCAGGGTGGCAGGGCTCAGTCGGTTAAGAGGCTGCCTTCAGTTCAGGTCATGATCTCAGGGTTGTGACATCAAGTCCCATGTCAGGCTCCGTGCTAAGTGTGGAGTCTGCTTAAGAGTCTCTTTCCCTCGCCCTCTGCTTCCCCCTCCTCTCATGCTTTCCATCTCTCTCCTTAAGAAAAAAATTTTTTTGATTTGACCCTATCAGCCTAATGATTGTGTCCAGGAGAAGTAGAACTGTGTTCTGATGTGAATTAAGGCAGAAGGGGTCTACACGCTATGAAGGGAGGGACGGGCATGACTAGCTTAGAAAGCATGTCCTGCCTTGAGTGGGCGAGCGGGGGGTGGGGGGGCATTTAAAAAAGTGTCAAGCAGAATTGGGGTAGAAGCCTCAAATCCTGCAGGCAGGTCGCTGTCCTGTAAGGTCACCTGTCCCTGCCTGGTACTGGCTTCATCTGCAGCAAGTTCCGCCACCAGGTGGGAAGACAGCCACCAGCAGACTCACAGCTCAGCAACACAGGGAAAGAGAAAAGCTGTCCTCCTGCATCAGTGGGACAATTCAAAGAGAGACCCTGCTGACCCCGCTGGGCCACACACTCCTTCCCAGCAACTTCTCCTCCCGAGGTCTGCAGGGGGCAGGAGGTCGGTTGACATGTGGGGGCCACAGAAATGGGACAGGAAGTTCCTCCGCGGACAGCGGGTCTGGGCGGGCCAGGACAAGAGAAATCCTGCATGTCGTGTATCCTCCTAGCAGCCCCACGGAATACCAATAACTGACATTGGGGGAAATTCAAGATGACCCTGGAGCACCTTCTAGTACCCAAAGTAGATGCACTTGACAAGGGAAAGAAGGATGGAAATACGTCAAATGATTGAAAAAGTAAGTACGTAGGAGAGAATAAACAAGTCTTCCTCACAGAACAACAAATGCTGGAGGGGAGTATCTATGTGGGCACCCGTCCCTTCAGGAGGTGAAGCCTCGTTCCCTCCCGGCTCCGGGCAGGTGGGCTCAGGGCCTTGCCTCCTGTGACAGAGCACCCTCAGGGCGGCACAGTGACTCCACAGGGAGCACAGTTGGCAGATGTCACCCTAACCCCAGGATCAAGGTCAACTCCAGCGGTGACAAGTCACATTGATGTCAGACCCCAGATAGGATGCCACAAGGGTCCTTCATCTCTGTGGGGTTCGTTCTGAACAGACGCGGCCCAGGGTAATCATGAGGCACATGAGGCGCATGGTGTGATGGATGCCATACAAACCTGCTGACCGGCACTCCTCGAAGAGCGCGTGGTCTGCCTCGAGGTATAGAAGGTGGTGCAGGTACCGTGGTGACAGTGTGGAAGGTCTGCCCGGCGAGAGGCCATCCAGCAGCCCTTATACATCTGTCCCTCATGGGTTCACAAATGGCAAGGCCCAGGTTAAGGGAGGAGATGGCAATTGCTGGCCCTGAGGTGAGCGAGATCCTTGCAGCCTGCCCACCCCTGGGGCTCCCGGGACATGATTTCTTGGGGGCAGTTAGCATGGTTTGCCACGTGTCTGCATCTCCTCCAGTTTCTGGAGAGGCCTGAGTGTATACTGCAGTCACTAGTCCTTTGGTGGACTTTCTGTTACTTCTGCACACCCTAGGAAACGAGGAATACTTGCTCACGGATTACACTTGAACAGGCAACGGAGGCCTAAATCCTAGGATGCAGGTCCCTTGCTGTTTCCTCTGCCATGTGTCACCAGGACCTGTGCCCTTGCTCTTCCTTCCATCCCTCCTTCTTTCCTTTCTCCCCTTCAACTTTGCTAGAACCCTTTATTGCATATATAAAAACGCAACTATCTTTTGTCCCAAAAGGCAGAATTGTCAGGAATACATGGGCTCATTTTGCCTCCTGGTTGGGATGAGAAAACCTTGATCCTTCCTACTTGGAATCAGTGATAACAGAGGCCAACACATGGTCCTCTGGACTATGTTTCCAATGGACGAATCAGGGATTCCAGCACAGTGGAAGTTGGGCTGCCCTGTGAGTTCCACGCAGGTGAGCAGGAGGTGCTCCTATCACACCTGGATATCCATCCATCTCTCTTCAGTCAAGGTCTTTAAAAAGCTACTCTCCTGGTCATGATGGAGAAACCTACAGATGTTCATGTGTAACTCTTCCTTTGGAATTTATGCAGCAAAGCACATATTGACTTTGTGTCACTGAGAACACCAAGATTTATATTCCCGAAGATAAGTAATAACCTTGACTTTGACACGGTCAATATTTATCTCACAAGTCAATAAATGTCCTGCAATAAATTTCCACAAAGGCCAACAGCATCTGATCCTGGGCTGTGCCCTGCAGGGAGCCCCAAACCTCCCTGCTTTCTTTCCTAGCCAACCCGTAGTCAAACCTCAGAAGTGTTCTCGGGGGCACTTAATTTTAATGAAGTCAGTTTGCTTATGAGAACAGAGATTTATCCATATAACTTAATGTGGATGGAAATTACAGACTCTGAATCTTTTTGTCTTCTTTTCAATAGTTCAAGAACCTTCTCCTTGGTCCAGCTTTTTTTCCTTCCTCCCTCCCTCCCTCCCTCCCTCCCTCCCTCCCTCCCTCCCTCTCTTCCTTCCTTCCATCCTTCCTTCCTTCCTTCCTTCCTTCCTTCCTTCCTTTTTCTTTCTTCCTCTTTCTTTCTTTTCTTTTCTTTTCTTTTCTTTTCTTTTCTTTTCTTTTCTTTTCTTTTCTTTTCTTTTCTTTCTTTCTTTCTTTCTTTCTTTCTTTCTTTTCTTTCTTTCTTCTTTCTTTCTTTCTTTTCTTTCTTTCTTCTTTCTTTCTTTCTTTCTTTCTTTCTTTCTTTCTTTCTTTCTTTCTTCTTTCTTTCTTTTCTCTTTTTTTAGAGAGAGGAGGGGCAGAGGGAGAGAGAGAATCTTAAGTACACTCCATGCTCAGCAAGGAGCCTGAATGGGGCTTGATCTCACAACCCTGAGATCATGACCTGAGCCAAAACCAAGAGGGGGACGCTTAACTAAGCCACCCAGGTGCCCCTGAAGTCCAGTTTTTTCTAAAGCTGATCCCAAATGCTGACCCCAGAGACCAGCCCCAGCAGGCTGGAAGATGAGCAGGTAAAGGCTCCCTTGTGTGATCATCACTGAAGGCCTTATCTTAGCTGCCTTTTTAACTTCCCAAGACCTCAAATCTTTTTTGTTTTTGGTGTTGATCGCTTGAATGCTTTGTCACCACTTGAAACTATAGCACGCTGGGTGAACAACCCAGGAGAGTTTTTGTTCCCTAACTGGAAGTGACACGGTGACCACGTCCCTGTGATGGTGCTCTAGGCGGTCTCCTCCTCTCCCTCCATGTGCCTTGGGTGGAACACACAGCACAGTCTGTAAGTACGCACGCACCTCACTCCTGGTTGTATGCCGACCACCTTCACCACCTCCTCCACAGAGGGCAGACATCGGTGCCACTTAACATGCGATTCCTGCGCTTTCCGAGGACATTCCTGGGACCCAAAGGAGCCTGATTCATGGAGAAGTTATTTCCTTGTATTTCTTGATTTCCTCCCCGATTTACTGAGATATAAGTGACAATTAACATGGTGTTTAGAGTGGGCAAGGCAATGACATAACGTATGCGTGTACCATGAAATAATCACCGCAATAAAGTCGTAAACATCTGCCACCTTGCGTGGTTACCATTTTTGTGTGTGTGGGTTTTTTGCTGTTGCTGTTTCGGTTTGGGTTGTTATGCTAGACTTTGAGGAATGGTCGGTCCCTTCTGGAAATATCAGACACCAAAATGGCATTCCTTCTTCTGTCTTTCATGTTAAGTCGTAGAAATTTGGAATGTATGCTAATCAAGACAGTCTCTCACTGGCCTTCATGATTTGGGGTAAACATTCAAGTAAAAATGTTTCGTCAGTTGGACAGCATGTAATGCAACCAACTACTATTTCTGATTGAAAATGATAAGGAGAGGCCTAATCCAGAGTGGCAGAGCAGAAAAGCCTTGGCCAGTAAGCTCGGGAAATGAGTAGGTGTAGACCAGCAGGGGGACCCTCCAAGCAGAGACATCTCTGTGACTGTCCCTACCCACTCAGGGGTGGCCTCCAACCCAAACTGATAAGTGGGAACAGGAAAACCACAGGACCTGAAGAGCCATGGGAACAGCAGTCCTCCTCCCTCTGCCTGGCTACAAAAGTGAACAGACTGCCTTTGAGTGAATCTCTTTCTTGGGGAACCCCAGCAAAGCAGCCTCCGCTGAGGTGGCCGCAGTCAGACGTCCTCAGAAGTCAGGAGGTCAGCGTGTAGCAGGCAAAGGAGCAGCCGAGCCACCTGCCGCTGGACCAGAGCTCTGCTTCATGACCTCGGAGCATTTTTTAAGCATAATGAAGAACACATAGTCTGCACTTAGGAGCCACATTCTCCTCCAAGGGCACCTGCTTTTATCTTCCGAGTTGTACCTGATTTCTTACTTCTCTCTCCTGGTCCAAAGCCTGAGAGGGGGATTTTTGGGGTGTTTTCCTGCAGCTGGTGGGGATGAATCCACCGAAGGATGAGTACCATGTGAGGGGAGCAGTGCCACAGCCTGAACTGAATGGGGCTAGGGTCTGGTTGTGGACACTCTCAGCTGGGCCTCCTAATAATTTTTTTTAAGATTGTATTTATTTATTCATGAATGACACAGAAGAGAGGCAGAGACATAGGCAGAGGGAAAAGCAGGCTCCCCATGGGGACCCCGATGCAGGATTCAATCAGGGCCCTGGGATCACAACCTGAGCTGCTGTTGAGCAGACACTCAACAACTGAGCCACCCAGGCGCCCCATGGGCTTCTTAATTCTAAGGCAGCATTTTATTTCTATGTTCTAGAGTGTCACTTATACCTCTGAGGCATACCCCAAAGCAAATGTAAGTGCAAAATAGTATTTTCCAGTTCAACGGATTTTGTGATTTCCAAAGGCTCTGGTGCCCGTGGTCTTCCGTAAGCCTCACAAACTCATGCTGTAGTTTCTCTGCCTCTTGTGGACTTGAGCCATCTGTCTAGGTGACAGGGAGGGGAGTGTGCTGGAGACGATCCCCACTGTCCACAGGAGGACAGGACACAAAGCACTGCAGAGACATGCCAGAGAGTGGGAGAGCAGGAATCACACAGCATGCAAGGCATGGCGACATTTATGTTGTGACAGCATAAAAATCTTACTTTCCATCAATAGTGGAGATAATAGCTTGAAATGTTTATCTCTGTGGTTTCCATTTTGCCACCTCTTTGTGTGTGAACTCCTTCAAGTCATTAGGAACATCCACAGTGCTTCGAGGAGGAACAGAATCATTTCAGAGTAGCCGAGAAAGGAAAGGAGGGAAGCAAAGGATAAAGAGAGGGAGAAATCTAATATTTATTTAGCTGTGTGTGTTACTTAGTTAATAAGATTCTGAGGCTCAATGGGAAGGCCTAAAGGAAGTCAAGCAGGGGGTGTACATGACCAACAGAGCTCACTGCAATCAGCTTGGGGGCTCTGCACCATATTACGTAGCTCATGGATCCTCTGGGAGGCAGGAGAGCCAGGTCTGGAAGCTCAGTGGCTACAGTGACAGCAGCATCAAATGGCAGGACCTCTGCTTTATGCTGCTATAAGCTATCTTGGGGTCTTCAGAGGATTTGATGCCTTTTTTTGTTCTCCTTCAATTTACATTCTCCTGAAAATGCATGTAATAGAGCCTGGAGCCCAGGTCTGCCTGACTAATGGGTCCACACTGGAGCTGTAAGGGAGCCTGGGAGAGCGAGTCCTAGCTTCTGTCCTAGGGGTGGGACTCATAACATGGGCAGTTATAGGTCCCACAGATAGGAGAGGTGGACAGGGGGCCACACACAAGGCAACCATCCAACACACCAAAATAAAAAAGGAAGAGATAGAATGGAGAGAGAATAAGACTCCTTTCCCTGCTTGGAAACAAGCCTCTATTCCCTCTACTCCTAGGAAAATTCAAGAAGGAGGAGGGTGGAGCATGACTTTGAGAAAGCTGGGGACGGGATGAATGACTGATCTTGGGGCACCAGGAAGAGGGGACGTGGGCTGTCAAAAGGAAACTGGCCCTTGAGGGCCCATGTGGGACAGCAGTGTGGACAGGGTGGCCCAGGAGGAATCAGAGCACAGGGGCCTTGGCATCTACAAGGTGTGCATGCAGAGGGAAGAGACCCTGAACCAGGACAGGGGGGGTACCCAACCGTGACGAAGCCCACCCACACTGTACTCCTTCTGTGAATAGAGCCTCACTTGGAAGCCAGGCTCTTCCAATGGAAAACACAAGAGCCAGAGTGAGAGCACAAGCAGGAAAGAAAACCAGTGGTGGTGTGAAACAGAATAGTATATACCCTCAGAGACTCTTCCCACAAGCCACTTACTGATTTCAGAGGGGAAAATAACTTTGCAGAGGAGAAAGACGGTTGAAGTCCTCCTCCTAATCAAGAGGTCTACGTAAACATCACTAGTGACGAGACATAGTGACGTCCTGTGCCTCCCAATAGGAGCCACAGGCAAGAAGGAACATCACTTTTCTGTACTATTCTTGCTAAAAATGCAAAACTGACACCATCAGGGGAAACAGCAGAAGGCTTTTGCCTTAAAAAAATATGAGGGAGAGAGAGAGAGCTATAGCTCTAGATGAAAAGTTGCTTTGGACCTAAGAAAACTTCCCAACAAACCTCAGAAGGACCAAACTGTTTCTAAGTAACTTAACGGTATCACAAAACACAGATGAAACACAATTATAGAAATGAAAAAAAAAAAAATCTAGCATGCAGAGCTCAGTTGGTTAAGCATCTGACTCTTGATTTCGATCAGGTCATGGTCTCGAGGTCATGGGATTGTGCCCCGCCTCAGGCTCTGGGCTCAGCACGGAGTCCACTTCAGACTTTCTCTCTCTCTCCCTCCCACTCCCTCCACTCCCCCTCAAATAAATAAATACAATCTTAAAAGGAAAATCTAGCGTGTAAAACCAACATACAATTTACAAAGTCTGCATCCAATCAAAAATGATCACTCGTGCAAAGACTCTGACAAATGCATCTCATAATGATGACAAAAAATCAATTAGTGGAAACAGACCAATATTAGCACAGATGATAGAATTAGTGGGAAAAAACCACATTAAAAGACAGTCACATTTTTGGTGGAGTCTTTGCCTCGTTTGGGGATCAAGGTCATGCTGGTCTCATAGAATGAGTTTGGAAGTTTTCTTTCCATTTCTATCTTTTGAAACAGCTTCAGTAGAATAGGTTTATTTCTTCTTTAAATGTTTGGTAGGATTCTTCTGGGAAGTCATCTAGCTCTGGACTCTTATTTCTTGGGAGGTTTTTGATGGCTGCTTCAATTTCCTTGCTGGTTATGGGTGTTCAGGTTTTCTATTTCTTCCTGATTCAGTTTTGGAAGTTTATAAGTTTCCAGGAATGCATCTATTTTTTTCCAGATCGCCTAATTTGGTGGCATATAGTTGCTCACGACACGTTCTTAAAATTGTTTGTATTTCCTTGGCATTGGTCGTGCTTTCTCCTCTTTTATTCATGACTTTATTAATGTGGGTCTTTTTTCTTTTTGATGAGTCTGGCCAGAGGTTTATTGATCTTATTAATTCTCTCAAAGAACCAGCTCCTCGTTGTGTTGATCTGTTCTACTGTTCTGGTGTCTATTTCATGGAGTTCTGCTCTAATCCTTATTGTTTCTCTTCTCCTGCTGGGTTTAGGCTTTATTTACTGTTCTTTTTCCAGCTCCTTTAGGTGTAAGAGTAGGTTCTGTATGTGAGATTTTTTAATTTTTTGAGAGGCTTGTATTGAAATGTATTTCCCTCTTAGGACTGCCTTTGCTGTATCCCATTTCACATAGTTTCATTTATATGTGGAATATAAGAAATAGTGCAAAGGATCACAAAGGAAGAAGGGGAAACTGAGTGGGGAAAGATCAGAGAGGGAGGCAAACCACAAGAGACTCTTGACTCTGGGAAACAAAGTGAGGATCGCTGGAGGGGAGGTTGGAGGGGGATGACTGGGTGATGGGCATTAAGTTATTTTTTTGGCATTAAGTTATTAACTGGCTGTTATATTTATGTTGGCAAATTGAATTTAAATAGAAAAATAAAAAATAAAAGACATTAACATTAAAAGGTTATTAAACCTATATTCCATATATTCGAGGGAGTATAAAATATCGAGCATGCTATGGAGGGCATAGAAGATATTTTAAAAAGTGCAAATCTAGTTCTAGAGATGAGAAAGATGTCTAGTTAGGACAACAGCAGAGCAGATACTTTTGCAAATAAGAAAACAAATAACTTTAAAAGCATGGGAAGAGAACCTTCCCAAAATGAAACACAGAGGCTGAGACAAAGGAAAAGGAGCAGGTAAACGTGAGCTGTGAGAGAACTGGAGTCTAACACATGTGTAATTGGGGTCGGGGAAAGGATGGAGAGGTGGGGAAGGAGAGAAAAAATATTTGAAGAAAAAATGGTTGAGGAATGTTTCAAATCTGCTGAGAACCATAAAATCACAGACTCCAGAATCTCAAAGAGCCCCAAGCACAAGAAACATGAAGAAAATTTCACAAAGGCACATCATAATTGGAATGCTTAAAGCCAGCACTAAAGAAAAATCTAAAAACCAGTAGAGAAGAAAGGACACATCACACACAGAGAAGCCGACTCTAGACTCGTCAGAATCACACAGAGAGGGGCACCTCGATGGCTCAGTCAGTTAAGAGTCTGAATCTTGCTTTCGACTCAGGTCATGATCTCAGGGTCATGGGATCAAGCCCCGTGTTGGGCTTTGTCCTCAGCAGGGACTCTGCATGGGATTCTCTCCCTCTCCCTCTGACACTGCCCTGCTCACATGCTTGCTCTCTGTTTCTTTCTCTGAAGTAAATAAATGAATCTTTAAAAAAAAAAAAAAGAAAGAAACAGATAAATCAGAGAAAGACAAATACTGTATGATGTCACTTAGGTGTGAACCCTAGAAAAGCCAAACTCATAAAAACAGAGTGAGGTGGTGGTTGCCAGAGTCTGCGGTGGGAGAATCGGACAGATGTGGTTTAAGGGGAAAAACTTGCAACTAGTAATAAACAAATCCTGAAAATCATGTGCACAGTATGGTGAGTATAGACAGTAGCATCATATTATAATCCTCAAACTTGCTAAGAGATCGGATCTTTATTATTCTCATGACAAAGGAGAAATAACTACATGACATGACAGAGGTGCTCTCACGACAATGACGGTCATATCACAGTATGCAAACACATCAAATCAACAGGTGTACACCTTACATTTAACGAACATCATAAATCAAGTATATCTTTTAAATACGGAAGAAAGAAATGAAAGATCCAGTTTGGAACCATTGGAACATCTTCAAAATACTAAAAAAAGAAAACCAACAAAAACTCTGTAGAATTCTAGGTCCAGTGAAAACATCTTTCAAAAATGAAGGCAAATAAAAAACTTGCAGACATGGAAAGGATTGCAAAGCACTCATGGCAACAGAGTCAGAGTACAAAAAAAAAAAAAAAATCCTTCAGGCAGAAGGAAAATGACAATGAAAATGTGTCTCTTCATAAAGAAATGGAGAGTGTCAGAAATAAATATGTGGGTAAATAGAAAATATTTTTTCTAGTTTTTGAAAAATCTTTAAAAGATACTTGACTGAATCAAAACTAATGCAGATTTTTATTTATTTTATTTATTTATTTGAGATAGAGAGAGAGAGAACCTAAAATCTGGGGGGTGGGAGGGACAGAGGGACAGGCTCCCCACTGAGCAGAGAGCCTGATATCGGGCTTGATAAGATTATCACCTGAGCTGAAGGCAGACACTTAACCCCCTGAGCTCCTCAGGCACCCCTCCTACTGGGTTTCTAACAACATAGAAGTCAGGGGCCTGACCACAGAGCCCACTTCAGGAAGGTTCTAGTAAAGATGAAGTGCTCCAGTGTTACCCCAATCCTCATCTTTTGGTTGGGGGAAGACTCTGCACTTGGACTTGAGGAATTAGTCTGAAATACTAGTTCCCTGTGGAGCTTTGAGAGTCTATGGGAAGGTCGGTCAATATTTCTGAACCTGTTTGTTTTTTTTTTTCCTTCTCTTATGAATCGGGGATGGCATTTTTTGACACTGCTGCTCCACACTGGTCCACAAAGCACACAGAATCAGAATTTTCACTTCAACAAATTTCTCAGGCGACCCAGACACAATGAAGACTGGATACCAACCCAACAATTCTCTGACTGAGGACAGTAGCCAGCACATTCTGAACAACACAGCGCTGTCACTCTCAGAACTCGGTTCCTTGGGCAAGCACTGTAGTAAGGGCCAGCATGATTTCCAGACTCACCCAATGACATCAGAGCAATTTTTAGACTTCACTAACGGGCCTTGTAGGGGACCGGGGAGGGCCTGCCGCGTGTAGCACAGTTACAGCAGAGAAGAACGCCAGCGGTGACCTGTGGGAGGGGTTGTCCAGCAGGGCTCGTGGCCGGCTTGTCTACCCATGTCCTGCCAGGTCCCAGGCGTGACACTCAAGGCTTCGAGGGGTGCTTGGTACTGTGGGCCTCCAAAGCTATCTGGTAGACAATTAGCCCAGCTCCCTGTAAACCTGTGCCCAGCAACTCGCTGTGAATTTATCTGAACACATCTCTCCTCCTCAGCAGAGAAGGTTAACCGTGGGAAAGAGAAGGTCCCTCACGGGGCAGGGGACCAGGGCAGGACCTCCCTCGGCATGCGGGGAGCAGACCAGAAGGTACCAGCTTCTTCAGGTGGTATCAGTGCTTCTCTTGTTTGGGGGCACTGACTTTCACCCCAAAGGGCCCAGGACTCAGCACCAGGGTGCTCCGACCTGCAGGTGAGTACTTAAGCTCACCAAGTTCCTTCTAGAGTACAAGACGGAGGGCGGCCCTCTGCTCAGCGGGCCTGCTGCCTTTCCCTTCTTGGGGGAAGGACAAGTGGCCTCTGGACACCTGACCGTATGTGCTCAGGACCAAGGGTTGGGAGTTTCCTGGAACACGGAGGGCCCTGTTCTTAGGGGTCCCGTTGCTGCATCCTCCACAATGCACGGACAGGTCACCTGGCTCTGGTGGCTAGCTGGAAGTTGGCTCTTTAGGGCTGCATTTTATACTTTTTTTTTTTTTAAAGATTTATTTATTTATTTGAGAGAGAGAGAGAGAATGAAGGCACATGCAGGGGTTGGGGCAGGAGAGAGAAGTAGACTCATTGCTGAGCAGAGCCTAACACAGGCCTCAATCCCATAATCCTGAGATTGTGACCTGAGCCAAAATCAAGAGTCAGGCACCCAACCGACGGAGCCACCCAGATGCCCCCACATTTTTATTCTTAGTGGTATGTTTTTCGCCCTGGGCTATGATTCCCTTGGCCCTCCCATGGGGAGCCCAGTTCCGCCATTGGGGGTGGGGATCAGAGCCCAGCCCAGGCAGCGAGTCGCCTTTCCTACAAATGGCAATCAACCCGCTACTCAAGGTACTTGTGACACGAAGCGCACGCTCCAGATCCTGGGTTAGCCCGACTGCCTGCAGCCGCAGAGACAGAGGCTCACTCAAGCCCTCTGAGGACACACCAGCCTGGGGGCCCAGAGCTCTCCCGCCAATCCCCCAGGTCCTGCTCCCTCTGTCTTTGGGGGCGGGGGGGGGTGTCTCTGCATCCCAGCAAATGTCCTGTCTTCTCACACTTGGTCTCCCCTGCTTACTCACCCTGACCGTGGGATGTGCTTTGCTGTCACACCAGCGCCCACCAGGGCAGGGTCCCCACAAGGCAAGGCCGGACCGGATTACGTCGTCATCACCACACCCTGGCCCCCCATCGGCTGCCGTGGGTCAGGTGACTGCCCTTGGTCCCACCCGCTGCCACAGGGGGAGAGGCGTAATCTCTTCGAGTAAGTAGGCCTCTGGGTCGGTATCCGGTAAATGAATCAGCATGACATTGAAATTAAAAAAAAAAAAAACAACCCAACAAGTGGAGAGGTTGCAGGCACACTTAGCTAATTCACTCCTGGTTGCACTTAGCTGTTTTCTGTTTGTGGCTGTGCCGTGTGCTTTGCTGCAGAGCCGGGTGCAGGCTTGCAGGGGGGGGGGGGGGGGCGGGGCCCTCCCCGTGCAGAGCGAAGAACAAAGGTCACAGGCACGAGCCCTGGCGCCGGGTGCTGTGGCCACACGGGCCATTCCTCCGGGGCCGGGACAAACTGCACACTCACACCTGACATGTCTCAGTGGGTGTAAACGTGGTCTCAATAAATACCCAGCGTCTCTACCAGGAAATGCTCGCTCGGCGTTCAGAAGGTGGACGTGCTCCAGCGAAATGCTCTCCCAAGGGGCCCCATCCGTGACCAGCTGTGGTCACTTTCCCCGTCAACAGCTGCAGAGCCCCAGCTGAGGGGCCCCAGGGCAATGGTCCCATTCACCACCCCCCCCCACAAGGGGACATCTTTGATGCATTAACCATTTGGATCATTGTCGCTGCTGCAGTTCATTTCAGCAAAAAGCACCGAAGCCCCTACTCCAGGCCAGATCCTGGAGGTACCGGTGTAGAGAGGGACCAGATCAGGGACCCAAGGGCTCTGCGAGTGGGACAGGATGACACCACGCTGCTGACTGCAGCCATCAGCCAGCTGGGGAACCGGGAGCTGTGGTGTATGGAAAATTCTGGAAGGACTGTCAGCTGAGAAAAGGGTAGATGTCCTGGAATCCCGGCAGGTGTGTGTCTGTGATGGAGAGAAAGAGACGGGGTGGAGGGAACACAAGAACCTCCTACTCACGTCCTCTCCCTCCCTCCCAGCCACCCTGTGCCCCTCCTCCATCACAGACACATCTGACGATCCGTCCTCAGTACTTTGCCCTAAGAGTGGTCACCTGGGTTTGACAGCGCTGGGCTGTTGCGTCTCTGTCAGGCACCTACTCTTAGCAGGCTCTGGGTGCAGGTCCGCTGTGGGCTCACGGCCTAGTCTGGCCCCACAGAAGGCCCTCCTGGAGGTGCTGGAGGTCCCGGGCCAGTCCTGGCACCCTCTCTAGGAGGCAGGTGTGGGGAGACGGTGGGCAGGAGGGGAGCATAGGAGACTCTGGATGGGGTCACTGAAGAGCAGCTTCGCTGGCAGGGCCTTGTGGGAATCGCCATTTATTGCAAGCCTCGAGGTGTTAGTAAGAGCGCAGGAGCGGTGGAGACCCGAGGCCTGGCCCAGGGAGGTGGTTATGAATCATGAACATGAGCTGACCTCCCCCAGGATCAGCTGCAAGAAGAGGCCTCCCCGATGATGCGGAGCTGCTGACCCAGCAGCAGCATCCAAGCCCTCGGACAAATCCTGCGACAGGTAAACTCTACATACACGAGAGAGATGGGTTCATGGGCTTGTCTGGATCAGCCTCGCGTGCGCTCGGATGCTGGGTGGGATCAGCTGAGCCCGGGGGGCCCGGCAGGGCTGTGCTCCTCTAGGGGAGCTGCCAAGGGCAGACCTGATGCTGGGTAGCCAGCTCGGATGTGGTCGTGGGATGCCTCTCGGTCCCGCTCCTCTGCACTCTGAGCCCCAGCCGATGTGACCTGGTGACATGTGCACACCCGGGCACCTCGCCCATCCCCCATCTGCCTTGGCTAACGAGAACCCCCTCTGCCCAGGCAGCTGCCTCCCGTGGCTGATGGCTGTGCAGTGGTAGCTACTCGGGCTGCTCCAGCTCCGGGCTCCCATGGGGCCACAGAGCAGTCCACCCAGCCTTGCTTCATCCGTCTCCTTCCTCAGGAGCTCCCAGGAACACCTCTTATCCGTCCTGCGCCCTGACGTCCCCACAGGAGCCTGCTTCTCCTCCCCCGGGAGCGGCCCGTCTGCAGGCTGGCCTCGCGTCCCCGTCCGGGAACCACTTCCTGCATGTACAAGTGCAAACAAGAGTGCTAATGCGCAATTGCAAACTTTGTGGTGTGTCTTCAACCGTGTTTAGGCTCAACGGGTGAGCACCTTTAGCAAAAGTAGCCAAAGTAGCAAAACAAATACGATAGGATTATGCTATCCACGAGATTTCACAAGAAGAATTCGCAGTGACCGGATCCAGAGAGGAGTCAGACTTCTGATGGAGAAGGAAAGGTATTTTCTGCTGAATTTTCTAGGTTCCATGTGGGGTTCCGTGTCAACACGCGTGTCCTTGGGTATTACCCTCCCAAGATGTCTTGGGGCCTGCACATGACAGGCTTTGGCCAAAGGGATGCTGAAAAGCCCTGAGGGCTGGGGCTTGTCTCTGCCCCAGGCCACATGTGAGGAAGCCCAGGGAGCCGGTTGGATGGGGGCGGTGGCCGGTCATCACGTGGGGGAGTGGACTGTGACACCCCCTTGGGAGATGGAGTCACACTGGGCTTGGCTCCCGTTCTAAATCCTGCCCCATTATACGTCCGGGCAGCCCCCGGACCTTCGAGCCTTGTGGCCTCACGTGGGACCAACGGGACAGCCTCCCGGAGGGATACGGACCCCGAGGGTCAGACCGAGCCTGCTGGCAACGTAAATGGAAACCACTGGGTAACTGGCCGGTCGGTGCCCCCACGGAATCCTGGAGAATGCCAGCTATGAGGGGCAGACGCGAGAGGGCGGGTGCCAGCGGCGGGAAGGGGGGCCAAAGGGAAGCCAGGAGGTCAGGACCAGGGCCGCGCCCTGTGCCACCGGCCAGCTGCCCCGCAGCCGCCTCTGCCCCCGCCGCCAGCCACGACCCCACGCGACAGCCTTGTTGACGGCGGTCCGAGGGCACCCTTCCCTCCCCGGCCCTCGTAAACCAGGGAGAGGCAAACAGCCACGTTCTAACGAGATACGCGAAGGATTTTTATTTTTTTATTTTTTTCTAAAGCAGCTTACCCAAGGGTGTTTACTGCGGCGCTATTCATAGCAGCGAAAAAATTGGAAAGACCCCAGATGCCCAAGACGTGCCTGCGGAGGAGTGATTCGTAGAGAAGGTGCCTGCGAGCAAGCAGCTGGATGGAAACAGAACTTGAACTCCCTCCCAGCACGTGGGGATGGACACGTGCACATCGCAAGCGCTGGAAGAGGCAAAAGGTTATATAAGTAGTTGGGATTCTAAGTACTTTTAAGTCTTCTTCCAAGCTTGGGAACACAAGGGAAATTTAAATGACATGCAAGGCGTTTTTCCACAGGCGGCCATAAAAAGAGATGCTCGGTGTCACCTGGCATTGCTTTCTCTCTTTGTTTTTCTTTGTTATACAGCTGTCCCCCCTTCTCCACGGGGGGTGCGTCCCGACACCCCCAGTGGAGGCCTGAAACCAAAGGTGGTACCCAGCCCTACCTAGACTATGTTTTTTTTGTTGTTGTTGTTACATCCGCGCCCATGGTAAAGTTCTTAATTTATAACCCAGGCCCAGTAAGCGATGAACAGTAAAAACTGGCAATAAAACAGAACAATCATAACACGCTCCAATAAAAGTGAGGTGGATGTGGTCTCTTTCAAAATGTCTGGCCGTCCTGCTGTCGCCCTCCTTGGATGACGTGGGGTAGCGAGATGCCCACGGGCTGAGATGCAGGGAGGCGAGCGGCACAGGCCTTGTGACGTAGTATTAGGCTGTGACTGAGGATTCTTCGGAGGAGGGTCACCTACTCCTGGACCGGGGGACAACCACCAGCGTGGGGCCCCGTCCCTCTCCATCTGCCGCTGAGCTGGGGCGTCACCAGGGCTGTGCGAGCCCCACTTGGGGAGGAAGAGATGAGGGGGCCTGGCTCCGAGCTCACCCCGCTGGGCAGCCCTGCCCAGCCCTTGGGGTGACCGAGCAGCCCAACGGGGTGGGGTGGGGATGGCCGTTCTGTTCTGTGCCGGGGGTAGAGAAGTACACTCCTTGCACACTGTCGTCTGCCTTACTGGGCTGTTATTGTTCTGAGCATCTTCCCCTAGAAAGGAAGCAGCAGCGGCCATAGCAGCTCGGGCCATCCTCCGGGCTGGAGAGGCGTCGGGGACAGTCACGGCCCTGGGGGACTGTGAGGATCCCCACCACGTACTGGTGCCTCACTCAGGGGCCATGTCCCCAGCCTGTGTTGATGAGAATCCTCACACACCGCCCCGTGGCAACGGTGCCGTGACGTCCCCGTGTTCTGGGTGCAGGAGAGGGGCCTGGTGAGCGTGGCCGCAGCCGCAGAGTGGGGGCGCGCTCACCACAGGCCCGGCTGCTCTCCCGCGGGCAGCGCTCCGAACAAAGCCGCTGGCTCAGCGCGTGCCCTGGGCCCGCACTTCACGGGACACTTCGATGCGTTATATAATCAATGTGATCCGCTGCAGGTGGCCCCTGCCTGATGGCTGGGGGCACCGAGGCTCAGAGTGGCCAGGTGACTTGCCCTAGGCCTCATGGCAAGGGAGGGCTGTGCCAGACTGAACCCCCGAATCCATCGGCTTCGCTGTGATCGGTGTCCTCAGTGGCTCTTCTGGAAGAGCAAGTGCCTTCCATGTTGCTGGAACGGCCACATCGACCCTGAAAGACTCTCACTGGGGGGTTGGGTGACAGCCCCGGCTCTTGGCTTGAGTGGGGGCCCCGGAAGGGTGTCTTTTGCAGTTGGCATGGGCATTTGGCATCAAGTGTCAGAAAGATGCTTTGAGACCATTTCGAGAACGTGCCAGCGATGGATGCAAGGCTCGCGTTCCCTAAAGAGTCCCCTGAAAGCCAAGTGTCGTTACCACGTGCACCTGCAGCAGAGCACGAATGATTCCAAATGCACTTCCCAAAGCGCCCGGGCTCTGTTGCAGGCCACGCGGTCACTGAGCACGGGAGGGGAGGGTGGCGCTCAGTCTTGGTTGAGGACCGAGAAAACAGACTCCTTACCCCGGTGCCCTGCGGAACATCCTTCCTCTGCTCACCTTTGGTTCCCAGGCCCCTTGCAAGGCCACCTCAGCATCGCTCCGCCGGGTGCTGGGATGACTCTGAAAGCCAGACCCGCCAAGCAGAGGGGGGCCAGACCCCGCTGAGCCATGTGGGTATTAACCCCCAGCGGTGGCTCCTTGTGCTGCATAAATACTGGAACATCAGGACAACATTAAGCGAAATCTAAGCAATTGCTAACGCCGCCGTGTAGGGGAAGAGAGTCCTCATCCTGGCTTCACAGCTGAGGACATTGGGTTTAGAGAGACCGCATGATTTTTTTTTTTTCTTCTTTTTTTTGGTCCCAAACCACACAACTAATAAGGAGTAACATTAGAGTTGGAGCTGGTGCAAGTTCCTGGCTGGTGTACCCAGAGCCCCAACCCTGTCCTCCACCTGCTGTGCCCCCCGAGGCACAAGGACGGCCGTGTCCGTGGGTGATGATCCCCGTTTCCAAGGCTCCCGACGGCCGTGACAGGAAGAGTCCTCCGGCCGCTGACGTGACGTGCGGAGGTGCAGGCTCCCGGGGAGGGCTCCCAGCAGCAGCCTGGCTGACGGCGTCTGAGGCCGCGGCATCCCTGTCCTCCAGGGTCCCCTGGCCATCTGCCCGCTGCCATCTACTGTGCTGCGGTGCCCGCAGGGGCGTTCCTGGGGGGCGGGTCTCTGCTCTGAACATGCATGGCTCCTTCACTGGGGTCTGCTGTGCCCCCCGGAGTCCTGCCAAGGAAGCCGTCACCGGAACGGCCCCCTAAGTTGTTCTGCTGCCTGCAGACGCTCAGCACTAAGCAGCGTCTGTTTGCAGACCGAGAACAGGTTGCAGAGCCCCTGGGGGGCAGATGCTCCTAGTGCCTTCAGAGTTGTGTCACTTGCCGTCCTTACCCGTCCTCATGCCACTGGACACCCCTGCAGAAGCTGGGCCTTGTGGGGTCCTGTCCTAAGGGCAACCTGGCAGGGGTCTCACAGAGGTGCTCTGGACTCACACCTTGCATAGACTCATGTCCCAGTTCCAGCCACAGGGTGGGTGTCCTTCTTTATGGCACAAATCTTGACGTCCTGACCCCTTCCTTCGGGACTGAAGCCCTGTCTCACCTCTGTCGGGGCACAGAGGACCTCCTCTGGACTTTTTCTCCGTGGCTGTGCCTGGCAGCTACCTCCATCCACTTGCCCCCTGACAGCTGTCCTGCTGTTACGCGGCCTTACATCACGAGGAGCGTCACCCACTTGCAAGACTCCTACCTCCTGTGAACTTTATGGACATTGCCTAGCTGCATTTGCCCTGACCTGGACCTACAGTCGCTGGGGGTGGCTCCTCCCCGCACGTACCTCTGAGTCCGGTGCCCATCCTGGGGCGTGTCTGGTTTCCAGTTGACCAAATTCCCAAGCATGCATTCTAGTCTCCCTAAAAGCAGGGGTGCGGTCGTGGGGGACAGGTTAAGATCCCTAATTTGAATAGAGCATTTAGCATCTTCTTCCAACAAACAGATTCAGAGACACCTGTCTAAGCAGAAATGACATCACATTTTATGATCCTAAAACACGTGAAAAACCCTTTTCCGAAGTGCGAGAAGTTCACAGGGTCAAAGTCTAAATTGCAGGATTTTGGACCAGAGAAATCCTATTTGGTCATACACTTAAATAACTGGGTACAGGGAAAATCTCAGCGACAAGCAATGACAGTGGAGACAAGAGGAAGAGTGAGTGGGAGACAGTGGGATTGGGGTCAGAGACACGTGCTTTTGAATCCCAGCCCTGTTGCTGGGTTACCTGGGGAAGTCGCTGGCTCTCCAGAGTCAGCTTCCTTGACGGTGACATTGGGACAGCAAATGTGCCTCCAAATGGGTTGCCAGGACTAACTGCGGTGTGGACACAAAGTGCCTGGGACAGTATATCCAGTGGGGTGTGCGTCACCTGCCAACGGTGAAGCCGGGGCCTGAGCAATGGGGCTTGTTTTGAGGGAGGAGGAGAAAAAGAAGAGGAAGGAAAGATAAATTAAAAACTAAGAGAAGCAAAAATATTCCCCTCTGGAGACACCTGTCTGAGAGTCGCCCCGTCCTTAAATCGCCTGGGCGCTAAATCACAGTGGCTCTGTGAATGAGTGAGGGGCACCCGGGTGGCTCCGTCGGTGAGCGTCACACTCATGATTTCGGTGCAGGTGGCGACCTTAGGGTTGTGACATCGAGCCCGGTGTCCACTCCACGCTCCACCTCGGGTTGGCTGGAGATTCCCTCGCTCCCTGTGCCCCAAGGGGAGCTGGAGATTCCCTCGCTCCCTGTGCTCCCAAGGGGAGCCCTCTTGCCTTGAAAAAGTGAATATGTGAGAAAGGCTCTGCGCGTTCTCGTGCGCCAGACGCGTCCGGCAGGAGCGCAGGCCCGGGGACGGATGGCACACCTGCTGCCCCGGCCCCGCGGACAGGGACAGGGGCTCCCTCCGGCCCGGCTCCAGGATTAGCTGTTTTTTCTCGGTGTGGACTCACAGGGCAACCCGCAGGCAAATTAATCCTCTTACACATTGAACACGGTGTGCCAGCGGCGGCAGCTTCTGCGCGTCACAATTCTGACGTCCTCGCGCCGCCGCCTCACGAGCCACCGAGGCTGCTGCCCCTGTCGCCCCCCACACCGCCACGCTCACCCTACGTCTTCAGCAGCTCCGAGTACGTTGAGCCGATGGAAGAGTCCCATTCTTGCTTCGGGTTCTCCCATTCGCCCCGCAGTGCCGGGTGGTAAAACCATCCCAGCGTATCGGGCTGCAAATATCATTTCATTAGGTAAAGTCGGTATGATATTAGCGGTTAATTGACCTTCTAGTGGAGTTTAAGAGCCGACCTGAGGATTTTTTTTTTTTTTAAGTGTCTGAAAAGGAGCTCATGATTCAGGGGCACAACTGGGTTCGCACACATCGGGATTCTGAACTGCTGGCTGCCCGGCGGACTCTCGTTCCTAGTCCTTCTGAGGGGGTGGGGGTCTGGGCCGTGTGCTGCCGTACAGGCCACGTGCCTGTGGCCCGAGGCCGGTGGCTGCAGAGAGAAGCGCAAAGTGCCAGGTGCCGCCAGGACGTGGGCCGGAGACCATTCCGGGCCACTGAGATGGGAGAAGGCATCTCCCGGGGCCTTCTAGAAACGTCCCCTCTCTGCCTGTGCATGCAGCCCTGAGGGGACCCAGTTCCCGGAGCACCGTGGTGCCATGGCCTCTGTGGCAGCGGGGACGGCTGCCGGGCCCAGGTGTATAGAGTGACATACGACAGAGGACACCCGCGCGAGACTCCGCCGCCGCTCAGCTGGCCCCGAGGCTCTCTCACTTGCCCCTGTGGCAGGGCCTTGACCTTGGAGGTGATGGCCTCCTGCCCCCGTGCCAGGCACCTGGTGTGAACCCGCCTGCAACCTGGGGAGGCCGCCTCGCTGCTGTGGCCGCAGAGGAAGACGCCTGCAGGCAAAACAAGGCAAAAAGCTCTGACCCTCACCTCACATCACCTACAAAACCTACTCCATGTGGACTATAGATCTAAACGGAGGAGCTTAAAACTATAAAACTGTTTAATTTTTTTTAAATTTTAATTTATTTATGATAGTCACAGAGAAAGAGAGAGAGAGAGGCAGAGACATAGAGGGAGAAGCAGGCTCCATGCACCGGGAGCCCGACGTGGGATTCGATCCCGGGTCTCCAGGATCGCGCCCTGGGCCAAAGGCAGGCGCCAAACCGCTGTGCCACCCAGGGATCTCTATAAAACTGTTTTAGGAGAAAATTGCTGCAGGCTTCGGGTGAGGCCAGAGTTCCTTAGATGGGGTGCAAACACCAAACCACTAGAAAGATCATTTGGTAATTTTTAACCCTACAAAATAAAAAACTCTTGCACTTGGAAAGACATTGTGAAAAAAGGAGAACAAATGGGAGAACATACTTGCAAAACCCGTATCTGCTAATGGATTGCTGTCCATAATATATAAAGAGCTCTCAGAACTCAATAAGAAAGCAACTAATGTGATTTTTAAAAAGATTTTATTTTTTTAAAGATTTTTATTTATTTATTCATGAAAGACAGAGAGAGAGAGAGAGAGAGAGAGAGAGAGAGAATCAGAGGGAGAAGCAGGCCCCATGCAGGAAGCCCGATGTGGGATTCAATCCCAGGACTCCAGGATCACACCCTGGGCTGAAGGCAGATGCTCAACCACTGAGTCACCCAGGGATCTCAAGATTTTATTTTTTATTTATTCATGAGAGACACGCAGACAGAGGCAGAGACACAGGCAGAGGGAGACACAGGCTCTGTGCAGGGAGCCTGATGTGGGACTCGATCCCAAGATCCGGGATCAACCGTGAACCAAAGGCAGATGCTCAACCACAGAGCCACCCGGGCATCCTGATTTTCTTTTTTTTTAATGGGCCACAGACATGCTTCAGTAAAGAATGTAGATGCAGAGCAAGTAAGCTCATACAAGAGTGTCCCACATTATTTGCCACTGAGGCAAATACAAATTAAATTCAGAATGAGATACCGTGACGTACCAACGGAAATGGCTAAAACCCAAATGACTGACAATACCATGTATTGATCAAGACGTGGAGCAACTGGAACTCTCAGACCTCTTTGGTGCAGGGGCAACTGGTATAGGTCACTTTGAGGAACAGTTGGATGCTTTCTTAGAAAGTCAAGTGCATTTCATAGGACACAGCCGTCTCGCGTCTAATTATTTACTCAAGAGAAATGAAAACTTATGTTTCCAGAAAAACCTGGGTAGCAGTTTGATTCATAGTTGCCCCTAATTGGGACTTGCCCAGATTTCCATCAGCCAGCACGCGGACGAACACACCGAGGTACCGGCACCCGTGGGTCATATTCGGCATTAGCAAAGCAAACGGGCTATTGGTTCGTGGACCAACATGGATGAATCTGAAGCTCATCGTGCTACAAGAGCCAGGGAGACACGGCTGCACACTGTGTCTTTCCATCCGTACGACAGTCTTGAGAAGGCGAAGCGAGGGGCAAGGGGGTAGGCGAGAGGCTGGCAGGACTGGGGCAGAGGGGCGACGGCAAGGGGCCAAGAGGGAAGCTTGAGGGCGATGAAACGGGTCTCGTATCTTCCCTGACATCGTCGTTACCCACCTGCACGTACACCTTCCCAAAACCCCAGGCGATTTTTTTCCTGAAGGTAAAATAAATCTCGATAAACCAGTCCTAAGAAAGGTCCTTCGGTGAGCCCCTGTTTGGGGTGCAGACTCATTTGGAGTCAAGCTGCCTTATGAAAAGGAGGGTTCATAAGAGAAATGGATTTCCACGAAAGTCTAAAACAGGAGCTGCCAGTCACCTGGGCCCAGAGAGACAGGAGCCGGAGGGCGTCTATCTGGAGCTGCTGTCGCACCTCCTGTCACTAACTGAGCGCGGCCCAGCTGGTCCTCACCTGGTGTGGCTGTTCCACACTTGTACTCGGCTTCCCGCTCACACTCCCAGGTGCAGGCATCAGTGGGCCCTCTCCGTCCTGGAAGATGGGTTATTGGGGGGAAACTGAACAGACCTACCTGGTGGGGTGGGGGACGTCGGGCTGCTTGGACCTAGGACCAAAAGCTCCCTCGTTCCCTCTCATCACCTTTGGGATAAAGCAGAAAGGCCTCAGGATGACAACTAGGCCCTTCCTACCTTTCCAGCCTGGCCTCCTGTCGTGCCTCCTGATGCCCTCATGTCCTCCAGCCCTGCCTCCCACGCCCTGCAACCAAATCTGACTACCTGGTAGGTTCTTTCTTCGCCCTCCACTAGGTTCCCGCTTTGCAGAACTTACCACTGTGGGCCTCTCAGGGCTCCACTGGGGCACTGCCACCACCGGGAAGCCTTCCCTGAATGCCGCCGGGCTCCCTGCCGCTGTCTGCAGCGGGAGGGGGCAGCCTGTACTCATTCCGCAGGTTCAGCGGAGTCATGAAGGTCGGTTAAGGGTGCAGACCGAGCCCAGAGGGGCGAACTGGATGGCCTGGGGGTGTGCAGGGCAGACAGGTGCCTCGCGGCGGGTTGTGCGGCGGGCACGTGACCGTGTTAGGAGGACAGGCCAGTCCGCGCTCCACGGTGAGGCGCTGGGCAGGCAGTCTGGAGTGCCATCCCTCAGTGGTTTCCAGCTCCCCTGGGACATGCCTGCACCCAGCAGGGCCGCGTGCCCGGCCTCAGCCATGTGAGAGGCGAGGGCCTCTCCTGCCCCGAGCATTTCCCCGTCAGGGTGCCCTTCACCCCTTCTATTTCCTGTGCCAGGCCTGCCGGCCTGCTCGACATGTGCCGGGCGCCCAGGGCCCATCCTTCCTCTCCTCCACTCATTCGCTTTACCCCTAAGACTGATTTGCAAGACAGCGTGTTGCGGTGATGACTTACTTCACGGAGGGCCCGGCACTCCCCCTGCTGGGATGACGCTGGTGAACACACCGGTCCCCTTGTCCATGCTTCCAGTCAGCAGAGCAGGTGGTGTTAGTCCGTTCCCTACTAACTATCAACCGAGCCCACCCGGTTCTCTATTTCTGCGGACGGAGGCTCCCAGCAAGTGTTGGGATCCCTGAGTTCCTCACTGGCACGAAATGCTATTTCGTGTCCCGACACCTCATTATTGCAGCAGTACTTTTCCCCGCGGTGAGGCTCCCAGGCCAAAAGCCACAGTGCCAGGCCCTAGGGTAGCTTGGGCTCTCTCGGGTAATTTATACCTGGCGTGGTTGTCTTCCACTGGGCCTTCTGCCCCTCCGACAGGGAGCATGTGGAATTTGCAGCAGGAGCAGGCCCTGAGGTGCAATCTGCCCAGAGAACTGGCTCGGCAGGGAGGGCAGGCAGCTGCAGCTTCTAGAACCACAACAAGAGTGACAGGACAAGTTCATGAGCTTACCTCATAAAGTGATACCGAGTGGACCCTGTCCAGAAGGGAGAGGCATGCGCGGATGTCTACGAGGAGCTGGGAAATGTGGGGAATGAGGGCCTGTCCCAGGAATTCTGGGGATCGATGTCAGCCTGAAAACACTTGAGGACATTTATTTTGATCCCTTCGCAGTGAACAGAAATGTTCGAAAGCCCGTCCGTGTTGAGGCAGCTACAGGCCATACCTGACCCTACACTGCATTCGGTCTGGGACAGAAACACTATAAAGGACATTCTCAGATCCACCGGCAAGATCGGAATATGGACCTAGATCGTGCATTAAGATTTTATAGTGTGAATCTATGAATGGGGTACCTGTGCTATGGTCGTGCACAATCATGTCGCTGCTTTAGGAAAGAGGTGTCAGGCTATGTAGGAGCAAGGGACTACGGTGCACGGAGCTCGCCCACAAGTGATACAGAAAAAACATACACCTCCTACGCGTACAGGTGCTTTTGGGACATCTCTAAAAGCCCCCAGCCTACCAGGCTTTTGGACTCGTGCAGGCATTCCTTGCTGATCCGGGCCTCTGGCAAAGCTGTAAGATTCAAGGCCTATACACTTTCAAGATGGCCCCAAATTAAAGTTTTCTGTTTTTCTCTCCGTCCTTTGTCTACAACGGGAGTCCTTGTGTTTCGTTCTTCCAGGAATCCAGAGCTCCTTCATATCATTTTCCCTGCATGTTCACTGCGTGGTTTTCTGAGCTTGGAGCGAACCACAGACACTTTCAGGAGGCCTATTTCAGTTACCAGAGTGCATGACCTTTCATTGATACATTCCGTCCCAAGGTGGGAAAGGCAGGTGCTATAAAAAGTGCCATAAAGGGTTTTGACATAATCCTTATTCTGCACTGACCAGCTACTTGACCTTCAGCCAGCCAACCAACCTGCGAAGATTGGGTTTCCTAGTCTGTAGGGAGGGCGTCTCCCAGAGGTCCAAAGCGGGGTTAAATAAGACGATCAGTGAATAGTCTGGTACCAAGTGTGTACTCAAAAAGGTAAGTCACTACTGTAGTGAAACTAGCTGTTTCATTACGTTAAGACCCAGAAAAAGAGGTAGTTGCTGTTACTATTGTACTTGGGTTGGGGAGAGGTGGTAATAACCACACCAATGACAATGGTTTCCACGAATTCGTGCCAGTCTCTCTGTTATAGCCGTGACCTCATTGAACTCCCAGCACAGCTCGGGCTTGCTCCTTAGGCCCATTTCAAGGATCAGGACACGGAGGCGTGGCGGCAATATGAAAATACATAGGGCCTCCCTGCTTCCCCGCAGGTGGGGACACTGAGGCTTGGGGAGGCGAGGCCCCAGACCACGGAGTCCCTCGGGTGATGCTGCTGCTGCTGCTGCGCCCGGGGTCAACCAACAGCGCGCTTATCACGGGGAGCTGCGGAATGGGCTCCCCAACTGCCTCTCGGGGCAGGTCCCACGGCTCCTTCGCTGGCACCCGAGCTTGGGCGGCTGCGACCCCGCACCCAGGGGTGCCCGGGGTGGGGGTGGGGGTGCAGGACGCGGGGTCCTGGCGCCCCGGCACAGCCGCCCCTCCCGCGCGCCGCCCCGCGTCCCCGCCCTGCGCCCCCCCTTGCACCCTGTGCCCCCTGCGCCCCCACTCCGCCCTGCACGCCCTGCACCCCCGCCACCCTCCGCCCTGCGCCCCCCCACCCCCCACCTTGTGCCCGAGCCCCCCCAGCCCCCGCCCTGCACCCCCCTACCCGCGGCCCCCCTCCGCTCGTCCAAGCCCCTGCCCTGCGCGCCCCCACGCCCTGGGCGCCCCCGCGCCCCCCTCCGCCTCCTGCGCCCTGCGCCCCATCTGCCCCCTGCCCTGCGCCCCCCGCCCCCTCCGTCCCACACCCCGCCCCCCCACCCTGTGCCCCCGCGTCCCCCTCCACCCCCCTCGGCCTCCCGCGCCCTGCGCCCCCATCTGTCCCCGCCCAGCGGTCCCCCACGCTCCCCGCGCCCCCGACTCCTGCGTCCCGCACCCCTGCCGCCCTCCGCCTCCCGCGCCCTGCGCCCCCCGCCCCCATCTGCCCCCCGCCCTGCGCCCCCCTCCGGCCCCCGCGCCCCCCCCTCCGCCTCCCGCGTCCCCGCGCTGCGCCCTCCGCCCTCCGCCCCCTGCCCTGCGCCCCCCGCGCGCCCCCCTCCGCCCCCCGCGCCCCCGCCCTGCGCCCAGGCCGAGGCTCCGCCCGCGCTGGCGGCTGCCGAGCGGTCCGGGCTGTGGCGGCAGCGGGAGGAGGAGGAGGAGGAGGAGGAGGAGGAGCAGGAAAAGCGTCCGGGGGAGGAGGCGGAGGCGGAGGCGGCGGCGGAGGCGGCGGCGGCGGGCGGGGCCGGCGAGTTTAAAGCCCCGCGAGGGGGTGGGGAGCCGGGAGGAGGCAGGAAGGGACGCGAGCGGCGCCGGCGGGAGGCCGCGGGGACCCGAAGTTTGCGCGCAGCCCCGGGCGGCGGGGGGCGGGGGCCGGGACCGGGACCGGGACCAGGACCAGGACCGGGACCCCGACCGCCCTGCGCGCCGCCCGCGCCCTCGCCCGCGCCCCCGCCCGCGCCCCCGCCCGCGCCCCCGCCCCCGCCGAGGGTCCCGGGGCTCGCAGGCGGCCGGGGCGGCGCCGCGGCAGGTACGGAGTTGGGCGGGAGCGGGCAGCAACTTACTTTGCGGCGGGCGCGGGCGGGGGCGGGGGCCCGGGGCGGAGGGGCCGGGCCGGCATTGTCTGCGCGCGGGCCGGCCGGTCGGGGACGCGGCGGGGGCGCGGGGCGCGGCGGGCGGAAGGGCGTCGGCTCGGGGCCGGGGGCTGCGGCGGGGGGCGGGGGCCGGAGCTCCAGCGGCCGCGGTGCGCCCCGAGCCCGGGGTGGAGAGGTAGGGGGAGGTGGAGGAGAGGTGGGGGGGCCGGAGCTCCAGCGGCCCCGGTGCGCCCCGAGTCCGGGGTGGAGGGGAGGTGGGGGGGATGGAGGAGAGGTGGAGGCGTGGAGAGGAGGTGGGGGGGTCCGGAGCTCCAGCGACCCTGGCGCGCCCCGAGCTCCGGGTGGAGGGGAGGCGCGGGGTGGAGGGGAGGTGGGGGGGCGGAGCTCCAGCGGCCCCTGTGCGCCCCGAGTCCGGGGTGGAGGGGAGGTGGGGGGGATGGAGGAGAGGTGGAGGCGTGGAGAGGAGGTGGGGGGGTCCGGAGCTCCAGCGACCCTGGCGCGCCCCGAGCTCCGGGTGGAGGGGAGGCGCGGGGTGGAGGGGAGGTGGGGGGGCGGAGCTCCAGCGGCCCCTGTGCGCCCCGAGTCCGGGGTGGAGGGGAGGTGGGGGGGATGGAGGAGAGGTGGAGGCGTGGAGAGGAGGTGGGGGGGTCCGGAGCTCCAGCGACCCTGGCGCGCCCCGAGCTCCGGGTGGAGGGGAGGCGCGGGGTGGAGGGGAGGTGGGGGGGCGGAGCTCCAGCGGCCCCTGTGCGCCCCGAGTCCGGGGTGGAGGGGAGGTGGGGGGGATGGAGGAGAGGTGGAGGCGTGGAGAGGAGGTGGGGGGTCCGGAGCTCCAGCGACCCTGGCGCGCCCCGAGCTCCCGGTGGAGGGGAGATGGGGGAGGGGCTGGGGTCGCGGGAGGGCGGGCAGCCGGAGATCCAGCAGCCCCGGTGCGCCCCGCGCCAGGGATGGAGGGGGAGGTGTGAGGCGGGGGGGGGGGGGGGGACGGGAGCTCCAGCGGCCCCGATGCGCCCGCGCCGGGGGTGGAGGGGAGGTGGGGGGGATGGAGGGGAGGCGGGAAGGGGGAACTGGAGCTCCGGCAGCCCCGGTGCACCCTGCGCCCGGGGTGGAGGGGAGGTGGGGGGGCGGACCTCATGCAGCCCTGGTGCGGGGCTGGAGGGGTGGTGGTGGGGGGGCCGGACCTCATGCGGCCCCCGGTGCGCCCCGAGCCCGGGGTGGAGGGGAGGTGGGGGGGGGCGGACTCGCCGGCAGCCCGGGGCACGGCCGGGCCGGAGTCGTTCTTCTCGGTTCCGCCGGCGGCCCGGTTACCCCGCGGGGCCTCACCCCAGCTGTGGGCCCCGGGGCAGCCGCCGCCAGCCGGGGAAATGTGATAAGCGCCCGAGCGCCGGCCGAGGAACGTCTGATGCAACCGGCCTCCCTGGTCGCCTCTCGGCCCGTCTTGCCGCTGCCCTCCGGCTTGTGCCTTAAGGGACTCGGGCTGTTCCCCACTTCTGATCGCCTTCCCTCTGCTGGGAGATTGCAAGGAACTTTGCCGACTTTTTGTCATTGGCTGGGGGCGGAGGGGTGGGCAGTGCAGGGCAGCCACAGGTGACAGTGCCCGGCCTGGGTCGGCGCTGGGAGAAGGCTGCCTTGCAAACGTCCTCGTATCCGCTTTCATTCAAGAGATGCAGAAAAAGCCCAAACAAGTAGCGCTCGCTCGTGAGTACACAGGCGTTATTGCACAACTTTCTCAGTGCTGCTGTTTACAAGGCCGGGCCCAGAACACTTTGTTTCCGAAAACGCTGATTCAGCCGTTCGTAGCCCCCGAGGTTCAGAATTGGTGCTCTCTCTAACGTTTCGCTCAGTTTTACCAAGAACACATGTTGGTGGCGCAGCAACAGGCGCTGGCTGGGGGTTTACAGGCACGGAGCTGCTGGTTTTTCCGCCAGCGTTGACCCGGCGTCCCCCTCTTTCATTCCAAGAGGAAAAGTGGGAAGACGCTTCGGTTTCTGTAGGGGAAGGAGTTTTGACATAGGGCCGGGGCCAAGTGTCTCTTGGGGGAGTATTTTATTAAGGAGAAGCCCTGAAACCAAATGTGTTTCCAGGAATGAGTCTAGATGACTGGGCTTTTTCCTGTGAAAGATCTGAACTCTAGGATTACTTTATTGGGAACACTTGAAAGCGGAGGGCCACGCAGGCCAATCCCCAGATTACAGGGAGGGAATTTGAGGACAGAGTTACACACCCGGCAAGTGGCTCCTGTAACTGAGAAGTGCAGCTTCCGATACCCCTGGAGCATTTTACAGGGTAAAAGGCTCCTTAGAAACCTGCTCGCTGTCATCTACAGCTCGCTGAGCCCCATCCCTTACAGGTGTGGAAACTGAGGCTCAGGGGTTAGTGGGCATGCCGGGGTCACGGGCCAGCGAATGACAGAGCTGTCACCAGGGCCTAGCTTTGGATTTATTTTTTATTTTTTAATATTTTGTCCTGTGTGTTTCATGCTTCTGCACAAGTATGCCTGCCTCCAAAAGAGAAGTGACCTGGAGGACGTTCCTCCTGCCAGCCACACACCTGGAGACGTAGGAGGCTCTGTTACCTGCAGGGTGGCTCCCCAGCTTGCCGATTACTGTCCTATGGCCAGGCCTTTATCAATTTGTCCACTTGCTTTTTGTACTTAAGTACACACTTACTTGGGGAGGGAACTTTGATGTCACGAGTTCGATATGGCACTTGTGCTTTTTGCAGTTAGAACAGCGCGTTCGTAAAAGCTGTGTGTCCCTAGAGTCATCAGTTGCCTGTCGCCTGTGGTCTGCGCCACTCTGGGGGGCAGTGCGGGGCTGCTGCGCAGAAGCCCATCCCTTTGTGAGCCAGGAACCCAGAGCGGAGCTGGCTGGTGCCGGCCACTTGTCTAGGGATTTACGGATGGTGGCCGCGGGATCGGAACCCAGGGCAACCCTGGCCCTGTTCCGGTGACCGTGGAGCCGGAGGGAGCCGAACTCCAAACCTGGAGCCAGCGCAGAGCTTTGATTTGGATGCGGTGGCTGGTCTGGGACATTACGAGGTTCCGCAACCAGACTCAGGCTCGAACAGAGGCGGCTTTTGTGCCTCTGGCTTCATCTCAGAGCTGTAGAAATTCTGGGTTGGTCTATCTGATAAAACCCAATGCTTTGAAGGTGGCCTAATTTAAGGAACCTATTTTCTTGGAAGTCTGTCCGTCTCCGCAGGGGAAGAAAAACCTACACCGCGGGAGGATGTCTCTGAGCTGGTGTCAGAACTCGGAGCTGAGGGGACGCCTGCTCTGTTCGGTGGGGGGAGGAGGCCGTGTGTTTGCGGGGTGCGCATGATCCCTGTGACTGTCCCTCAGCCTGGGGGGCCAATGTGGAATCGCGGGGGCTCCTAGGGAGAAAACGTTTGCCTCGTCTTTTCATTTACGCAACCAGTCACGTTCAAAATTTAAATAAAAACTTTTTCTGCTAGTGAAGATTTTTTTCTTTAACCTGTCTTTTTTTTTTTTTTTTTTGCTCAACTGTAGAATTATGGGGAACGATAGAAGAAATTAAAGATAGTAGAGCTCCTTGGTGGGCGAGGCTTGGCAGGCAGGCTCCCGGGGGATCTGGCAATCTTGTAGGAGGTCTGTGCGCTCACGGGGGGAGTACATCTCACCCATTTGGGTGCTGGCGGGCGGCTGGCCTGTGTTTGCGTTTTAGCTGCCCTCTTCTGGGGAGCTGTGTGCTCCCCTGTCTTCTCCCTGTCTGTCCTCTGGCAGGGACACCCTTGCCCCCACTGCCCGCCCTGGCTTTGAGGAGCTTCTGAACTTGTCCCTGCTCCTGGGCATCACAGTTAACTGGAAGGAGGTGAAAGCAGGGGAAGCATAAAACTGCCAGCTCCTCGAAGGCTGACTGCTCCCCTCTAATGACGGGAAGGGACACCGTGTGAGTGTCCTTGGAGATGGCAGCCCGGACGGCCCTGCCCCGGCCTCATGGACGGTCATCGCAGGAACGAGCAGTTCTGACTCTGCTTTGGGGGTTCACTGGCTCTGACGGGATCTCCCTTTCTGCCTGTGCCCTGGCGGAGACAGCCCTGTGTCCAGGTGGAGATGGGACGCCTGCCCGGGACATGGGACGTGAGGTTGGTTGGTTCATCACCGCTGGATGCCGCTGGGGAAACTGGGGTGTCATTCCTGTTTGTCAACCGTTGAATTTAAATGTGGACTTGATGTGGAGTTTGCTTGAGTGTGAGATCCTCAGCCTGAGGATGGACTTGGGCTGGGGCAGCAGAGTGGATGGCGTGTTCTGGCATCGTCTTTGGGAACAGGTGCCGGGGAGGAATCCGCTCCTTTTCTGCTCAGCGCAGGGAAGTGGCTTGAGCTGACGTTTGCAGGAGGCCTGCTGCCCCAGTTTGACCCCCGGATCTCCTGTTTCGCTGCTGTCGGTGTTGCGAGCCATAGCAGGCAGGCTACCCAAGCTCATCCACGAACGAGTGTCAGAGGTGTGTTTACCAGCCAGGGCTGTGGGAGTCGTGTGGCTCCTGTGTGGCGTGTGGCACTTGGCGAGCGCTCGGACGCACCGCTTGTGGGCACACTCGGCCTGGACTTTGAGCGGCTTGCGTGCTTGATTATCCTGCTGTTAATCCGCAATGTCTGCTAGGAGGAGGACTCCGCCTCGCATCCCTTTGCCTGCCAGTGCTCCGTGCCTATGCGCCCTAGCACACCTGCTCACCTGACCGTAGCCTGCTTTGAGCACCAGGCCCCGTACGAATCCTTCTGTGGCCTCCCCGTAGCGCGAAGGCTGGAGCTCCTCACCGGTGGGAGTCCAAGAGTAAAGATGGGTGGTGGACGGTCCACATTCCCTGGGGGCAAAGCCATTGGCCCAGATGATAGCTGAGGGCATCAACAGCTGGTCCCCTGTGATCTGGAATGAGACAGTGGAGACGGTGGAGACCGGTAGAGATGGGTGAAGACTGTGGAGACCTTGGAGATGGTGGAGACTGGAGATGGATGGAGACTGTGGAGATGGCGGAGATGGGTGAAGATTGTGGAGACCTTGGAGACGGTAGAGACGGTGGAGACCGTCCGTGGAGTCGGATGCAGACGGTGGAGATGGGTGGAGACCGTGGAGACCTTGGAGACAGTGGAGACCGTGGAGATGGTAGAGACGGGTGCAGATGGTAGAGATGGGTGGAGGCAGTGGAGACCTTGGAGACAGTGGAGACAGGTGCAGATGGTGGAGATGGGTGGAGACGGTGGAGACGGTGCAGACCGTGGAGACCAGTGGAGACCAGTGGAGACGGGTGAAGACGGTGGAGACAGGTGGAGACCGTGGAGGCGGTGCAGACCGTGGAGACCTTGGAGATAGTGGAAACCATAGAGATGGTGCCGACTGTGGAGACGCGCGGGCTCAGATGGGCTGCACCATCATATGCAGGGACACCCCTGGTCTCAGGCATGTGGGGCCTGGTGGCATCTATTTTCAGGTCCCTGAGGTCGGTTGGTGCCCGGAGTCTCTCTCAGAGGCACAGGCTGGCTGGGATGAAGTGAGCGTGGACCCTTGGTCCTGGTGGGCTGACCATGGCCCTGGGAAGGGGCTCTGTGCACTGCCCAGGGCCATGCTGGTGGCGCCCTCATCTCCCTGAGTCCTGGCTGGGTTTTTGAGCCGGGTCGATGGGCCCAGACCCCGGCAGCTGTAGTCTTGCGAGTAACGTGAGCTCTGAGAGCGTGGGCCTGGAAGACCTGGATGTGTGCTGGCCCTCAATGTTGAGTCTTTGCTGTCCCCTGGAAGCAAGGCTGGCAGCTGGGACCTTCCCATGTCTTTGTCACCGCAAGTAGAAGCCTGAGGTGACCGTGCTCCATCTGGGCCTGTCCGGAACTTTCAGGCACACCACCCTGGTGGGGGGGGGCGTGGGCTCTGAAAATACAGAACTGTGAGGGGTGCCCGAAGGGCCCCCGCGTGCCTTTTTTTTGTCTTGTCACACGGGAGCCACCAGGGAGGACATCCAGGGCTACTGACCACAAGTCACCTGGATCCCACATGGGACCCCGCGGACACTCACTTCTCCGATGAGCTGGGCCTTTGGTTTGCTTGTTTATTTATTTTTTAGCTGTCATCCCTGGGAGTCTTCCCGCCATTGATGAGTTGAGAACTCCCCTTGGCGTGAGAACTTTTCTCAGATCACGTATCTGACGGTGGTCGTTTTAGGAACGCCTGCGTCACCAAGCTCGCGGTGACTGGAAAGCTGCTCCGAACTGGGGCTTGTAGGACCAGGACTCCCCTGGTTTGAGGACGCACCTTGCTCCAGCCCTGGGCCCCTGCTTGGAATCTTGCCACCAGGCGGGAGGTTGAGCTGAGTGGTGTGCAGGGCCCGCTCTGTGTCCTCTGTGGCCCTGCCTGGCCCAGCTGGGTTCCCTAGGAGCCTTCAGGCTGCTTCTCCAAGGATGCTGTCCTCTCTTCCCCCAAATTCTGTGACTGCATGGAAACCTGGTTAGGATGTTTCTAGAGAAACATGAAGGTGAGACCTCGGCCCACGTCTCCCCAGTGTTGTGTGGGAGCTTTGGGGGAAGGATAAGGGCGGATGGGGCTCCGTGCGCCCCAGCTGGACCATCTCCCCACCCTGGGCCTGCGGGGCTGCCGTGGGCACAGACAGGCTCTGTAGGGCAGGCTCTGTCCCCTGCCCCCCTGGCCCGCCGCCACGCGGGGTCCCTCCCTTTGCAGCCTTCCCCCGGGGCGGACCCTTGTGAGATTGGTTCTATTCTGTGATTGGAAGGATGTACGCGGATTCGACGGCCGGCTCCCCGGAAGCAACGGGCCTCTCGGGCTTCCTCTTTCCTGCCCTGTTGACCCGTATTTTCTAAGCAGGTGTCCCCCGTTTCTCGTATGGGTTCTTTGACTTCTGCGCGTGGAAGCGAGGGGTTGGCCTCTGTCCGTGGCCGCCCTGCACTTGCGCTGCTGGGGCTCAGGGGCGCCCCGAGTGGGAGGGCCCCGCGCTCGCTGTCCTGTCCGCCACTCCACACCGTCTGCGTGGGCCCTGGCTGCCGTTCCTAGCACGCCCTGCCCACGCCCTGCCCCCGCGGCCTGCCTTCCCCGTGAACCTGAGGGCGCCCGCGGCCCGTCTAGGATCCCGTGACCCTCCCGCTTTGTTCCCCCAGTGGGATGGAGAACGTTCCACGCTGGGCTCCCCCAAACAGGGTCCTGCAGATTCTGGAGACCTCGTGTGTCTGGAAACATCCTTATTGTCCCGCAGATCCGCTCGTCCGAGCACAGACTCCTAACTGGAGATCCTTGAGCCCCAAGGCCCAAAGGCTGCCGCCGCCTTTAGGCAGAGCGGGGTTGAGGATGGACCTAATTCGATCTTTTTTTTTTTTTCTAATTCGATTCTTGATTCTCTTTTTTTGTTTTTCTTGTCTAGAAGCTTCTGGGATATTCTCTGTATGTGTTTGAAGGTCTCTTGAAGACGTGCCTTGTTGGGGGGAGGGCGTCTCCATCTATTGCGCGGGGTACAGCGCGAGTCCCTTCCAGCTGGGAAACCCACGTCCTTCGGGCCCGGGACGTATATTTGAGTTAATCCTTTAATTTCTTTGCTTTCACCTTCTCCTTGTCTCTTTCCAGAGGAGCGTTTGTTTGGTTGTTAGGCTCTGGGACCGGTTCTCCAGCTACCCGTGTCTCCTGTTTAGTATCTGGTCTTCGGCTGTTCTAGCGTGTACGCTATGCCAGGCTGCCTTTTAAACCCTTTCTATTGGATTTTAAGTTTCTCTTTTAATTTTTTATCCCCACGTTTCTGATTTTTTTCTTTCAACGGGCTTTGTTTTTTATTTTTATTATTTTTATTATTTATTATTTTTTTATTTTTATTTATTTATTTATATTAAAAAAATTTTTTTTCGGACTTTGTTTTTTAGAGCAGCTTCTAGAGTCATCGCAAAATTGAGCCGAGACCAGAGATTTCCTGTATGCCCTTCCCTGCCACGCGCAGCCTCTTCTCGTCCGTCAGCATCCCCGGCAGAGCGGGGCATTTGTTACTGTAGTCAGTGAACCTACAGCGACTCTCCATCATCACCAAAAATGATTATTTTTATTTTAATGGCATAACCTTCCTATTTCATAGATATGATATTTGTTAAATTTGGAGGAAGGGGGTATATTTGTTTTGTTTTTGTTTTTTGCCTTTTCCTATATAGTCTTTCTCAAATTTTTACATCATTGCTTGATTTTTTTCTACACATTTGTGCCTGACTTAGGTAGGAAGCAGAGCCTGTGGCAGGTGAGAGGACATAGGTGTGTCTTCTTTGATGGCCCAGTCTGGGGAAGCAGGGGTGAAGGTGGAGGGAGGCGGGAGGGAGGCAGGGACGAGGGAGGTGGCTGCCCTGGCCCCTGAGAGACCCTGATGGGTGGCCCTAGATTGTGACTGTCCCCACGCAGCCCTGGGGCCCCGGGCGGGCAGGAGAGGGACTCGTCCTCCATTCTGTGCGCACCTCTGCCTGCCGGGCCGCGGGTGCAGGGCTGTGGGTGCTGGCGCAGGCACATGGACAGGCCTTCCTCGTCCACGGGGCCTGTGGGGCCTGTGTCCTGGGGGTCGCCCCCACGGTGACCACACAGAGACCGGGACAGGTGGGGCCCACAGGGTGGTGTCCAGCGCACTCCGGTTGGCCCTCATCTTTCCGGTTCAAGGCTTTGCTTCGACGTCTGGGCCTTCTCTGCCAGCGTGCTTTCGGAGGCAGCCCCTGAGGAGCTGACGGCCTCGGGACAGCTCTCTGGATGCCCCATTGTGTGGGGAGGCCCTGGTGCCCACATCTTGGGTCTTCTCTCCTCGGCTGGCTAGACTGTGTGCCGAAGCCTCTTCATTGCTGCCAAGGCGGGCTGTTGCAGCCTGGGAGGTCGGCAGTCCTGGGTCTGTCTCCTCCAGGGAGACCCCACTCGACGGGTGTCGGCCCGCTGCTCCTCGCACTTGAGTCAATGCTCTGGTTCTGGCCCTGCCTTTCCTTCGCCACCAGAGTTTACGGAGGCTCTCCTGGCTGATGCTTGCTGGCCTGGTGGCACGTCAGGCTGCAGTTCCACGTGCTGGCCTGGCGTCCGGCTCTTTTGCATCTTTGGTTCAGCTTCCCCTGGTCCACTGGCTTTTCTGGCTCTTTTTAAAAGATCCCCTACCTGTGGTCCCGGTGCAGCTGAGTGTGTGTTTAGTGGGTTACTGGGCACCGACCTAGCTCCTCTGATCCCTTCCTTGCTCTCCCACGGGTGAGCCGTTAGCTGGGAGCCCTGGTGTATTTTATGGGGCGTGTGGCAGAGGAGGGCCCTCCTGTGCTGTGAATCACTGTCCTTCCCCGGAAGCTGCAGGGCCCACGTCCTCGGGCAGAGGAGTTCAGAGCAGAGGGCAGGGGGACGGGACCCCCGAGCGGCCTCCTGGCGGGTGACTGCAGAGGTGGGATGCAGCGCCACCTCGGAGAGCCTCAGGGAAGCCTCAGGTCTGGGGGGCAGGTCTGTGACCTGGAGCAAGTTCACCTGTGTGCACTTAGATTTGTTCTAGAATTTCGGGGTTGGACTCCATGCCTCAGTTTACCCTGCAGTATCTCCACTGGAGGGGCGCCCGGTATTGGCTTTAACGCTCCCGTGGCACGTGCCTCGCCTCCCAGGGAGCAGGCCGGGCCAGAACTGTGAGAAAGGCTCGCTGCATTTTGTTTTGGGTCGAATGCTCTGCTTTTGGTGTGCGTTCATAGGGTCGCCTCTAAAATACCGGGAGCACACGGTCCTGGCCACCTTGGGCCCCTGCCCGCGGGGTGGACATGGGCTGGTCCTTCACCACGACCTCTGGGGGTTCGAGGATCCAGGCCGGCCGCCCGTTCCCAGGAGCTGCGACTGGTGCTTCTCTGGGCATCTGAGTGCTGGGCTCCCCAGCTCCCTGCTCCCGCCTGTGTGGCTCAGTGTGGCGGCTTCCAGGTAGTTCTTGCTGCCCTCGGCCGCTTCCCTGCTCTTCCTGCCTGTGCCGCCCCTCAGAGTGTAGCCACTCCCTGGCTCTGTGGCCTCGGGCGAGTCACTCATCTTTCTCCTTTGTTCTTCCTGGGCTGTGTGCGCACCGGGTTACCTGGCCGAGCCCCTGTGCACGCCGGCCTGCCCCACTCGTGCCCCGTGTGCATACCTGCCTGCCTGGCCCGAGCCCCACGTGTGCACCCAGTTACCTGGCCTGGGCCCCGTGTGCGCACCCGCCTGCCTGGCCCGTGCCCCGTGTGCGCGCCCACCTGCCCAGCCTGAACCCCGTGTATGCACCCGGTTACCGAGCCCATGCCCCGTGTGCGCACCTGCCTGTCCAGCCCGTGCCCCATATGTGCGTCCAGTTACCCAGCCCGTGCCCATGTGTGCCACCTCTTAGCTTTGTGCGTCTGGCCTCAAGAGGAAGCCGTTTCCGTCCTGGCGCTTCTTGCTGTGACGTCCTGGAGAGGGGCGTGGGAACGCCGACCTGGCCCCCGGGCAGGTGGAACGAGTGGATTTGCTGTCAGACTCCGGCTCGAGGTGGGCCTGGATCCCCCCAGCCCCGTGCTCTTCAGGGTTTCATGGGCAGATAAGGAGAACTTTGTGTTTCTGGGGGTTGCGTGTGTCTTTTCCCACCGGAGTGAGGTGATTGGGGTAGGGGGAGGCTGAGCGAGGGGCAGTGGAGGGAGCAGGGGGTTCTTTGGGGTTGCCATGGGAACCAGGGCTTGGGCAGCAGAGGTTCTCGCTGAAGCCTCAGGGCCTGACCCAGTCACACGGGGCTCCGAGTACCTGGACCAGGCGTTGCTCCTCTGCCCTCTTCCTCAGGATGCTTCCCCTTGCAGCTGAGCAGTGTGGGGCCAGGCTTGTGCTATAGGGTCCTCCAGGCACAGGTGAACCCATGGCGGGGGAGTCTCACTGTATATATTTTGGAGGCAGGGCGACCTCCTACCCTTGCCAGGGTGGTGTCCCTGCTTCTCTGTGTTGGAGCTCGTCAGGCCGTCTGGGGGTGCTGAGGACAGCAGGACCTGGTGTTCTGCACCCACATTCCCTGCTGGGACGCAGCTGCGTGGTCTGTGCCCCAGCCGGTCTCCCGTTCTATGCACTGTGTGTCCTGCCCCGAGCCCCGTCTCCCAAGCCGAGCACTGGGCGGCCTGCACCCTAGCCCGGATCCCACGCTGCACACCGTGCGTCCTGCTCTGAGCCGTGTCTCCCCTACTGTGCACAGTGTGGCCTGCACCCTAGCCCAGATCCCACGCTGCACACCGTGCATCCTGCTCTGTGCATGGTGTGGCCTATGCCCCAGCTGGTCTCCCATTCTATGCACTGTGTGTCCTGCCCTGAGCCGCATCTCCCAAGCCGAGCCCCGTCTCCCAAGCTGAGCACTGGGCGGCCTGCACCCTAGCCCGGATCCCACGCTGCACACCGTGCATCCTGCTCTGCACACAGTGTAGCCTGTGCCCCAGCCGGTCTCCCACGCTGTGCACCGCGTGCCTTGCCCTGAGCCCTGTCTTTCAGGCTGCGTGCTGTGCAGCCTGTACCCTGCTCGGTCCCCCAGGTTGCTCACTGTGTGGCCTGCTCCCAGCCCGGTCCCCCGTGGTGTGCGCGCTGTGCGCCCTGCACCCTAGCTGAGTCTCCCACGCTGCACGCAGGGACCCCGTGTGGTGGGTCCGGTGCAGCCTGTGCCCCCCTACGGGTGTGGATGCCCTGGGGACTGGCCCTGCAGTGTGGGTCCCTGGGCCTCGTCCCCGTGCTGTCCAGGACCAGCCGGCCCTGCGTGGCCCGGGAGGCGCCAGTGGTCAGCAGCTGGCCGTTCTCGCTGTGTGCTCTGGTGGCTCCGAGGGCCGTGTCCTCAGGGGCGCTGCCCCCCCGCGTGGTCTCCTGCTGGCCCGCGGGAGTCCAGGTAGCCGCTGGGCGTTCTCTGTGGCCTGCGGTGCTGTTACGTAACCGTTCCTAACTTAACTGTTTAATATGTAACAAGTAATAACCGCGCCCGGACAAACCTGTCCACTATCTCTTAGCCAAGCGGCGGGCAGTGGGCGTGGGGAGCCGCTGGAGAAGCGAGCAGATAAGGGTTTCCAGCAGGAAACTGGGCCTTTCTGTCTGCTAAGCCCAGATAGCGAGGCCTGCCCGACTTCCCAGTGACCTCGACGGGCGGCGGACGAGCCCCAGGAGGACGCAGCTTGCCACGTCGCACCTTCCTCTCCAGATCCGCCTCCCCTGTGGCGCGAACCCATCTGGCGATTTAGGGCCAAGTGTGAGACGTTGGGGCGATTTCACACGCTTGAATTAGCTTAGCGCGTCGCTGCAGGCACAGGTGGGATCGGCACCCTCGCCCCTGCAACAGTCAGATCACCTGCCCCCCGCGGCCATCGCCCCTTTGATCACCTGCCGTTTGTCGCTTGATGGCAGGTTGTTGGCTGGGCCGCCCACGGGGGTTGTTGGAGGTGCCGCGCGTAGTAGCTGTTGTCTCGGGAGGCTGCCGTCCGTGTGGCCAGACGTCACGTTCCTGGCCGAGCGAGGAAGAAGCGGGGCCTCCCCTCTCCGTGCCCCGTGAGTGTGAAAGGTGGCAGGTGGTGGCTGGGCCAGTGTGGGCTGAGGTGCTGGGGTGCGGGGCCACGGAGTCTGCTCAGGAGTCTGGGCGGGAGCAGCAGCACCTTCGATCCAGCGCATCTCTGCGCCTGTGCCACTTGCTGGGCTGTCCCGTGGGTAGGGGGGCGGGTGGGCGCTGGCGGAGGACCTGTAGCTTCTCCTCCCCTCTGGCACCCCGCGCATAAAGGTGCTGAAGACCCCCCAGAAGAAGACTCAGCCCGGGTCTAGGGAGCTCAGCAGCCACACGGGGAAGCACGGTTGTGGGGTGTGTTAGGGGGCAGCAGACCTGGGGCCTGGCTGTGTGCCCCACGCCCCCGAGACGGGGGTGGAACCCGCTGCCCCGTGGGGCGGAGTGGGGAGCATGCTGAGTGCCGCGGGACGCGGTCCACGGAGCTCGTGGCGATTTCACTCTTGCTTTGGCGGGAGGTTAGGGGGTTCCAGAACGGTGGGATAAAGCGCGAGTCCCGTCCTAGGGTTTTCTGAGGCTTTCTATTGCTGCGGCAAGCCGTCCCGGAGGTATCACCCACCACCCAGACCTGGGTTCTGCGCCTTTCAGAGAAAGCTGGGTTGCTTGAGGCTTTTTTTTTTTTTTTTTGCTGTAGGCTGTATTCCCTGATGCTCAGCCCCAGTGCTCCCACGAAAGCCAGACAGCCTCTGGGAGGGTGGACACAGTTCACGTCTTAGGAAAGCCTGCCGGGCTAGAACAGGTGACCTCCCTCAGACAGGAGGTGACGCCCTGATAATGCCCGGGTGGGGGAGTGATCCGAGAGGCCAGGGTTCTCAGGCGGTGACCTCTGGACCGCCTGTGTCGGGGCCCCTCCCGTCTGCCTGGCTCCGGGCTGCGGGGCCCACCTGCAGAGCTGGGCCCCACAATCCCACGTCCCTGCGAGGCCACCCGGTGAGCCTCTGGACATACAGCTCAAGGGGGGATGCTTGGTTCAGACGTGGCCCCGGCTCAGGAGCTGTGTCCTGGGCTCGGAACCACCAGTTGGGTCAGAAACTTGGCAGCTTGCACCTGCCAGAGTATTGCCCCATCGGGAGGCCGAGGGCAGAGCGGGGCTGGCGCAGGGCAGTCTGGGACCCCGGGGACCCTGGGGCTCCGGGGAACATGTGATGGGACACTGGACTGGGGCCCTTCGTGTTTGTGTTTTGCATCAGTCATAAAAAAGGAAACAAACCACAGAACCTGGCCGAGTCCCCGGCGTCAGCCAGCCCCACCGATGCAGGACGCAGAAGCACGCCCGGCAGGTGACACAGCCACACATCAAGCCCAAGACCAACACGATGCGCCGCGTGTGCTCCTGTTTTATACAATTTCCTGAGCGTGGAGTGACTCCCAGAGTCCTGACCCTTCCCGGGCCTTACAGGCACCCGATCCCCTTCCTCGAAGGCTTGCTCAGATGCATTTGGGGAAACTGCTGCCCTTCCCTCCTCCCGTGTGGAGCAGGTGGGCTACCTCACAGGCTGGCAGAGGCACACACGGCCGGTGACGCCGGCGGGTGGTCCAGCAGGTGCGTCCTGAGCCCCTTTGCCTCTCCCTTGCCTTTCGTTCTCTGGCTCCTTGGGCCGGGGGTCCAGGACGCTCCAGAACTTTCCTGGTCCGCGGGGAGCCGCCTGCAGACCCATGGAAGGTCGGGGCTGAGCCCAGGTGCCCCCGGCCCAGGCCTGGGCTCAGGGAGGGAAGGCAGTCCCGAGCGCACGGGTGCACCTGCGGGTCCCTGCTGGGCATCTCCACCCTCACCCTTCCCTGCTTTGCCCAAGTGGCACTGGTGGCAATTTGGCCTCCCCGCCCCTCCAGGGGCTCCCTGCTCCTCCTCAGCTTCAGGAGTGCGCTGATGACCTTGCACGACGCCCTGCACGACGCCCTGCGAGTCCTGCATTCAGCAGGTGCCCTCCGTGGGCTGCTGCCCGGCTGCCGTGGAGAGCGGCGGTGTCCGGGGAGGAGGGGACCGTGAGCAGAGGGATGGCGTGGCCAGGGGTTGGCTCGGCAGTCAAGAAGTGACACGAGCGCATTTTCCACTTGTTTTCCTGGAGGCAGCTGGCAGGTGCCAGTATTGACACAGGCTCCGTCTTCACCGTGTCCAAAGCTACTTACACTTGCACACGCCCGTGGGGTGCCCAGGGGTCTGGTGACGGGGCTGATTGCATCCCCGAAAGTCTGGGGCACGGCCTGAGGCCCCGCGTGTCCCCCGACCCGAGCCGCACTTTGTGTGCTAAGCTCTGAGACGCTCGTCCCCTTTTACCTTCAGTTTCTTCTCTAAAGTCCTCTGACAAGGCCCCTGCCCCCCGGGAGAGCCCTTCCTACGAATGCTGTTACTTAACCTAGGAATTTTGCCAGAAATTTTTCAGCAATTAGCCCTACGTGCTCATAAGTGGCGTTCTTAAATGTGTCCGTGCTTTGTTCTGTTATCAAGTGTTTGCGCAGAGGCCCACTTGTGACATTTGCTTGGGACCCCGTGGGTCTTATCCCCAGCTTTTGCTTGTGTTTCTGGTGAGAGGAAGCTTAAAGTTTGGAGCCTCTTGAATCTTGCACGGTGTGGAAGCCCCTCTGTCTTCGTCGCGGGACTGCAGGATTTGGGTCCCGTTGCGCTCGTGAACCCGAGGGCCCCATGCACTGGAGAGCCACCGCCGATGAGTCCCGGAGGCCGCCCGCCTCCAGCCAGTCCTCTTTTAGAGCACAAAACAAAACAGCTTTATGTAGACATGATTCACACATTGTGCAGCTTACCCAAGTGAGTTTAGAGCGTACAAATCAGTTACAGTTCGTATATTCCCAGACCTGTGCAGTTAGTGTGCGCGTAGATACACGTATGTCGTACTGGTTACCAGACTCACAGGTGTGCACAGCCAGCACCAGTCAGTTTTATTTTATGTGTTTTAAAAGATTTAATATGTTTATCTATTGAGAGAGAGAGAGGAGAGCTAGAGAGTACGCACAAGAGGGATGGAGAGAAAGAGAGAGTGAGCAAGAGCGGGATGGGGAGAGAGTGAGCAAGAGGAGGGATGGGGAGAGAGCAAGGGGAGGGATGGAGAGAGAGAAACTCAAGCAGGCTCCTCACTGAGCATGGAGCCCATCGTGGGGCTCGATCCCATGACCCCAAGATCCTGACATCACTCAAGCGCCAGAGCCACTTGTCTATCTTGGAGCAGCCTGAGATCCGCCAGGAAACTGCTCTCGGTCGCCCCTGTGCCCTGAAGTGACACCAGCCTGCTTCCTGTCCTAGGCTCTCCCCGGGAGGGACGTTTCTGCGCATGGTTCCTGGGTGGGTGTATGGCCTCTGTGCCTGGCCTCTCATCCAGCGTCGTGTTTTCGAGGTTCCTCTGTGTTGTGGCGGTGGGTGGCACTTCAGTCCTTTTTATGGCCGGACAGCATCTTCGGTGACCCATTCAACTGTTTTGTACTTGGACTCTTCTTCCCTGTGGACAGTTGTGAATAGTGCTTTCACAGACATCGTTCACGAGTACCTGCTTGGGTCCAGCTTTCACGTGCACACCCACGTGGAGAGCGGCAGGGTCTTTTTTTTTTTTTTTTTAAAGATTTATTTATTTACTGTTTATGATAGAGAGGCAGAGACACAGGAGGAGGGACAAGCAGGCTCCATGCAGGGAGCCCGACATGGGACTCGGTCCTGGAATCCCAGGGTCACACCCTGGGCTGAAGGCAGCGCTAAACCGCTGAGCCACCCGGGCTGCCCATATTTTCTGATTCTTTAAAAAAAAATCACTCCTGGTAGGTGTGAAGTGGTATCTCATTGTGGTTTCAGTTTGCATTTTGTTGTTGCGTTGTAGGAGCTCTTTACATATTCTGTGTATTAATGCCTAATTGGATATGTAATTTGTGACTGTGTTGTCCCTTTCTATGGCCTATTCTTTCACTCTCTTGTCCTTTGATGCACAAAATTTTTTGAAATCAGAAGTGTGAGTCTTCCAACTTTGATCTTTTTCAGTATTTTTGGCTTTTTGGGGTAACCTGAGAATCCATAGGAGTTTTAGGTGGCTTTCTATATTTCTGCAAAAAATGTTGCTGGGATTTTGATGGGGACTGCATTGATTCTGTAGGCTGTTTGACTTAGTGCTCTCAATCCTGCCAATCCATGAACACAGGGTATATTGACTTATTTAGGTTGTTTTTGTATTCTTTTTTTTTTAAATTTTTATTTATTTATGATAGTCACACACACACAGAGAGAGAGAGAGAGAGAGAGAGGGGCAGAGACATAGGCAGAGGGAGAAGCAGGCTCCATGCACCGGGAGCCAGACATGGGATTTGATCCCGGTTCTCCAGGATCGCGCCCTGGGCCAAAGGCAGGCACCAAACCGCTGCGCCCCCCAGGGATCCCTTTGTATTCTTTTTTAAAGATTACACTTACTTGAAAAAAATAAAGATTACACTTATTTGAGAGAGAGAGAGAAAGAACGCATGCCATGTGCGCACATGAGTGAGGGCCAGGGGCAGAGGCAGAGGGAGAGGGAGAAGCAGACTCCCCGCTGAGCAGGGAGCCTGATGCGGGACTCGATCCCAGGACCCTGGGACCATGACCTGAGCCAAAGGCAGATGCTTCACTGACTGAGCCCCCCGGGTGCTCCGAGATCATTTTTGTATTCTCATAGCAACATTTTATAGGCTTCAGCATTACGTCATTCACCTTTGGTTAAATTTATTCCTAATTAACTATTCTCAGTACTAATGTAAATAGAATTATTTTCTTAAATTTCATTTTCGGATGGTTCATTGTATATACAAAAGCAACTGATTCCTGCATGTTGATTCTGTATCCTAAAAGCTTGACAAATTCATTTATTCATTTTCATTGCTTTGTGTGCACCTGCAATCTTCAGAGTTTTCCGTGTATAAAAATCACATCACCCGGGAGTAGAGAATAACTAGTTTTTTTCTTTCTAATTTGGATACATGTATTGATTGATTTTTCTTGTTTAATTGCATTGGCTAGAGCTTCTAGTACTATGTGGGATAGAAGTGGTGAAAGCAGGCCTCCTTGACTTTTTTTTTTTAAATAAGATTTTATTTGAGAGAGAGAGGGAGGAAGGGAGATAGGAGAGAAAGAGAGAGGGAGAAGCAGACTCCTGGCTGAGCAGGGAGCCCAACATGGGGCTCAGTCTGAAGGACCCTGAGGTCACGACCTGAGCCCAAGGCAGATGCTTCACCCCTGAGCCCCCCAGGTGCCCCTTCCTTGAGTTAATCTTAGAGGGAAAGCTTTCGTCCTTTTGCCTTTGAGTGTGATGTTGGTTGGGGACTTCTCCTATGCGAAGAACTTTATCATGGTTAGAGGTTCCTTCCATGGTTTGGATGTTTTATGTCCTCCCAGAATTCATGTTGAGATCCTAGTAGGTGGGGCCTCTGGGAGGTGATTAGGTCATGAGGGTGGAGCCCTCGCCCACTGGATTAGTGCGTCTATAAAAGAGCTCCCACGGAGCTGTCGGCTGGGAAGGTACAATGAGAAGTCTGTGACCTGGAACCGAGTCCTCCCTCCATGATGCTGGTACGCTGCTCGTGGATTTCCAGCTTTCGGAACTGTCAGCAATAAATTTCTAATTTTTTTTTTATTTCTGATCTTTATAAACTATCCAGCGTGTCATACTTCGTCATAGTAGCCTGACTGGCCCAAACCGTCTTTTGTTCCAAGTTCATTGAATGTTTTTATCATGACAGGGTGTGGAATTTTGCCAAGTGCCTTTTTCTTCATCCAGTGGGATGACCATGTCTGATTTTCCCCTTTGTTCTATGAAAGCAGTGCGTTCTGTTGATTGGTTTATGTATGTTGAACTCTCTCTGCGTCTCTTGAATAAATCCCGGTCAGGTGTGTAATCCTTTTAATATGGGGTGGAATTTGGTTTACTAGCATTTTTCTTGAGGATTTTTGCATCGGCGTTCATCAGCGGTTATTGGTCTGTTGTTTCCTTGGAGTGCGTTTGGCTTTGGTGTCTGGCTAAGAACGAGTGGGGTCGGTGCCCTCCTGCTTTTGGGATCCTTTGAGAAGGGTTGATCGGAATGCTTCAAGGGTTCGGTCTAATTCTTCGGGGAAGCCATCCAGTCCATGGCTTCTCTTTGGTTATTGATTGATTGATTGATTGATTGATATTTATTTAAAAGATTTTACTTATTTATTCATGAGAGACACAGAGAGAGGCAGAGACATAGGGAGAAGTAGGCTCCATGCAGGGAGCCTGAGGCAGGACTCGATCCCAGGACCCTAGGATCACACCCTGAGCCAAAGGCAGACGCTCAACCACTGAGCCATCCAGGTGTCCCTGGTTATTGATTTAACCTCCTGACTTGTACAGATGTATTTAGACCCTCTGTTTCCTCATGACGTGATTTGGGCAGATGATGCATTTCTAGGGATCTGTCCGTTTCGTCTGTGTTACCCTCTTTGTTGGTGTGCACTTGTTATAGTTTTCCCCTAGACTCCTTTTTATTTCTGTAAAATCAGTCGTAAGTGTTCCCACTTTTATTACAGATTGTGGGAATCTTGAGCGCGTTCTCTCTTTTTCCTAGTCTAGCTAGAGGTTTGTCAATTTTGTTGATCTTCTCAAAGAAATAACTTTTGGTTTTGATTTTTCTCAATTTTTTTTTCCATTGATCTAATCTTTACCCTTTTCTTCCATCTGTCAGCTTCCGGTTTAGTTTGATCTGGTCTTTTTTTTTTTTTTTTTTAAGGCTCCATGCCCATCATGGAGCCCATTGTGGGGCTTGAACTCATGACCCAGAGATCAAGACTGAGCTGCGATCCACTGTCAGAGGCTCAACCGACTGAGCCACCCAGGCGCCCCTGTTCCAGTTTTTTATGTGTAAATGTAGGTTGTGGGTTTGAGATCTTTCCTCTGGGATGGAACCGTGGACGGCTGTACCATTCCTTGTTAGCGCTGCTTTTACAGCCTCCTGTAAGTTTTGGTGTCTTGTGTTTTTGTTTTTATTTGCCTCCAGATATTTTAGAACTTCCCTCATGACGTCATCTTTGACCCACTAGTTTTTAAAGGATGGGTTAATTTTCACATGTTTTTGGATTTTTAACTTTCTGTGGGTTTTGAGTTTCATTTGGTTGTGATTAGAAAAGACACTTCTGTGACTTCAGTCTCTTAAATATACGTTTTGAGGCTCCGATATTTGATGTACGTATGGTTTTATTTGTTAAATCTTTCTGATGAATCGATCCTATTCTCAACCTAGAATGTCCTTCTTTGTCCTTCTAACAGTTTTCACTTAAAGTACATTTTGGCAGATGTCGGGATAACCATCCCAGCTCTCTTTTTGTCACTTGTTAACAGGAATTAATCTTTTTCCATCTTTTTGCTTTGAACCTGATTGTGTCTTTTCATGCAAAGTGAATCTCCTGGAAACAGCGTATTGTTGGATTACGTGTCTTTATTTTTCTCCATCCTGCCAATCTCTGTGTTTTGAGGGTTTAATTTATTTGTATTTAATTACTGATAATGGCCATTTTGCCAATCTGAGTGTGTGTTGGGGAGGGTGGCGTGCATCTTAGAGCTTGTTATCCTTCATTTCTCTAGAATCTTCTCTTAACAACTAATGCTTTAAGGAAGGCTGCTTAGATGGGAGCATTTGTAGAACAAGTTATATTTAAAATAAAAGAACCTTTTATAAAACACTGAAACTTGTGCTGGTGGTTATGGTGCTCTTGATAATGGAGTCTCGCGGTTGCTCTGCTGGATAGTGGGGAGGTGTCTGCATTCTCTAGCCTGACCCCAGATGCTGTTTGGACAAGACATCCTGCTGCTGTTGAGAAGGAGAGGGTGGTGTGGACCTTCCACTGCCTGACTTGGAGCTTGCCTGGCTTTCCTTTAATCCTCAGGACCACCCTGGAGCGAGGGACAGACTCTCCCTTCTCTACCTGGGGAAGCGGGATCCCGCCTGGTCACAGGCCTCGTTCAGGGCCACGCGGGCATGAGTGGATGACAGCGTTAGACTTGTCTTCACGGACCTTCGGGCCCCAAGTCCCACGTTCTTTGTTCCCACCAAAGGCACACCCGCTCCAATGAACGGGGACTGTGTGATAGGAGGAAGGACCCCATCCATGTGTGCTGCTTCTTTGCTTTCAGCATTTTCTTTTTTTTAAAGATTTTATTTGTTTATTCATGAGAGACAGAGAGAGGCAGAGACATAGGCAGAGGGAGAAGCAGGCTCCAGCCAGGGAGCCCGACGTGGGACTCGATTCTGGGACTCCAGGATCAGGCCCTGGGCTGAAGGCGACGCTAAACCCCTGAGCCACCTGGGCTGCCCTGCTTTCAGCATTTTAAAGATTTTATTTATTTGAGGGAGAGAGTGAGCAAGTGAGTGAGCGCCTTGGCATGTGTGTGCGTGAGCAGGGCACAGCAGAGGGAGAGGGAGAAGCAACCGCTCCCCTGAGCAGGAGCCCGGTGCGGGACTCGATCCCGGGACCCTGAGATCACGCCCTGAGCCCGAGGCAGCCGCTCAACTACTGAGCCCCCCCAGGAGTCCTGCTCTGGGCATTTTAAGTATCAAAGGCAAATGAGCGAATTCGTTTCACGGTGCGTGGCGCTTAGTAGGTCTCCAGCAAGCATTGAACTTCCTTTCCGTGGGGGAGGGATCCTGGGTTCTCGCTGTCCGCGGCTCATGGGTTCAGAATGGTCTGGAAGCAGCGATGTTCGGGTACACAGTTCGGGTACACAGGCGGCATTGTTTGGCCCCGTGTGGTCACGTGCTGTCAGTGTGCCTTTGTTCCCGGGTGTGGCCACCTCTTCCCGGCTGTGGCCACCTCATCGGCGAGTGCTACAGCCAGGCCTTGGGTTTCGAGGAGCCTCTTGGGGGCGGGGAGGAGATCTTGCCCCAGGCCGCGCCCAGCCGTGCTCCCCTCCTGCTTCTCACGCTGCTCGCTCGAGGCCCTTGGGTGGCCCGGACGCTGGGGGGCGTCCCCTGAGTGGAGGTGCGTCCACGTGGCAGTCCCAACAGGCTCCTTTCCTTCCAGTGCCCCGATTCGGGCACACGCAGGCCGCTTGAACTTGCGTGGCTTTTGGTCCCGCAGGGTCCGTCCCGGCCTGCAGAGGCGCCCACGGGGAGCTCGGTGCGTCAGTTCCTTTCCCCTTGCGCGTCCTCCTGGGTGGAAACAGCGGGCGGACCGGAGGGCCTCGCCCCATTTAGAAGAGCCGATCTCTCGTCCTCAGGACAGAAATAGATCCTCTTTCCCCGTAAGCGTGTGCTCAGTCCCGGGAGACGTAATCCCGCAGCCGGCGAGCGTGGCGACACTGCGTCCTCCCTGTCCTCCAGGGTGCGTCCCCGCGGGCTGCGGGCTCGGGTCTCCCACGTTGGACGGTGCAAACCCAGGGGAGAGACAGCCGGACCGACATACTGAGGAGGTGTCGGGCCCTTGTGTCCCGGGGCCCCGAGTGCGCCGCCAGGTGCAGGCCCCGGTTTCCAGGCGCGGCAGAGGCAGGCGGTGGCGCTCTGGGGTCTGCGGCACCAGGAGCCCGGGGGAGGCGGCCCGGCCTGCAGAACTCCGCTAGGAGACTGCAAATACCAGACATGTTACACCGTCCCCCGACTGTCCCTGTTCGGTGGCTTCTTCCGGAGGCAGGGAAGACTGTTGCATGTGCCTTCTCGCCGCGCACCTTGCCAGCGTCCCACAGGACGGCGCGGTTGAGCAGCGGGTCCTGAGGGGCCATGACGCCCCCGAAGGCAGTGCCCCCTACTTATTTTCAGGGCCGTGTCTCAGGCGAATGGTTCCGAAACCCAGTGTTGGTGGTGAAATCTTCCCTGAAGGATGTAGTCTCTAAGGGCTCCTGTTCCCCGAGAGCTTGGCTGTCTGTGTGAGCATGGGGTGCTGGCCCAGACTGTCCCCGGGGGCAGGTGCACGTCCAGGTCCCCGGGGACACCTCCTGCCCTCGGGCTGCGGGGGCTGTGGGTGGGCCTCCCACGTTGGCCCCCGGGACCTCTTGACACCCTGCAGGGCCTGAGCTTTGGTGGCCGAGCATGTGGATCTTTGCTGTTGCAGAAATGACACATTTACAAAATACTCGTTCTTCCATAAAAGGAATAATAAGGCTGTTATATGTAAACATAAGGATGACGTTTTGGAAAAGGACAACCGTGTTTAAAAAAAAAAAATGTAACTAGACGAGTGACATGGTTTTCCATTCTGTAAATCCCTTTAAGATCCGGCTTAATAGGAGGCTGCTGTGTTCTGGAGCCTGCTTCTGCATTCGACCACATGTCCCGTGGCCTCCCGGGCACCCCAGTGTGCCCTCGGGAGGGAGAGGACTCGGTTAGTATCCTGAAGGACGTTTTGATGTCGCCCTTGGCCCGTGAGGTTGCTCAAAGCTGGGGCTTCTGTGAGAGGCCGCTGCCGGCAGAGTGCAGATGCGGACGCTGGGACGGTGGGGTCCCGCCTGAGCCGGGTCCTGCAGCACCCCCTCCCTGGGGAGGCCGAGACGTGCCCTGGCCCGGGGTTAATCTCTGTGTCTGTTGTGTCAGCTGTAGCTCAGGGCCGCCCTGAGACTCCAGGCCTGTGGTTAGCATGCACCAGATGAGGTGGGGAGCCAGGTCTTCAGGGTTCTGGGGTATTCCTGCTGGGGGTTAAAGTACGGATGCTGCGGGGAAATGCTCGTGGCAGTGGCTGTGGGCCACCTCGATGTGCCCTCGCTGGGGATCGGCTTGGGGGCAGGATGGGGATGGGCACTGCTCGGCCTGCGTCCAGGGTGGCAGGACATGGTACAGTTTGGTGCCTGCCCGCCCCCCCCCCCCCCCCAACACACACTGTTTGCTGAGCCTGTGCTGTGCACCTGCTGCTGCTGGCTACCCAGATCCGTTGGGCGGAGTCCCTGGCCACAGTCCCAATCCCCCCCCCCCCCCCCCCGGGAAACTCGAGTGTCTGCAGAGCAATTTGAGACAGGTGTCCCTCCGAGCGCCCCCTGGAGTGCTTTGGAACAGGAGTGAGACCAGCGTTGGTACCTGAGGCGCAGCAAGTAAGCTGCGAGGGGAGGGGGCCAGGCGACCTGGCTCCGTCCCTAGTCTGACCTGGCTGGGCTGGCTGCAGGTGGCTCGGGGCCGCGCAGCCTCCGCCAGGAGCCCGCGTGCAGGGGACCGACCAGACCACAGGCAAAGGTGGGTGGTCTTGGCTCTGCGGCCTGGTTTTCTCCATCATGTCACACTTTTTCTTCGTAACATGTGTGATGCCAGATGTCAGCTCTCCGAATGTCCAGGTGGCAGGGGCTGCCGCACAGGGCGTTGCGTTCTCTCGCGTGCCCCCTGGAGATCAGTCAGATCCCACGGGTTCAGGGGCTCAGAACTGGGCCCAAACAGGCCCCCGCCCCAGACGCCAGCAGACTCCCCAGGCACCCCATGCTTCTGGCCAAAGGAGTGTAAATTGGGGGTTGTGACCCTCTTTTTAGGTTTGATCACTGCTGGAATGGCACAAGAATTCAGGAAGGCACTCTACTTAGGTTTGTCATAAAGGCTGCAACTTGGGGCCACCGGGTAGAAGAAGTAGGGGAAAGGAGATACGGGGGGGCCCCGTGTTCTCTCCGGCTCAGCACCCCAAAGTGCTCACCCAGCTGGAGGCTGTAAGAACCCCATCCTTTATGGGTTTCTGTGGCCATCCCATTAGGTAGGCAAGATTCATCAGTTCATTAGCCACCGGTGAGTAGCTCTGTTTCGAGCCCCTCCCTTCCCTGAAGGTCACAAAGGTCAGGGCGCTGGAAGGTCCACGTCCTGACCACACCTGGTCTTTCTGGCAACCGACCAGCTCCCGTCCTGAAGGTATCCAGGGGTCCCAGCCACCTGCTGCAGTAGCATAGGGACCCTCATCACTCTGGAGGCTCCTTCTAGGAGTTGTGGGAGCCGTGGGCTGGGAACTGGAACAAGGACCAAATATTGTTGATGATGCCGCACAGGTGTCGCATGGCAAGCCACCCAGCACATCCGGGGTGTTGATAACTGGTCGGCTTGGGAAGTATGTGGGGGAGGCTGGGGACCTGACAAATATGTGATCTCTGTTGGCAAAGAAAAAGCGTTTCGGTTGTTGATGCAGGTGGCTTTGGTAAAGATGAAGGACAGGTTCCTTCTCAGGTCTCAACGCCAGCTCTCCTCCTGAGAGACCTGTGTCGTGAGGTGGCTTCGGCTCTTCCGGGCATTTGGCATCACAGTCATGAGGGTGATGGAATCCTATAATGATTTGGATTAACTCTAGTAATTTTTATAGGAGGTTTTTTTTTTTTTTTTTTCTTTTTAAAGATTTACTTATTTTACAGAGAGAATGAGCAGGGGGAGGGGTGGAGGGAGAGGGAGAAAATCTCAAGCAGATTCCCTCCGGAATTCAGAGCCCATCACAGGGCTCCATCCCCAACCCCGAGATCATGACCTGAGCTCAGGAAACCAAGAGACAGTTTCTTGCCTGACTGCGCCATCCAGGTGCCCCTGTAGGGGACCCTTTGAAGGGACTCTGTTGGGACTGTTGTAATAGCTCAGACCACCAGGAGGAGGAAGGTTGACTGATGGAGTATGAAGTGTGGGTTTCCGGTTGGTGGAGCTGAGGTCTGGATTGGCTTTGCCGTGGACCGGCACTGTGTCCCCAAGACTACATTCGAGGAGCACTGGATGTTTTGAGGTGGGCTGCGTGCAGCATGGTTGCTGGAGACAGCCCTGCCCCAGCGGCCCTGGGGTTTGTGCTCCTCTGACTGTGGGACGGGCTCTCCTTTTTCCCTTTGTCTTTTTGCCAGTAGTGCAGGGACCAAACCTTCCCCAACAGGAGGAGGACCTGCTCTTGGGTCAAGGATGTGTGAATAGCTGGGATTCCTTGGAGACGTTAGCAGTTGTTTCGGGCTGTTCCCTACAGGGATTATCAGCAGCTGGGCGTCCCCCGCGAGACACCTGAGAACAAGTTCACTTGGGACGTGTTTCTACATGCGCATGCAGTTTTTAAAGAACTGACACAAGAGTGACTGGCCATGCCTGTCACAAGCTGCTTTTCTTCCCATGTTTTCCTTGTAGGGTGTTGACCAAGGTTTGGCTACGTTCCTGCATTTTGCATCGATTGCTGCAAGAAACAAGGTTAGGGGGATGCCAGGGAGGCTTGAGGGTTGAGCACTTGGCTTCGGCTCAGGGCATGACCCCGGGGTCCCAGGATTGAGTCCCACATCGGGCTCCCTGCAGGGAGCCTGCTTCTCCCTCTGCCTGTGTCTCTGCCTCTCTCTGGGTCTTTCATGAATAAATAAATAAAATCTTAAAAAAAAAATAAAAGAAACTAGGTTAGGGACCATATTCCGGATGGCTCTGTAGTTGACAGTGCCCATCAGGGTGGAGGATGTAGCGAGTACTCAGTAAATGTTGCTGAAGTAAATTAATGAAAAAGTCCTGACTTTGAGAACAAAGGTAAATACGTAGTGATGGTTAGAGAGGGTCACGCAGCCAGGGGTGCCTGCTGCGAGCTCCTGGGCTGACAAGAGCCTTAGGAGGGCATCCCGGGGAAAATCAAGTGTTGCTCCATGTACTGCCCGTTCCTGGACAGCCAGGTGTAAGCTGTAAGGTGAGGGGAGGTGACGCACCTGAGAGTGTCTGACACGCCTGCTTTGTCTGATATTTGGAAGGCAGAAGAGTTTCCTTTTTCTTTTTCTTTTTTTTTTTTTTAAGATTTTACTTATTTATTAGAGCACATAGGCGTGAGCAGGGGAGGGCAGAGGACGAGGGAGAAGCAGGCTCCCCACTGAGCTGGGAGTCAGCGTGGGGCTCGACCCCAAGACCCCGGGATCATGACCTGAGCCCAAGGCAGATACTTCACCGACTGAGCCCTCTGGACACCGAAGCAGATTTTCTCACTCCCGACGCTGCCCTAGGAGCAGGTGTGTGAGGCCCTCCTGGCAGGATCAGGAGCCTGTGGTTCAGGAAGCACAGCAGGGTTTTGCCATTTGCTCGGCCCATCTCCCAGCCATGAGTCCCAGGCAGACAGCCGGGGTTGTGGGGAGGCCGACTCGGACCCCTGGCACATGACGAGGGAGTGGAGCGGTCAATGGGGAAGGGCAGGGAGATGGGGCGGGTGGCAAGAGGGTGAGCTCTGTGCTCATCACCCCATTGTCACCTTGCCCTGGGTCATGTCCATGAGCCGGAGGTGACTAGTCCATCGTGTCCTTCCAGGGTGGGCTTGCTGGGAGGTGGCAAGATCAGGTCGGAACATTCTTCGGGGCCTGGGGCCCACTTTGGGCTTGGCCGCAGGGTTGTCAAGAGGCTCGCGGGGCTGCCACCCTGCAACTCTAGAGTAAACGAGGGGGCCTGCGGGCCGGCTGTGCCTGCCTGACCAGAACGTTCCGTGTGCTGCAGGGGCCTGGACCCTGTGTCCCGAGCAGATGACCGAGATCCTGCTCAGGGGGAGCATTTGGGCTGTGTGGGGTCGGGGTGCCTAGGTAGGTCTGCAATGGGCTCCCCCCCGCCCCCCCCAGCGGCATGTGGTGGGGCTGGCACTCCCAGTGTTAGAGCTGGGGCCTGTGCTCATCAGTGGACCTCAACTTCCCTCCTCTGGGGGGGCTCCCTGCCCAGTTTGCAGAGGGCACCTTCCCACTTTGTCCTCACCTAGTGAGGGGGAGGGGAGGAGGGGGAGGAGGAAGGGGGGAGGCGGGAGGGGGATAGAGGGGAGGAGCCGCTGGCGGCCAGGGCCAGGCAGGCCTGAGGAGGGCTCCATACAAGGACAGAGTTAAGACTCACTGAGGATTCATCCCGCTGGATTGGCTACAACCAACAAGAGGTGACTGGCTGTGAGCGCTGGTTGTGCGTGCTAGGAGGGGTGCTGGGGGGGGTGCGGGCTGCCGCACGGGGTGCTGGATGTGGGGAGGTGCTAGGTGGGGGGTGCTGGAGGAGGGTGCGGGGGTGCTGTGCAGGGTACGGGGGGAGGCTGCTGCACGGGGTGCCGTGCGGGGGTGCAGGGGGGTGGTGACGTGCGAGGTGCTGGGTGGGGTGCCGTGCGGGGGGCTGGGGGGTGATGTGGGGGATGCGGGGGGGTGGTGCTTCGCAGGGTGCCGGGCCAGCCTCCGGGCCCTCCGCGCGGCGTCTCCGTGGCCGGAGGCTCGATCCCCTGCCCTCTGGGACCCCGCATCCGCACCCGTCTGGTGCTTCATCCCCGGGACCAGGAAGCCCAGTGGGGCCCAGCAGGGCGCCCTGGTGAGCAAGGGGAAGGGGTGACCTGTCCTGGGCACGTGAGGCCGGCGGCTGGGGCGGGACGGGTGTCCACAGGCCCCGGTGCCCCTGCGGTCGGGCCGCGCGCCCTCTCCGCCAGCAGCCGCGTCCTCGCCTACTTTGCCCTTTCTCCTCTTGTTTCCTCACTTCCTGAGGGAAGAAGGGAAGCGCAGGAGGCAGGAAGGAAAAGAGAATAGAGGGGCAGGGTCCTCGGGCATTTCCAGAAGCTTCTGGGCTGCTCTGTTCACATGACTTGCCCGAAGCGCTTAATGGCCCCATTGTTGTCGCTGTAGGGCCGGGGCTCCTCTGGGCTTCCTGCAGGGGGAGGCAGGGTGCCGGGAGTCGGGCCGGGGCTCCGCGCGGAGGCGGCCGGGGGCAGAAGCGGGGCAGAAGCGGTGCTGTGCACTAGATGGTTCTCACCTGGGGCCTTCCTGTCCTGTCTGCAGGGGCGCGTGCAGGCCCCGCCGGCTCCCCCGGGCCTTGGGGGGCCCCCCTGCCGCCTGCGGGGACTGTCCTCTCCTGGGGCCTTCCTGCAGCTCCTCCTGGCCCGCACCTGCACCTTTGTCACTTTCCCTTGCACAAGAGCATCCCCTCCCTCCCTCCTCCCTCTCTCCTCCCCCTCTCAGTCCCCTCCTCCTCCCCCTCCCCTTCCTCCTCCTCATCCTCTCCCCTCCTCTCCCCCTCCTCCCTCTCCTCCCCTCCCCTTCGCCCCCCCTTGTCCTTGTCCTCCTCCCCCCCTTCTTCCCCCTCCTCCTCTCTCCTCTTCTCTCTCCTCTTCCTCTTCCCTCTCCTCCTCTTCTTCCCCCTTCTCCACATCCTCCCCTCCTCTCCCTTCTCTCCTCCCCTTCCTTGTTCTCCCCCTCTTCCCCCCTCCTCCTCCCTCCTCCTCTTTTCTCTCCTCCTCCTCTTCTTTGTCCTCCTCCTCTTCCCTCCTCTCCTCCCCCTCTCCATCCTCCTCCCCTTCCTCCCCCTCTTCTTCGTCCTCTCCCTCCTGCCCCTCCTTCCCTTCTCCCCCCCATTCCTTCTTCTCCTCCCCCTCCTCCTCCTCCTACTCCTTGGCTTTTTTTCTTCTACCTCCACGTGGGTCAAGGCTGCCTCAGGCCAGGTCAAAAAGAAGCCATTTTGGGGGATTTGCACCATTTAATGCTTGCGTGAGGGAGCAGGAAGGTGTGGGAAGGGGCACCGGGCTGCGGCACAGCTGGACACAGCTGGACGTGTCTGCGGGACCAGAGGCGACCTGGCCGGGGGACTGGGGCTGAGCAGGGTCCGGGCAGGGAGGAGGGGGGAGGACACCCCAGCCGGCGGGCGGCAGCGTCTGAGCACCCGGAGGGGCCGGGGGGTGAGCCGAGCTGCAGGCCGGCGGGAGGCGGGGCCCCCAGGGGTGTCCGGTGGCATCGAAGCCCATCGCCAGCCTGAGAGGGGGCGTCCATCGGCAGCCTGAGAGGGGGCGTGGGCGCGGCAGGTGCTGGGGCCGCTGCGGGCGGGGTGGGCTGGCCGCCTGGCCTTGGCAGCGTGGGGGGCAGGAAGGCTGTGCGTCCCGTGCTCTGGGCGCTGCTGCAGGTGTGGGGTGGGGGGCTCCTGCCTGGTGCCACTGCAGGCCCCTCAGGCCCGGGAGTGGGGGCAGGACAGGTGCGTCGGGGTTCTTGACAGCTTTTTTTTTTCCCTCCCGATGCTTGTTGCTTGTCTTGCGATTTTGTAGAGCGGGCTTGTGGCCCAGAGGGAGTCGGGCGTTCCCTCCCGGCTTCCAGGAAGGCCTTCCTCGCGCGGGTTCATCACCGTCCGGTGCCTCCCCGGGTGTGCGGTGAGGGTCCCTCATCCGTCGGGAGCGGTGGGGTTTACTGAGCGCCTGTAGCCCCTTGTCCTGGATCTGGCGTTTCTTTCTTCCGTGGTGGCTGAGCTCCACCCAGGTGTGTTCCGTGCTCCGGAGCCTCCTGCAGGTGCCTGAGCCTGCCCTCCTGTCCCACTAGCCGAGCCCTGTCCGACCCTGTCCGACCTGCAGCCCACACCACTGCTCGGGGCCGTCCTGAATTTCCTCCGTAAATAGCACTGGCTTTTTATCTTTTTCTAGACCACTTTTACCTCTGGTTTCTGTTCTGTACCTCGCTGTATCATCTGAGGGTGACGACGGGGGTGGCTCCTGCTGTCTCCCTGGCCTGGCTGGCCCTCACCGTGAGGGTGAGGTTGCTGGTGCCTCCTTGTTCTGTGTTCTGCAGGCCACTTGGCTGCTGGACGCTTCTGGTAGGTCCTTTCATTAGGTCAAGAGCGTTTCTTCTATATTTCAACGATTTTATTTATTTATTCTTGAGGGACACAGAGAGAAGCAGAGACCCAGGCAGAGGGAGAAGCAAGCAGGCTCCATGCAGGAGCGGGATGTGGGACTCGATCCCAGGACCCCGGGGTCACACCCTGGGCTGACGGCAGGCGCTCAACCGCTGAGCCTCCCCTTAACTGTTTTCCTTTATACTTTACGAGGAGGTGAGGGTCATGCTCCCTTAATGCGCCGCAATCGCCACTCTCACGACGGGTCTTATGAGTTTTAGTGCAGTTAGATTGATGACAGCGCCTCATTTGCAAAACTAATTTTCATGTCTAAACCGATTACTTCGAAGAGCATCAAAATCTTCATGATGTTTCATCTTCCCACTTGGGAACTTTAGCAGGTTCCCATTAACCCCGGGTAGGGGTGGCGTTCTGTGGCTTATCAGGGCTGCCCTGCTGGTCTCGGGACTGAACCGACGCACGCATTTGCACGGGTGCATGTCCGCTGCTTGCCCGTCCTGCACTCGGTCCCCAGTCCCCGGGCGCGTGCGGGCGCTGACCCTGCCCCTCCCTGTTCTGCTGCCTGCAGCTGCAGTGAGAAGTGTCCTGCCTCTGTCTCGGGCCATGTCCAGGGAGGTCTCGGCTGGGGGTCCGGGTCGGCACCTCCGAGCAGCCTGTGGGCCTCCGGGAGCCCACGGGGTGAGCTGGTAGGATCGTTGGTTCTGGTGACCGTGGGGTCAGGAGCCGCGTTCTGGGCCCATTCGTACATCCTGAGCCCCTTTTGTTGGTCTCTGTTTGGAGGCCAGTGGGGGTGGGGTCCTCTGTCCTGGGCCATCGGGCCATCCTGCGGGGTCCCTGAGTGTCCGCCGGCGGATGGGCCACGGGGTCGCTGTTTCTCAATTTGTGTTTCTCAAGTCGCTGTCCCAGGTGGACTCCGACAACAGTTTGATATTGAATCTAATTTTTTTAAATTAAGGGCCTTCTGTCCCCTTCGACAAAGGCCTGCACTTTATTCCCGAGCCGTGTGGTTGCACACCCTGGACTTCCTGGTCCTGCAAGCTGGGATTCATGGAGTGTCTACACAGTTCCCGTCGGCTACTCTGAGTATTTCGTGTGGGAAGGCTACACCGAAGGGAAGGTTAATACTCCCTGTGGAATTTTTAGGCGATATCACAGATACTAAATAGGAATCAGGGGGACCTTTGTTGCTTTGGAAGTAAGTGACGACGTTTGTTTTCTGCCCGAGCTCACGTACGTAGGATTTCAGGTTCACGTTGTGTCTGGGAACCTGTAGGAGATGCGCGGTCGCGATGGGCGAAGGTGCGGAGTCCTGGGGGCTTGTGAGGCCTGTGGGGCCTGTGGGGCCTGAAGGCCCGGCCGGTGCGGGCAGCGCGAGCCCGCTGGTGCTGGCAGTCGTGGCCGTGGCCGTGGGCGAGCCATCGCGTGCGGCCCCCGGAGGCTCGGTGATGGCACGTTCTCTGCCTCCGGCTTGGTCCTGCTGCTGGTGAGGACGTACCTCTCGGTAGCGCTGCCTGTTCATGTTCAGAAATCATCCTGAGTGTGTCCCGTCTGCTAGAAAGTTCAAAATCCACTTTCTTAAAAATAGACCAAAAAAAAAAAAATCTCCAAAAACAAACAAAGGTTGATGTGGTGGCGAGCTTGACGAGCCACTGCATGTCATTTTTCTTCAGTTACAGATTAATCTGTGTTGCCGTCACGAAAGGCAAACCTCCCCGAGCACGTGTTGCAGAGTCAGAGGCGTTTGCGTGAAAGATGCATTTGGGAGTCATAGTGAGGCGCTGGAGCCTGCATCCAGGGGAGGAGGAATTTCCCTGGAAAAGATGGGAAATGCTCAGGATCTGGGGGGCAGGCGGGTTACGTGACCCAAGCCCACGTCCCCACATCCTGGCCTACAGTCATTTCCAAGACCCTGATAATTGACCAATCCTCTCTCCTCGCCTCCCTTTTTAAAAAAATTTTTGGTTAACTTAGCTGCTATAACTTAGAGACGTTTCACTTGACATAATTGCTCTAATCCTTTCAGTTTGCAAACTCCTCGAGGGGGTGAGAGCAAGTGCCCTTTGCATCGACAGGCGATATTCAGTGCGGGCAGGCACGTAGTTGCGTGTCCTGCATCCGAAGGTCGGTGTCCCTTGTGACTGCCAGCAGGCTTTACTGCTTGCAGACGGCTCATGTGCTTAGCAGCCGATAGCGGGGACCCGCCGGACGCATCGTAGGTAGTGGTACCTAGTATTTATCTCACGTTTACTGGTGCATGGGTCCTTTATAGGCATGAGCTCATTCCTCCCTTGTAACAACCCCGGATGGAGATGCCACCGTCATGTTGATTGTGGCACCGGGGACTCTGAGGCTCAGGACTCACCCTGTAGACACGGGTGGTGTCGGGAGATACCAGGCCCCGTCCCTCGCCCGTGTGCTCGCTCGGTGGGGGTTTTCTAGTAAGTTCCAGGTCCACGACTTCTTCCCTAGCAGGTCAGGGGCAGGGCAGGTTTTATTTGCACCGTTGAGGGGCCAGGAAAGGTTAGTTTGGGGATCTGCCCCCGTCGCAGGCAGTAGAGCGGCCCACACGCAGAGGTGGAGGCACGATGCCGACTCTCAGGGCTGCGCCCTTGCCCTGCGCTGTCTCCCCTCCAAGCCCCCAGGGTGCGTCTCGTGTGACCCATGGAGAGTCGGTGGCAGCAGGCCGTGGTGTGTTACAGCCCTCGGAGCGGTGGGAGCCGGGGTCAGGGATGCCCAGGTGATGAAAAACTCCCCTCCAGCCGGGCCGGGGCTGGTCTCGGTCCTCGCACTGTCCTTGAGGCTGGCACGGTCCTGCTCATCCCTCCAGAGAGATGAGTCGCGTGAAGGAATCAAAGCGAGGGGCCAGGTTCCAAGGGCAGGTCCACCTGCTGCCGCCCCACCTGCACGGTGTGGGTGCAGCACTCATCGGAGCCTTCCTGCCCCAGGGGTGGGTACCTGGGCTGAGACGGACGCGTCCTAGGGCTGGGGGGAGGGTTGTAATCTCCGAGGGCCTGGGAAGGATGCGGGCTTTGATCCAGACTCCTGGCATGAGTTCCAGGCAAA